>NC_066396.1:25238021-25569687 GCF_013377495.2 Cygnus atratus | reverse complement strand
CTGCTCATGACCACTACTTTGTTGAAAGGCAGGTTGAGAGTTCTCCAACACTAAAGCTACCTGACACTCTTCTATAACTTCTATTTTTAATTACCTGTGAATCTCATGAGATTTTGAAAGATGATCTTTATGTCAATTACATGTTTCTGAAACTCCTCTGAACACCTAGCCAAGCTATAAACTTCTGTTAGCTTGTTTTCCTTCCACACAGAGGCTAAGTTCAGAGTTGCATTTCCAGAAGATGCATAGGCAATGATGCTTGCTTCTACACAGAGCCATGGAACTTCTCCAGCTGCAGCTCTGACCCATCATGGGAGAGTCTATAGCAAATTTTGTTTAGTGACAGAAATGTATTCTTTTCTCTTTTGTTCTCAGTCCCTTTTCTTGTTGCTAGATCCAGGCTCTCTGCTTGAATGTAAAGGGGACAAAGAGACAGACTGGACAGAGTAAACCAAGAGAAAATGGACTGTGAAAACTGGAACTGGGTGATGGCAGACAGCAGGAGAGCACTGGCTAGAGCAGACACTAATGAGAGAAGGACTGAATACTTCAGGCCTGAGAGGGAAAACATTAGAAAATCGAAACCAGCGCATATGTACATGCCTGTTTGAAAGGGAGATTAGATAAAAAAAACAGTTGGGAAGACTACAGCTCATCTGACAAGGTGATTAGGAGCAGGATACTAAGTACCCATGAAGCAGTCTGTAATGGCAAAGTAAACAAAAAAAGCACTGCAAGTGAGAAAGGAGACAGGGAGGAAGTCTGGAGGGATGGGCTGACTTTCCTGGTGCTCAGCAGGGGGGTTGAAACTAAGATGAGAAGTCTGTAAGCAGACTTAGCTGGGTGGATGACACATAGGAACCAACAGGTACTGTGAGTGATGACAAATAAGAAAAAAATCATGCTTTGAGTAAGGAGTGACTTATAACAAAAAACTCAAAAAAGAGAAGCCCTGGAGCTCAACTCAGACACACAAAACTTCCAAGCACATTTATCTTTCTTTATACTCCCTTATCTGTCTTTGAAACGAGAATAATGCAGACTTCCTACACACGTAGTCAGACTTCATGAGCATCACAGTACACAAAAAGAACAATTCTGTCTTCAGAGCAGCATAGAACAGAGTACATTCGTAATATACTTATTAAAAAGGAAAAAAAAAAAAAAAAGGAAAAAAGCAACAAGTTTATTACCAACTGAACACTGAGCATTCTGCAGACTAACCAAGGAAGGTAGGAAACTACTGCTGTAACTCAAAAGCCACCTACTTGTCTAGAGGTGTGAATTAGAGCTGAACATGTTTTAATTTTGGAATTTGGCAACTTGCATGCCTGATTTTTACAAACCCCAAAACACTCTTAAAATTCATATTTACGTATATAAATTGAAAACAATTCTGGCATTGCATTACATTCAGTTGTATTACTCTTGAAATAAGTATTTGCAAAAATAAAGTCGGTGCTCCCTGAGCCTAAGAGAGGCTGATAATGAAAGCATCCCTTTCCTGTGCTGGGTTACCCATACAGTACCACAAATGTAATAGGTTAAGCAAACATTACACATTTTCCTACCTGTTTTTCATTTGACAACACAATGAAAAATGGTTCGAAACTTGGCAAACACAAAGGAATACTTTGAGTCAGCAGGAGTTACACTGTCCCAAAGAAACACCCCTTTAGCCCCAGTCCTCACTAGCACATCCCTATTCCCAACCGGCTCCTTCCAAGGCACAGTTCAGCGAAAATCATGACAGTCTGTAGTGGGTTTATGTGGCAAGCTTTTGGTAGTGGAAAGCTGCAGAGGTGGCTTCTGTGAGAAGAATCCAGAAGCTGCCCCATGTTAGAAAAGGGCCTGTTTCAGCTGGCTCCAAAAGGGACCCACCGCTGCCCAGGGCTGAGCCAACAAGTGGTGTTGTTTGTGCGTCTGTGAAAGCAGATTTAAGAAAGAAGAAAAAAAAGAAAATTGCTGCACAACAGCCACTGGGAGAGTGAGGAGTGAGAACCAGCCCTGCAGACCCCAAGGTCAGTGAAGGAGGGGGAGGAGGTGCTCCAGGTGCCGGAGCTGAAGTTCCCTCTGTAGCCCCTGGTGTACTACAGCAGAGAAGATCTCCACGCTGCAGCCTGTGGGGGAGCCTCTGGTGGAGAAGGTGGACCTGCCCTGAAGGAGATTGTGGCCTATGGAGAACGCTCTCCGGAGCAGATTCCAGGCCGGAGCTGCAGCCCGTAGAGAGAGGACCATGCAGAGGCAGGTGGCCTGGCAGGAGTTGCTGCCCATGGGGGACCCGTGCTGGAACAGCTTGCTCCTGACGGATGGACCCCATAGTACAGACCCGTGTTGGAGCAGTTCTTGAAGAGCTGCTGCCTGTGGGCAGCCCATGCAGGATCAGTTTGGGAAGGACGGCATCCTATGGGATGGACCCACATGGAGCAGGGGCAGTGAAGGAGCAGCAGAGAGTGTTATAGACTGACCGCAACCCCCATTCCCCCAGGCTGCTCGGGTGGAGGAGATGGAAGAGGGTGGATGAGGGGAAGGTGTTTTTAGTTTCTTTCCTTAGTTTCTCACTTCTCTAGCTTGTTAGTAATAGGCAATAAAGTTACTAGTCTCCCTGCTCTGAGACTTTTTTGCCCATCATGATGGCTGTTGAGTGATCTCCCTGTCCTTATCTCAACCCTTGAGCACTTTTCACTGTATTTTCTCCCCCTTTCCCTTTGAGGAGGGGGAGCAAGAGAGTGGTTGTGGTGGAGCTCAGCTGCCACCTGAGTAAAACTACCACACGGCCTTCCAGTAAGTGGCAGGTCAAACAATGCATCACTGGCTGTAACTTCATAAAAATGCTAATTAAACATGCACTTTGCTACTCTTCTAATACAAACTCAACGAACAAACAGCATTACAGAAGCACAATAAAAGCCATACATGGAGCACTCAACACAGGTGATCTGGGGGGATTTCCCCCTCCCTAAACCTCAGACACCTTTTCTTCGAGGCATCATACCCCAAAGACGTCACACCGCACACACAGCCTATTACTTCACTTGGTCCGTCATGCTCCAGGTATGCTGTGCATGACGACTAACCAGATGTACTCCAACGTGATTTCTAGCGCCCCAGAAGACTCCACAGCCATTGCAGGCCACGTCACCCAAAACTTTAAACCTCAAAAGCAGCCCCATGTGCCGGCTTAGTTGAGGGTACAGGCAGGACTCCTCATCAGGCACCTGCCACGGGCGACAGCCTCACCTCCCTACCTACCCTGCGACCGGGCTCAGGTAGCAGTCGGAGAGCAGATTGAGGAAGGGCCGAAACCCCGCAGGATACGCTCGGCCCCGCAGCTGAGGCACCTGCCGCGAGGCAAGGCACACCACGACCCACAGTCCCGCCACAACCCCCCCCAGCCATTTTGGGGCGGACCCCGCGCACCCCGCGGCGGAGTTCGCCCCCGCCATTTTAGGTGCCGCCCCGCCAAGCCCCGAGGGGCGGTCCTGCCCTGCCGGTACCGGTCAGGCCGCACCCTCCGCCCCCTCCTAGCTCAGGTATCAGGCGAAACTGGTCGTGCGTGCGGGACAGGACAGGACAGCAGCGGCCGGAGCGCGGCGGGAGGGACGATGGCTGGGCGCCGCGGGCTGTGCTTGCTGCTGCTACTGCTACTGCTCAGCGCCCTGCTGGAAGCCGTCACGCCCACAGGTGAGCTGGGCAGCGCCGGGCGGGGTGCGAGCCGCCGCTGCGGGCACCGGAGCCCCGCGGCAGGGCTACGGGAGCGGGGCGAGAAACGGCACCGCCGGTGCTGTGGCTGAGGGGGACGGCGGGGCGCAGGGCGAGGCGATGGGGCTTGATCGCGTTGGGGCGCAGCCCGTCGGCACCGGGCAGGGTGCGGGGAGCCCCGAGCAGCGCTGCGGGGTCGGGGCTCGGCCGCGTGGTCGGTCTGAACGAGGCATCGCCAGCATCAGGTGCTGCTGTGCCTCACCTGGTTCTCAGCAACTCGCCTAAAGGTGTGTGTAAGTGAAAGGAAAAGAAAGGAAAAACCCTAGCTTTTCAGATCTGGAAGAAGAAAATCAGGTTCTGAAGTGAAGACGACACAGTCTTTTTTTTTTTTCATTTAAAAAAAAATCTTAATTCTTATTTTTGTTACTTTATATTGCTTTCTGAACGTAAATACCGTTAAAAAAAAAAAAAAAAAAAGAAAACATTCAAATTTCACTACCCTACAGTTCATGTTTTGCCACGTTTTTATAGTAAGCCTCGAAATCCCATTGCCATATCTGTGCACTTTGCACTGTGCCTCTCTGCATTAGTTCCCCCTGTGCCTACTTACATAGTAAAAGTACATGCATAAAGACTATGTAAATATTGAAACCAAGCTCTTGGTAGTTCCTATTTTCTCATCAAATAGACACTAGATATTTAATACGTGGTTATCACCTGCATGGTCAAACCAGTGCATGATGGTATCAGATATTTTATTTTGTTCTGTTGTGTGGTATATTTTGCATCACTTTTTGTGCTACCTAGAACTATTGTAGGTTGTAACAAACGGATGATAGCATCCTTAAAATCTTAAGGCAGTAAAAATCAGTGAGCCATTAGGTGCAAATTTTGTGGTTGAGAGCAGAGTTAGCGATACCGGATTGCCTCTTGATATCCTAGCTATCTGACCGGGGCAAGCGTAAGCTGTATAGGGAACAATATCAACTTGGGTTGGAAAAGGTAGTCTGCTTAAATGTTTTATCAGGTTGCTTGACCTTCCGGTGTTGGGAAGTGAGATGAGCTGGAAATGGTACTCCCCTCCCAGCCAAGGTAGATGCACTGCAAGTCAGGGGACACGACTGTTTTCAAACAGGCTAAGGCACTTGTGGGGTTGTGGTGAATCTGTGCTGCAGAATCAAGAACCTTAACCTTAGTCCTGTATGGGTGAGTATTGCCACCATGACCTAAGATGGTTTAGATACTCTGTGCTGCAGGGCAGACATCATCCTTCGTTTGGTGTGATGGTTTATACCTTCTAGACAAATAGCAAAGCTAGCGATGTTGAAACGGTCTTCTTGTGGGAGAGAGAGTGTTTGTCCCCATGATGCCAAGTAAGCTTTTGCTGTGGGCAGATTAGCAAGTTAACTGCATTCTCTGTATGTGAGTCAGGCAGGGTGAAACTGTTCTTGGGGGGGGGGGGGGGGGAGGGGGGGAAGAAAAAAAACACCACCACCAACAAAAACCTCAATTGTTATGGAAAACAGCAAGCAGAGAAAGAGTAAGAAAAGGAGTAGAAAATGCACATACCTAACAAAGGATTGGTTGCTCTTGGAGGGAGTGTTAACTGCAAAGAGAAACAGGATACTGAAATGTCTCCCTCTATGCATGCCAGCTGGGCTAACAAAAGCTGCCCAGTATCTGCAGTCAGAAATTATGAGGCCAAAACTGAAACATATCCTTCAAGTAAGCATAAAAGCAAAACTTGGTGCCTGAAATCGTATATTTAATTTGACCATGCCTTCAAAAATAGAATAAATAATAAGAAAAATTTTGTTATCTCACTCTTGCAATACCAAGTCCTGTTTGCGTGTCATGTGTCTTCCATGTGTCTTCTTTTGTGTCGCTCTTGTTCTTTTGTGACACACAAACACTCCAGGTTTTTTGGAGACTATGCTTATTTCTTTCCACCCAGCCTATGAACACCAATGGCAAAGCATTGCTTTTGTGTCTGGTCACAAAATATTTAAGTCTTTTGAATGGAATATGAATAGTATGACTGCAGGTTGATAAGGTAAACTACTTGTTGATGTACAGCTGCACAGTGCTATGCTAAGCTTTATTGTGGTACTCTGAGAACTGCTGTCAGCTTGTAGTAAAGGGTCTGAGCACTCTGGGACCTTTCTCAGCCAACCTGGGGAAAGAAGTATTGCTTAACTTTTTATCATTTACATCTAATGTCTCAATGAGCTATGTTCTTTAAGCTGATTCTCTATTCTTCTATTCACACCTCAGGTTAGGGACCTAGTTATTCTGTGATATGCAAGCAAAGTTTACAGTCCTTAAAGATATTATTGACATAATCATGTGACTTGAAGACCTGACAGCAGGATTTGTATGATTCTGCTCTTTTGTAATTAAACCACAAATAGGTCAAAATGAATATTTGTCATTGCAGTTTATTTTCTTTAGGACTGTTCTGCTGATATAATTTAGACAAATCTTTGCAGTAGACTGCACAAAGACTGAAGTCCATGTCATTGCACTGGCAAAAAGCTTTCTTACACCACAGTCTTCCAGTGAAGCCTGCCTGTGCCTTGAACTTGACAAACCCTTGCTAACTAGAGCTAGGGTAACTTAATTCAAAACTCTAAAGAACACCAATATATGCCATATTTCTGTACCTCTTTAGGAAAGAGGTCATTCAGCCTAGGTAGGACCCTAATACTGTACATCAGGCATTTGTAGTACTAACTTGAACAGCTGTCTAGAGTTGTGCTACTTTTGAGAATCTATTGTGGAAAACACACATACTTGTGTGTTTATTTATTTATTGTATGAAAATTCTTTTCTTATACATTCATAGAATATCCGAATTGTAAGGGACCCACAAGGATCATCAAGTCCAACTCCTGGGTCCCCAAAGGACCACCCTAAATAAATAAAGACCATGTGTCTAAGACCATTTTCCAAGCTCTTTTGACCTCTGTCAGGCTCAGTGCCGTGACCCCTTCCCTGGGGAGCCTGTTCCAGTGCTTACTTTAAAATGTAAGGTGTTAGTCTAATTTATTCCTTGCTGGGATTGTATCAAAACTACTGTTTATTGAAAGACAAAAGCACCATCTTTCAACGCTCTTCATGGCATGTTAAACACAGACCTGCTTGCTCAATAAAACTCTTCTTTAGACTGTTGTGTTTTTTGATGTTGCTGTTTTCGTTGGTGGCTTTTTTGGGGGAGAGGGAGTGGCTAAAATTATCCACAAATATTGATAGAATTTGTGATACGATTAAACTACTATTACAAACAATCATGTATCACGTCCATTGAGTCTAGCTTGGTGAATATATGACTTTTTAGAACAGAGTGAGTTCTTTGACAGTACCTGTGCAGTTTAACTTGTCTGTACAAGAGGACTGTGTTGAGTATGGAAGGTGTTGTGGTAGGGGTCTCTGGGCTGAGCCATCTGAAGGCTGTCATACAAGACAGAGCAGTCAGGAATGTCTGGCTTGCCTATATGGTTTACAGGTTCATGTGGCATTCAAAGAGGTAGAGCAAAACCTGAAGTGACAGCTTTTTGGTGTAGGAAGCAACCATAGAATCACAG
The DNA here is from genome assembly GCF_013377495.2 of Cygnus atratus. Classification (NCBI taxonomy): domain Eukaryota; kingdom Metazoa; phylum Chordata; class Aves; order Anseriformes; family Anatidae; genus Cygnus; species Cygnus atratus. Next base: position 25,562,401 of record NC_066396.1, on the reverse strand, counting down.
AACAGCTTGTGTTGGAAGGGACCTTAAAGACAATCCAGTTCCAACCCCCCGTCATGCACAGAGATTCTACCTACTAGACCAGGTTGCTCAAAGCCCCATCCAACCTTGTCCTGTACACCTCCAGAGATGGGACATCCACAGCTTCTCTGGGCAACCTGTTCCAGTGCCTCACCACCTTCTGAGTGAAGAATTTCCTCCTAATATCTAATATTCCTAATTCCTAATTATCCTCCTAATATCTAATCTAAATCTCCCCTCTTTTAGTTTAAAACCATTCCTCTTGCCCTATCTATTTGCCTGAGTATAATGTTGCTTTCCAGCGACCATATCTGGCAGCTCTACTGATCTAGTGGTGTGAGTAGAAATTGTAGAGATTGCTTGACCATCTTATCTGTGAGTTAGAAGGACACGACAGATGACTAACTTTAAGCATGAAGATGCAACAGGGTCAGTCTGTTCATATTTTATTTCAGATATAGTGCAATAGACATCTGTCTTCAGAGGTCACTTGAGCATAGCTTCCTGCTTTGCATTCTGACTGTTTCAATTCTACCTAGTCTGACTGAGGACAGCATACTGTCTTTAATGCACAGCTGGGTTTGCGGCCATCTTTTCATCATCAGATTGAGGCCAAGAAAACTTCTACTGCAGATATATTGTAAGCATGTTGGAAAGTTCTAGAAATTCCAGCATTTGAGTAATCTGGTGGTGCCATGAAAAAAAGATAATCGTGCCCCTGGGTTACTTGAACAAGTTTGTTCCTACCATCTGAAGAGTTAAAACACCTGACAGCCATTTCAATAATGTATTGTTATATTACTGGTGAGGCGGAAAAGCATTCTTTTTACTGATACACAACCATTAAATAAGGATATATGTGCATTTTGGATAGTAAACTAAAATGAAGGGAAGAAAAATTGTCAAGTATTTGAAAAGCAGTCTCATTTTTCTGTTGATAAGACCCTCTTTAATTCTTCAGTGTAAATCATGTTGTCTAGTTTATTAAATAAAAAAAAAAAGGAAAGTTATGTTTGCACTTCAGTAACAGTGACTTCTCAATATATTTTTTTCTAGTGAAAAATATAACCACCAAGCCAAAAGGAAGAAGTTTTGTGGGCCAGAAAGTTACAAATGCAAATAATGCCTCTGGGGAGTCCTACAAAGTGGATGACTTTGCAGCAAAAGTCCTTACAGGAAAGCTGACTACAGTTTTTCTTCCCATTGTATATGCCATTGTCTTTATCATTGGTTTGCCAAGCAATGCCATGGCCATTTGGGTCTTTTTTTTCAGAACAAAGAAGAAACATCCTGCTGTGATTTATATGGTTAACTTGGCATTCGCAGACCTTCTCTTTGTTGTATGGTTCCCACTGAAGATTGCATACCATGTAAATGGCAATAATTGGCTATTCGGAGAAGGTCTCTGCAAAGTGCTTGTTGGATTTTTCTATGGAAATATGTACTGCTCCATTCTTTTTATGACATGTCTCAGTGTGCAAAGGTATTGGGTTGTAGTGAACCCCATAGTGAACTCAAGAAAGAAGTCTGAAATTGCTCTGGGCATCTCCCTTGCTATCTGGATACTGATTTTGCTGTGCAATATTCCACTGTATCTTGTTAATCAGACAGTATATATTTCAGCTCTTAACATCACTACCTGCCATGATGTGTTGCCTGAAAATGTTTTGGCTAACGACATGTTCAATTACTTCCTCTCACTTGCAGTTGGACTCTTCCTAATCCCAGCTCTCGTCACTGCTGTTGCTTACATACTAATGATTAAGACTCTGAATGCTTCCATCTCAGATATAAACAATGGGAAGAAACGAAAAAGAGCAATAAAACTCATCATTGCTGTCCTGTCAATGTACATCATCTGTTTTACACCTAGCAATGTGCTTCTTATTGTGCACTATTTACTCCTCAAAAAATACAGTCAAAGCCATCTGTATGGGTCATACATAACTGCGCTGTGTCTTTCTACTCTGAACAGTTGTATTGATCCATTCATATATTACTATATTTCAAAAGACTTCAGAGGCAATCTTAGATATGCTCTTCTTTGCCGAAGTGTGCGAACTACACGGAGGATGCAAGTTTCTCTCTCATCAAATAGATACCCCAAGAAATCCATTTCTTACTCTTCAAACTCAAATGGAACCACTGAATCAACCTACTGAGTTTAGTCCTAGAAGAAAAGTGAACTCTTACTACTGCTGTTGAAAGGAAGACAAGGAAGTTATTTTGTATAACAGAACACCTTTGCTTTTTGACTCACATTGAAGCCTGGATTTCAGAACTGGCATCTGCTTATCCTTTATAGAAATAGCAAGCAGATAAATCTTCCAACCATGCTGGGAAAACAAACAATGACATTTCTGATGCTTTGCAGAAGTGCTGATCACCTCAAAGTGTGTTGTGGTTGAAGAAGTTTTTGTTCAATATTGAAGCTGGCAAAAAGGCAAATGTCACTGGAATGTTATGTAGAGTTTCTAGTATATTTAATTAACAGAGAAATCTGTTTTGTTTGGCTTTAACTGTAATATATTAAACACATTGTTTGTATAGGACCTTGCACTGTGTACGTGCTTAACACTGAACGTTTTTTGAAACAGTAGCGAGAAGGAAAGGAGAATGTGTTCCACCATCTTGGTGGGGGTCCAGCAGCATGAGTGCTTATTATCTTAAGTATAATGTAATCTTATTGTATTTTTAAAATTTTCATGTTGTAAATACTAACATGGTAGTAGTCTGGTAAGGTTATCTTTTTGAGTTGACCAGCTGAACTTGTTATCAGCTAGCACTGAGCTAAATTAAATGTTAGTTGAGATGTTGAGATTACATACTGTTACTTAATACTCCAGAGTACCTGATCTTAAATGGGTCTGTTTAACAAAATTTTGATGAATAGGTTTGATTTTTATATAATGTCTTGTATTTTTTAAGATATCTAATACGATTTTTTTATAACACATTTGAGTTGTGTGCTTTCTTTTATGCATTTATATGCTCTTCAAAAGACTGAGAAGTTCACCTTGCTGGGTTTCAGGTAGCAGAGATATCATTCCTAATAGTGAATTAGAAGTCTGACCTTTATAGCTGTAACATATAAATGTGTCAAGTAAAAACACCGAATGATACATTTCATTAGAGCAAAACTTTATTCCCTTATCAGTAGATAACTAAACCAAAGGGTTCCAAATGGTTCAGAACTCTGGGGAAATAATGAGAGAGAAATCATGTTTAGATTTCTAAATATCTTAAATCCTCCTCCCCCGCCCATTCGTGATCATTCATGAATATGCAATCACATCAACTTCTTTAAAAAGCTGATGGTATACATTTGCTGGTAGGATTTAGATACATTCTCTCAAATCTTGCAATCCTGGTAATTTTCACCAAGCTGTACATTGCACGAGCATTAAAGTGACCTGTGACTTTGCGGGATTTCTGCAAACACAAATAGAAAAGCTGTCAGTCCAAAAAATACTCTGATGTTTGGTGATAACTCACTGATGTTTCAGTTGTTGCTGAGCAGTGCTTATGCTAAGCCAGGGACTTCTCAGCTTCTTATGCTGCCCTGCCAGCGAGGAAGCTGGGGGTGCACAAGGAGCTGGGAGGGGGCACAGTCAGGACAGCTGGCCCAAGCTGACCAGAGAGGTGTCCCATACCATATAGTATCATGCTGAGCAATAAAAATAAGGGATAAAGAAGGAAGGAGGGGACATTGGGAGTGATGCAATTTATCCTCCCAAGAAACAGTTATGTGTGATGAGCCCTGCTTTCCTGGAAGTGGCTGAACACCTGCCTGCTGGTGGGAAGTGGTAAATGAACTCCTTGCTTTGCTTTGCTTTGCTTGTGCACGTGGCTTTTGCTTTACCTAGTGAACTGTTGTTATCTCAACATTTGAGTTTTCACACTTTTATCTTTCCGATTCTCTTCCCCCACCTCACCTGGGGAGAGTGAGAGAATGGCTGTGTGGTGCTGAGCTGCCTGCTGGAGTTAAAGCATGACAATGTTTTAAACGTGTTGAATTGTCTGTGAGTGTCCACATAATACCACAATGATATCACTCATGATCAATGGATGACTCGTATGTTGCTGAAAAATAATAGGCTTAATATAGCCATTCAGTCTTGGAGGGCTGTTGTGTTCCTGAAATTGTAGAAATTGAAGAAACTACAACTTACAGAAACTACAATCTTGTGTAGCAGTATATATTGCATCAAATATATCTAAAATACTTCTTTCTGTAACATCCCAGAAGTTAAAGCATAGCTTTTTCAGTGCTTCCTCACTTATGGATTGAAAAAGCAGGTTGCAAGGAAGAGTCTTTCAACTCTTACCTACAACAGAGGTCTGCCAATGACATGCATAAGAGTTAGGCATTACTATTGTGTAGTTGAAAGCTTTCTGATAAAAAGTTTTAATTAATAGAATGGTTTATCTTTAAAGAGATTGTACCATATGTGACATACTTTGGAGAAGACTGTTCAAGGAGCCCGCAATCATCTATGTGCTCACTGCATGCTGTGAAAAGCTCTTTTTAGTTGTGTTTCTTTTTATAGTATAGATCACTAAAGTCCATTTTGATTTTCCTTCACTGTTTTACTGATATCATCTGGGTTTTATGTTGGGATGGAGAGGAGGGTGAAATTCCGTGTTCTACTGCTTGTGGGGATCGTTTTGCTCTGCAATGAACTATTGTGTGGTTAGGAGAGAACTGATACTGAGGATTTAATCAAACATTCAACTGTTTTTAAGATCTGTATCTCCTAAATAAACAATGCTGCAAGTGTGTCTTAATTTGCCTCAACCCAGGTGCAACAAACAGCAAACTAAACTACAGATAAAAAGGAGGAACCCATATAAGAATTGTCTTGTTTTCTTGTTCAGCTTTTCTTCAGCTCAAAACAGAGACAAATTGTAGCAAGGTAAATCCTTACTTTTAATACAGGTATCCCATCTATAGCTGCATTGCAAATCCTTATCCTAATTTAGAATGAAGGGTTAAATTTGCTCCCATTAATGGGACAGGTAGGTCATACTCTGTATGATACAGAGTATAATAAAAGAAGTTGCAAGTTTAAACAAAATGTATATGAGGTTAGAGTGTTGTAAGCCACTTGTTATCATGGAAGAGCATCTTAAGCTGTTGTCCTAGTTTTGGCTGGGATACATTTAATCTCTCTGGTGGTTGCTATATAATTGCTATATAATACTGTAAGTCATCACTGCTATGGTTGCTGTATGCCGTATCAATGGTATTACAGTCAACTGGATTAACGAGGAATTAATTTTGACGGAACCGAGCAAAGAGTAGTGGTGATGGAACCAGAACTGGCTTCAGCATACAGCAGTCCAACACCAACTCTTCTGCCCTGAAGGACTGTTATGACAGATGGAGCCCAAAGCCATTGACTAAATGAATTCAACAGCCATTTTGGAAGGATGGTGCATATTGTGAAGGAATGATAACCGTGTGTATATGTATCAAAAGACAAGAAAGTTAGTGGCAATTAATTGGGATGTGTTGGAAAGTGGGGTACCATGACATAGATGGTATAAAATAAGGGGTGGTTTTTGTCCTTGTTTCAGCTGGGATAGAGTTAATTTTTTTGCTGGTGCTATGTTTAGGATGAGAATAATGCTGCTAACATGCTGATGTTTCAGTTGTTGCTAAGCGGTGCTTACGCCAAGTCAAGGCCTCTTCAGCTCCTCATGATGCCCTGCCAGCGAGGAGGCTGGAGGTGCACAAGGAGCTGGGAGGGGACACAGCCAGGACAGCTGGCCCAGGGGGGCCAGACGGGTGTCCCATGCCACATGGCACCATGCTGGACAATAGGAACGGGGGGAGTTGGCCTGGGGGTCTGTCACTGCTCAGGGTCTGGCTGGGCATCAGTGGTGAGCAATTGCATTGTGCATCATGTTCTTTGTATATGCCTTTATCATCATCATCATTATTATTAATATTGTTACTACTACTACTATGTTTTTTCCCTTCATTTTCTGTCCTATTAGACTTGTCTTCATCTCAGCCCACAAGTTTTATCTTCTTCCGATTTTCTCTCCCAACCCACTGAGGGAGAGTGAGCAAATGTCTGTCTGGTGCTGAGCTGCCTGCTGGGTTACACTACAGCAGCTGCTATGCTACAATCCTGTTTTTCTTACCCTTCTTTCTCAGGCACCGGTTCTTATGCAGCTGAATAGGAAAGCAGGTTAGGGAGTTGATTCAACAGAAAACTAGCATTACTGAAGAGGATTGATTAAAGAATTAAAGATTACAGAAATTTGAATTAATTCTTGTAATTGACAATTGTGTTTGTATATAACCAGATAGCAATGGGGCAAGAACAGTTAGCCCAGGAGGGTGGGATAGGCTTCTAAGCTTTCTTTGAAACTGTGTCCTCAGGCAGGACTGATTGGTATAAAGGTAGTCAGTCACCTTCTGCTGTTAAAAAAAATATTATATATTATATATAAATACAAATATTTTCCTGAGCAGTTAGAGTGCTAACTTTGCAATTTAAACACCAATCAGTGCAAAACAAACAAACAAACAAAAAAACCCCACCCCACTCATAGCTTATATAAAGTTGGGATGCTGTGAAAAATAATCCTTGAAAGTGTCAGGGAGTTAGAAATCAATGTAATTTGTGTGCACAGTGTCATGGTTTCACAGTCGGCTTGAGCACGTGCTGCAGCTAAGAGACTGTAAGGCAGTGTTTCCTCTGGCCTGACAGCTTTATCACACCATTCCCTCATATTGTCACAAGCATGTGTGACCTTGTGGTGGATAGGATCACTGAAGAGTAATCAGTTAAAGTTAAAGCTGGAGGGAGGCAAAGGTTGCTTTTTTCTTGAAACAGCTTCCGCCTGGTTTGGTGGATGAGGGCTTGGCTGGGCACCAGGGAGGGAGGCAGTCTCTGTCTTTCACTGTCAGCACCCGTGGATCTGCAAGACCAGTAGAAGCACAGAAGCTGTGAGGCCCCTGTCTAACCTTTTAAACAGTGAGCAGTGAACCTCCACACATAAGAACGGCTCTGCTGGCTCAGACCCAGAGCCCATTGAGCACAGCCTGCTCATCCATGCTTCTGGAGGTCTGCAAGGCAGTAAGATGTCAGGAGCTGTGTCAAAAAACAGCAGAACTGCTGAACAGGGCACACGGTCAACATAACAGATTGACATTAGTTGTGGCTGGGGAAGTTTGTCACATTGCAGGGCCACATGAACGATATGCTATGGAGCTGTCGCAATGTACCCTGGAGCCCAGACGAAAAGGGAAGGGGGTGGGGACAAATGAAGGCAGGAGGAGCTAAACTCATTGCCATCTGTGAGAAAAACTGCTGCTACTAAGTATTAATCTGTAACTCAAAGTGCATGTGTGACAGCAACAAAAAGCAGTTATAGGCAGGTACCCACAGAGGAGCAAAAACAACGCGAGCAAGTGCCATATGCCCCACAATACTCTCCCAACATCCAGCTATTTTCAGCACAATGGCTTCATTAAATCTGATGTGGCTGGTCTATTTTAGTAACATCATTTAGATGTCTTGCTGTGAAAATCAAAATCATTTAACTTTCTTTGAATCAGGATCGTACAAACATAGAATCATGAAGGTTGCAAAAGACCTCCAAGATCATCTTGTCCAACCATCTCCCTACCAATGTCACCCACTAAACTGTGTCTCTGAGTACCACATCCAGACTTTCATTGAACAACCTCAGGGACGGTGACTCCACCACCTCCCTGGGCAAACCTTTCCAATGCCTGACTACTCTTCCTGAAAAGAAATGTCTCCTAATTTCCAACCTGAACCTCCCCTGGTGCAACTTGTGGCCATTCCCTCTAGTCCTATCACTAGTTATCTGTGAGAAGAGGCCGACCCCCAGCTCCCCACACCTTCCTTTCAGGTAGTTGTAGAGAGCAATAAGGTCTCCCCTGAGCCTCCTCTTCTCCACACTAAACAACCCCAGTGCCCTCAGCCACTCTCCATAGGACTTGTGTTCCAGGCCCTTCACTAGCATTGTAGCCCTTCTCTGGACATGCTCCAGGGCCTTGATGTCCTTCTTGTACTAATGGGCCCAAAGCTGAACACAGTACTCGAGGTGTGGCCTCACCAGAGCTGAGTACAGGGGGACGATCACCTCCTGATCCTGCTGGCTACATTATTCGTGATCCAAGCCAGAATGCTGTTGCACACCTGGGCACACTGCTGGCTCATGTTCAGACAAGCATCGACCAACACCCCCAGATCCTTTTCCTCTGCACAGCTTTCCAGCCACTCTGCCCCAAGCCTGTAGCATTGCATGGGGTTGTTGTGGCCAAAGTGCAGGACCTGGCACTTAGCCATGTTGAACCTCATCCCATTGGCTTCTGCCCATCAATCCAACCTGTCCAGGTCCCTCTGCAGGGTCTTCCTACCCTCTAGCAGATGGATACTTCCCCCAAACTTGGTGTCATCTGCAAACTTACTGAGGGTGCACTCAATTCCCTCATCCAAATCATCAATAAAGATATTAAAGAGGATGGGCCCCAACACAAACCCCTGAGGAACACCACTGGTGACCAGCTGGATTTCACTCTGTTCACCACCACTCTCTGGGCCTGGTCATCCAGCCGTTTTTTAACCCAGAAAAGCATGTACCTGTCCAAGCTATGGGCTGCCAGCTTCTCCAGGAACATACTGTGGGAGACTGTGTCAAAGGCTTTGCTGAAGTCTAGGTAGACTACGTCAACGGCCTTTCCCTCATCCACCCAGCAGGTCACCCGGTCATAGAAGGAGATAAGGTTGGTCAGGCAGGACTTGGCTTTCATGAACCTGTGCTGACTGGGCCTGATCAGGCTGACAGTCCACTAGTTCCCCAGGTCCTCCTTACTACCCTTCTTATAGATCGCCATCATGTTAGCAAGCCTCCAGTCACCCTGGACCTCTCTGGATGACCATGACCACTGATAGATGCTGGAAAGCAGCCCAGCAATCACATCCACCTACTACCTCAGCACCCTTGCGTGGATCCCATCTGGCCCTATGGACTTGTGACAGTCCAGATGGAACAGCAGGCCTCTGATTGTTTCCACCAGAACTGTGGGAGGGTTCTTCTGCTCTCCATCCCAGACTTCCAGGTCAGGAGGCTGAGTACCCCAAGGATAAGTGGTCTGACTAGTAAAGACAGATGTAAAGAAGGCATTAAGAACTTCAGCCTTTTCCTTATCCTCATTAGTCATGTTCCCCCCTGCTTCCAATACAGGATGGAGATCCTCATTGGCCCTCCTCTTTAATGTATTTGTAAAAACATTTTTTGTTATCCACAACAATAGTGGTCAGCTTGAGCTTGTGCTGGACTTTAGCCTTCTGATTTTCTCTCTGCATATGCTGGCAATTTCCTTGTACTCTCCCCAAGTTTCCTGGTCCTTCTTCCAAAGGACATAAATTCTGTTTTGCTCCCAGACACTCAGCTAAAGTTCCCTGTTCAGTCACGTCGGTCTTCTTCCCCATCGGCTCATCTTAGGGCACACAGGGACAACCTGCTCCTGTGCCTTTAAGACTTCCTTCTTGAGGAGTGTTCAGCCTACCTGGAATCCTCTGATTTTATCCATACAGACTCTACCTTAACATTCCCAGGCCTGAGCTCAACAACATCGAAACACTCTCTAACATAGAGAGCTATGCCACTGCACCTCCTTTGTTGCCTGTCCCTTCTGAGGAGCTTATAGCCATCCATTGCAGCACTGCAGTCATGGGAGTGGTCCCACCACATTTCAGTGATGGTGACTACATTATAGTTTGCCTGTTGCACAATGGCTTCCAGCTCCTCCTGCTTGTTGCCTGTGCTGTGTGCATTATTGTAGATGCACTTCAGTTGGGCCATTGCCCTAACCCCCAACCCTGGCATTGCTCCCCAAGGCTCATCTCTGTCAAGCCTCATTTCTGCTATCTTCATTGGTAGACTTTGGCTCTTAAAGGGGAAAAGGATGAATGAGCCCCTAACTGCCTTACCCTTGCCACTTGCAATTTTGTAGGCTGCTATCAGTTTCTCTCCCTCTCAGCTAATTTTCAGGTTGAGGAGTCTTGGCCAATTCAGTCACTCCAGTACTGACACATTCACCAAGGCCTTCACCTTCCTATATGCTGTCCCTCAGCTACACATGATATTCAAGCCACATACGATGGAGTGATGACTTCTGTTTTGTTCCCTGATGCTTTCCCAATAGCTCCTAATGTTTGATTTTATTTTCTTTCTTCTCTGGAAAACTGTTTTGGTGTTTTCATGCAACTGCTTGTAACTTCAGCATATCACTCCTGACCAGTTACAGTCATTTTGCAACATACATAATTCTGCATGCAATTATTTTTGCATACATAATTCTGTATGGCAAGCTAGGACGTTTTTCCTCTATGCACCTTACTTTACAGTTATTCATATTTGTTTCATCTGTCTCTTCATTGCTCAGTCAGTCTTACAAGGTTCTTCTGCAATTATTTGCAGCCTGCCTAAGTCCCCACTGTCTTGACTAACTTTGTGTCTTTGGCAAACTGTTATTCCTCACTGCTCAAACTTTTTCAGAACAATTATGAATATGCAGAACAGTACAGGTCCAACACTGCTCTGGTGAACTCCCTACGTTGTGAAGACCAACCATTTTCCTCCTGCCCTTTGTTTTCTGTCTTCTACTCTGCTACTTTTACATGAGAGGACCTTCCACAGCTGCTTAGTTTTCTTTAAAAGACTTTGATTGGTAATTATGCCAGAAATGTTTTGGAAATCTGGGTAGACTACCTGCTGGATCACCCTTATCTTCATGTGTGTCCTTCTTCTTCCCAGAACTCCAAAACGTTATTAAGCCCAGATTTCTCTTTACAAAAGCTAAGGTGACTTTGCCCAAAAAGATACAAAAATTCCTCAGTGATGGCTCTAGTTATAACCTCTACTAACTGGCTCAGTACAGATATCTGGCTCACAGGATCATAGTTCCGTGGACATTGCAGAACTTGCTTTTAATTATGCATTGGCTCCTAGCATTCAAGTGCAATTTTTGCAAGAGGCAACATACTGCTGTTATGAATTCAGCTATTTTGTTCCTGAGTTTTCTCATTAATCCTTGTTGAATACCATCTGGGCCCAACAATTTTAACATTCATTTTGTAATGCCTGAAGACATGTAGCACCTGTCTAGATAGGTAGCTCTCCTGGGAATCAAGCAGTGTGATGTCTACCTACCATAACAGTCCTTTGGAACTCAGGTTTCATTATCACAGAATCACAGAAGGTTGAGGTTGGAAGGGACCTCTGGAGGTTATGTGGTCCAAGCCCTCTGCTCAGGCAGGGCTGCCTAGACCTGGTTGCCCCAAATTTGAATAAATTTAGTCAACTCAAAAATAGCCAGGAGGGATTGTGTTACCTATGTTTTTTCTCAGGAGTAATAACATTCTCTGCACTTAGAGATAAACATTTTCCAGGTGCTGTTTGCTGGCAGGACCAGTATAACAGGCTGACTACATAGTCAGCTCTGTGTTTTCTAGGCCAAAGGAAGTGGAGATGCTTTGGATAATGGAAAAAAAATGCTAGTGACTGTGAAGGATGTATTGATCGCCCTGCAGAGACACTGTGACTTGAATCCATCAGGACTAACTTATCTAGTGTCAGCCAGCATGACATAAGCTTCACAGTGTGGCTGCAACCAGCTTTCCTGGTTGTCTGTCTCTGTGGTGGCCAGGAGAAGGAGGAAAGGTATATGTGGTCCATGCACAGTGCAGTGTTTACGTGGAGATAGATGGGATCATAGTGGTGCTGGAGTCCATAAACCATCCAGAACTATTGGTGTGATTCAAACACCGGAAAAGAGCCATCTTAAGGCTACTAGGGTCTACCTGGGATTATCTACTTGGACTTGTGCAAAGTGTTTGACACTGTCCTGCACAACACCCTTGTCTCTAAATTGGAGAGACATGGATTTGATAGATGGACCACTCAGTAGGCAAGGAATTGGCTGAATGGTCGTACTCAAAGAGCTGCAGTCAAGAGCTCAATGTTCAGGTGGAGACAGATGATGAGTGATGTTCCTTGGAGGTCCAGATTAGAATCAATATTATTTAACATCTTTGTTGGTGCCATGGACAGTCACGTTGTGTGCACTTTCAGCAAGTTGTGCCAGGGGATGTTTAGCTTGGATATTAGAAAAAAATTCTTCACAGAAAGCATTGTGAAGTACAGGCTGCCCAGGGGAGAAGCTGAAGAAGTCTTATACAGCATCCTGGCTTGTATAAGAAGCAGTGTGGCCAGCAGGTCTAGGGAAGTGATTGTCCCCCTGTACTCGGCTCTGGTGAGGCCGCACCTCGAGTACTGTGTTCAGTTTTGGGCCCCTCACTACAAGAAGGACATGGAGGTGCTCGAGAGAGTCCAGAGAAGGGCAACGAAGCTGGTGAGGGGTCTGGAGAACAAGTCTTATGAGGAGCGGCTGAGGGAGCTGGGATTGTTTAGCCTGGAGAAGAGGAGGCTCAGGGGCGACCTTATCGCACTCTACAGGCACCTTAAAGGAGGCTGTAGGGAGGTGGGGGTTGGTCTATTCTCCCATGTGCCTGGTGACAGGATGAGGGGGAATGGGCTAAAGTTGCGCCAGGGGAGGTTTAGGTTGGATATTAGGAAGAACTTCTTTACTGAAAGGGTTGTTAAGCATTGGAATAGGCTGCCCAGGGAAGTGGTTGAGTCACCATCCCTGGAGGTCTTTAAGAGACATTTAGATGTAGAGCTTAGTGATACGGTTTAGTGAAGGACTTGTTAGTGTTAGGTCAGAGGTTGGACTAGGTGATCTTGGAGGTCTCTTCCAACCTAGACGATTCTGTGATTCTGTGATTCTGAGTCACCATCCCTGGGTGTCTTCAAAAATGCGTAGAACTTAGTGACATAGTTTAATGGTGGACTTGGTAGGGCTAGGTTAAAAATTGGACTAGATGATCTTAGAGCTCTTTTCCAACCTAAATGATTCTATGATTCTAAGTCTGTGGCTGACACCCACCTCTGTGCTCTCCTACACTGGAGGGAAAGGATGCCTTTCACTGGGACTTCAATGGGCTTGAGAGGTGGGCCTGTGTGAACATGATGTTCAACAAGGCAAAGTGCAAGTTCCTGCTACTGGGTCAGGGCAACCCCAAGCACCAGTACAGGCTGGGTGGAGAATGGATTGAGAGCAGTCCTGCAGGGAAACACCTGGGGTTGTTGGTTGATGAGAAGCTCAGCATGAGCCACCCATGTGAGCTTGCAGCCCAGAAAGCCAACTATATCCTGGGCTGCACCAAGAGAAGCGTGGCCAGCAGGGTGAGAGAGGTGTTTCCCCCCTGCTCTGCTCTCATGAGACCTGGAGTGTTCCATTCAGCTCTGGGGCTCCCACTACAAGGAGGACATGGATCTATCAGAGTGAATCCAGAGGATGATCAGAGGGCTGGAACACCTTTCCTATGAAGACAGGCTTGGAAAGTTGGGGTTATTCAGCTTGGAGAAAAAAAAAAGGCCAGCTTGAATGGGGCTTTGGGCAGCTAGATCTACTGGGAGGTGTCCTTGCCTATGGTGTAGCTAGATGATCTTTAAGGTCCCTTCCAACCCAAACCATTCTGTCATTCTGTGGTTCTGTGTTTCTACGATTCTATGATCTGTGCTGTTAATGAGCTGCTAGGTTCTTTCAGATCCAAGCTCCGGTGTATGTGCTTCAGTAGAGAGGCAATGTACCTAAATGTAAACATATTTACAATTTGACTGTGTTTCTGGGCTGGACATGTCCACTCCCATCTCTCTATGTGTGTCCTGCTTTCCTGTCACACATGCTGCCAGCTGTTGAATGTTCTGTGAGTCAGCCTAACACTCACCTGGGTGTTTTGTTTTGCCTCAGCAAACTCCAGTAGACAAACCATGTGAGAGAAACAGCGCAATCTCTGATTGCCAGAGCCATGGTAGCAAGAGTCCTACTGTGACTGTAACACGGAAGCTGCACCTTTGCATGTAAAACTTGTTCCATCTAGTCTCTGTGGGATTGTTACACTGGTCGAGAAGCACAGGTATGCTAATAAAGTTATGTCAGTATTTGGAGTACTTTACCAGCACAGTCTGTTGGTAGCATGCTCATCATATGGATTAAACCTTATTTCTTTGTTTGTTCTGAAGGTGTCAATAATATACAGTAATGGGCATTAATGAGCACTTGTGTAATGAGGCAAGACGACAAAATGTGGGAGGAGAAGAAAAGCATACATGTGAGTAGTCTGCATTTAGGAGTTAAGGGAAATGACCCAGTAGGACAGCAACTCTCATCTCTATTGGTTGGTCACCTCCAGGTAAGGCAGCCCCCAAAACATGTCCATTATGTCAGACAGCTCTGTGTGAACTGTGGCACAGGGGGATGCTGTTCATAATTTATGGCAGTTATAAAGACCAATGTATAATTATTCATAAGGTTGGCAAGATTTTAACTGTCAAGCATTGCATCCATCAAATGACAAGTGCTCTGGCTGAAAACAAGCATTAGCTGGCATGTGAGAGAATGTCTACCTATTGCAGTTACCAGCTATGTTTGGTTCAGTTCTGGGAATTGAATGTTCAGCATGTTTGAGAATGAACTTTTAGTGCAGTTTACTTGCTTCACCCCACATTACAGTGCTTGTCAGCTCTCTGGTCATGCAGAGGAAGAAACCAGTGCATGGAGGTATTTCTGCAGTGATGGACACCATCAACATTCAGTTTTTCTCTACATTGGGTCTGAATTCAGGGTATTAAGTATTTCTGGTGCTGTGTCTTAGCAGCAGGGTCTGTACTTCCTCTGGCTGAATGTCTGTGATGGCGACTGCTGTACCACTCAATCCACTGTGGGATGTAGGGAAGTAGAGACAACTTGCATTAGTCGTGGCTGGGTCTGTATTTCGGAGCACTTGGAAAACTACAACAATTTAACATAGGAAAGCAAAGGCTATGCTTCCTCTTTGGAGAGACTGGTTTGCTGAATAAAAAGAAATGAAGGAAATAATTACACATAACACAAATAAAAAGAAATAAAAGATGCAATAGATAGAGGGAGTTTCCTGAAGGCTCTCCTATGTCAGTCATTCATTTACAAAAGACAGGGGTGGGATATGAAGAAAACACAAGAAGCAATAGATGAGTCAAATGTCACTGTGGGCTAGGAAGAGAACACCATGCTCTAGTGCTCACTGGCATTTGGCTGGCAGTGACTCAGGACCAGAGTATACTTACAGATTGACATGCCATGACCCCCTGACATTTCATCTTGAAACTCCAGTCAGGCAAATCCATTTCTTTTTCTGTGAGTGGACGAACACAGTAACATACTTTACAGTGTAAAAATATTGGGGGAAGGACACTAATTCATAATGTGTTGGGTGCAAGTGATGCTGTATCCCATTCAAATGACTTTTTAGGTTAAAATCACTAATGTGTCCCATTTAACTTTAGGTGTACATCATGCACCAGCTGGAAAGGCCAGAGGTGGCTGTATTGTGGTGATGCTATTTGTAAGCTGGCGTGGAAGGTGCCATTGCTGTGAAGAGTGCTTTGATGGTAAAATAGAAATTATGAAACTACTCTGTCATAGTTTATGAATACTGTGTTGTGTATACAGGGCTGGTTACCTGGGAGCTTCCCATGTGACTACATGTGATTTAATTGGTAGAGTCAAGGAGCAGACAGTGAAAGACAACAATATCTGCCCATACTACACCCCATAGTAACTGTCTGAGCTACTGCTGGACTGTGGGTAGGTAGCTGAGCCTGAGGAGCCTCATTCAGCTCCTGCAGCCCACTTGTGAGGGTTTTTGTTAGCAGGGTCAGCCATGGAGGGCATGATGGCATGCTCCAAGGTGACTTATGGTCAGCTGCATGTCGGGGAGCTGTTTGGAGCAGTGTTTCTGAAGAGTGCATGTGAATTTGCTCTCATTTGCTATTGAAGGATGTAGAGCTGTCTTCAGCATAGACAAAACTCAGCCCAGGGAGAGCTCTGAGGAGTTAAATTCTGTAGAAGTAGCCAAGAAGGTGCTGAAGAAGGGCAGACAGCAAAAGAGAGAGAAGAGGAACTAATCCCTCCCACAGCTACCTTCACTCTAGTAATGCCATGTTTTCACTTTGGTATCTCTGGTTGGCCTTGGTTTCGCAGATAGGGAAGATCCTGGCTCTAATGACATAATGACATGGGACATTATGGAGCAGAGCTAGCACCACCAGAACTGGGGAAATTGCAGTGCCTGACTCTGCTGCTAAGGCCACAGCTTCAACTGCCTACTTCTCAAATCAAGATAGCGGGGCTTTGGATAAGAGAGATGTCAGGAACACTGTTGTTTCAAGATCCTTTTCTCTGTCATGTGGAGTTTAAGTATAAACAATATTTAGTATGAGTACCAACCATGGAGTCACTTCTTATCACAGGACACCCAAAGATGCTGAACCAGACCCACCAGACATGGTTGGGGAAAAAGGTGACCTTTTTCCTGAGGACCATTTTGGGGGACTTCTCTATTTAGTGGGGTCACCATCCGGTGCACTGAGCTACACATGTATCTCATGTTAGCTAATACTTAGTTTCTCTTAGCAGGAACTCACAGTGCCTTTGTGTTGGCTAGGACATTCCCTCTTCAAAGGAGAGCAAGCTCCTCCCAGTCACTTAACACTTGGACAGGGAGATGAGACGCACATCTCTGCACTGTTACCTAAACATCCTATATGAACAGATAGATGATACAGTGGGAAGCTTAGTATGTCTAGCCTAGTAGCCTCCCTCCTTCCTCCCAGAGCACCCTCCTCTCCATCATTCACACAAGGATCCACAACTGCATCATTTAAGTCGTAGGTGCCAGTGCTTCCTTGGCTCTCCATGCAGGGTGTTCCCACAGAGCAGGGACTTTACTGTAAATTTGCACCCCCACTTTTGCATATTAAATTCCTAGCTGCAGAAGACTTGCAGTATGTGTACCACACTCAGTACCATATCCTTGGAGAAAGGGCACAAAGCATGATGTGGGAGTGTGGCTTCTCAGACAACAGTCAGAGAGTAATGTACCAGCCAAGCTGTCTGTCCAAGGTGGTAGTATTGGTGATATTCAGGAGCTGGTCGAGCATGCTGTTCGTCAGCTGCAGCTCAAGGGGAACGAATCATGTTTTCTCCAAAACAGCAAAACGGAGCCGGTACTGTGATTAAATGCTCCCTCTTCTGTTTCCAGTGGATATTGCATGTTCTCTTCAACGTAGACAAACGTGAAAGATTTAATTCACTTTTCTGTCCAGATAGTTTTGCAAATCTCCATTTCAAAACACACAAATCTGATGCTAGAGAGGGAGAAGAACTTAACAGCTGATATTAAATATCCCTGCTAAGCTTGGGATCAGGAAAGTGGATTGCTAAGGAGAGATAAAGAGCTCCTGAAGGGTAACTTTGGAAGCAGGACATTGTCATAGTGTCTTCCAGTCTCCGTCTTTTTTTCTTTTTTTTCTTTTCTTTTTTAATCTAAAACACTGTTAAACTGAACTCTTCTGAGTGTAATTTTATCTGAACAAGAGGACAAGAGGAAGTCTTGTAATCCTCAGCTTTCTGAACTAGTATGACATGCAGAAGTTTATTACCAATAATAGCTGTTTTGTTTGTTTATTTGTTTGTTTGTTTTCTTTATTTTCACAGCTTCTGAGCCCATGTGAATTTTGTTCCTCACGGAAATGTTGCTTCACCTGCAAGTCTGACTTTAATTTAATGCATGTTTACCATGGTCACTGTAGCTACTCTGTGCAAATATCTCTGTGTTGGTGAAGGTGGTAACTCAGGCTGCTTCACAAGTGGAGAGTGATCTTAAGTAACAAATTAAAATGTTTCTTAGGTAAGAAATGAATCTCCTCCGCCCTTTGAACAGAGTCCCATTTGTACATTTTTACCAGTCTTCCGTCTTTTTCAGGGAGGAATTGTAACATTCTTACAAGGTAATGCAAGCATGCTTCTGTTTGGTATTAAAGTCAGGACTGGGGCTGGGATGTAGCTTTGGAGTGGCAACACACCTTGTCAGATGAGCCAGGGACTGCTGAGAGTGCTGGACCTGTCCTGTAAGTGGGGCTGCATCATAAGAGGAAATGGTGGGAGCATCATCTTCTCATTTTACATTAAATTTCTCTTCATAGTAAACAAGAACAAAGAATGGGGAATGCCTGGTCTTGGTACCCTGATGAAAATCTACATGTTTTGTCATATCATTATTTAGGAGCTTTCCATGGGCCAGTAACATCCATAATTTTGATAGTTGGAAGTTGTTGTGAACTTGCTCTGGGAGTGTCATAATTTTATTTAGGTAATCGTTTGACTAAAAGACATCGATGCCTGTTATACTCGCTGTTTCAATGACCTGTGGAAGGTGGAAAGTACACATGGAATTAATAAAGATACCATAATTAGAGTGCTAGAGAACTATGGCAAGCACTGTTTTCTGCCGTACTTCTGCCACAGTATAACTCCAAGGAGATGTAAGAGCCCCAGGTGTTCACTACAGCTTCTTGCTATCTGAAAACAGGAATACTTACATTTTTGTACCAAAATGAACATACTTGAATACCTAGCTCAACACAATGGAAAAAGGTGGTAGCATGTACTTGCCCCTCAAGAACCTGACAGTTATTTGGATCTGGTGAGTGAACTCCTGAAATGGAAATTCTCTAGAATCAGAGAGCAAGGAAGGGTGGTGATATTGTCAATTTTTAATCTATAGATGACAGTGCTCTGTATTATCATCAAAAGTATGTATGAAATTTCATTTAGTAGCATTCTTTCTATTTGTGTCAGCATATTTGTCCTTTCTTCTCTGGAAATACCAGTGGAATGATCAATTTTTTTAAGAACCTTTAAGCAACGCCAGAAGAGTTATTTTGGAAAAGTCTTTAAATAAAAGCAAAACTGCATTTCGCTCTAAAATCAAGGGCACGGGGGGGGGGGGGGGGGGGGGGGGGGGGGGGGGGGGGGGGGGGGGGGGGGGGTGGGGGGGGGGGGGGGGGGGGGGGGGGGGGTAGGTTGAAAAAAATATTTGCAGAGAAAATAAAAGCTTAAATTAAAAAATGCTGCAGAGTATGTCAGTCATTGGCATTCCCCTTTTCATTGCTCAGGGACTTTGGTCAAATATCTGAAAAACAAATAACAGAAATTCATACAGTTCTGATTATGAACAAATTCCTTTTCACTGAGATGTATGTCTCTCACAAGTATGATATAAATGTTATTACACTCTTATGGATAATGAATGTAGAAAGCTCACACGAATAAGGGAGTTTGGATGGAACTTACGTCATGTTGTCTGGGTCAGAAAGAGTATAAACTGTGCTATGTAGCTATTTAAATTAAAGAGAAGACCCTCCAATCAAAAATAGAATATTATTCAGCATGGTTGGGTGGAGATAAGAAGGAAGTTCTGTGAATTTAACACCATCTCTTTCAAGGCTTTGTTACAGAGATACTTTGAAAACAGGGTAAGAGCAATAAAACATTACTCAACCTTTTAGAAGTCAGCAGAGCAGTAAATTTCAAAGTGGATTTATGCACGATTGCTCTGTTTTCCACAGCAGACATGACAATTATTTTTAGCTGCACAAAGAGAATGCTTGTAATTGTTCTGTGGGCTTTCTCTCTGTCACAACTTCAACTCATCCATTGTAACTCACTTCAGTGATTTTATTCCAGTTTATTTCCAAATTTTAATAACATATTTTAAACATGATCTGTATTGGTTGAGTTATACTTCCACAGATGTTTGTGTCTACTTCTTCTCTTTCAATGTTGAATGCTTTTGTTTTTATTATTAGAGGTGTTTGCTGAAATCTAGTTCATTCAGTCTACTTCTGTGCATCTAATATAGTGGAATTGAAAGCGAGATAACTGATCAGCCATAGCAAGATCATGAGGAATGACTCACAACCTCTTAAGAGGACCTTATGCTGCAGAGTGAAACTTGAGGAGGTCTGCTAAGCATAGCTGGGGTATGGGTCAGGAGGCTGACATGAAGCCCAGGAGGTCAGCATGTTGTCTGACATGGAGAACTCAGCTGCTGACCTGCAGCTCAGAGGAGGTGCCTGTCAGGGATGGCAGGGCTGGGAGCTCCAGCCTTTGCTCCGCGAAGGCAAGGGATGGAGGCATCACAGCAGGGCAATGTGAGCTGGGTATCACTTGAGTGTATCTGCACAGCACTCAATTCTCAGTTTCTTCTCCAAACAGAAATGAAACATGCAGCCCCAAATTCCATGTTAACTCTCAGCTGTGAGGAGAAAATGATGCCCCTTGGCTTTCTTTGTTCTTCCCACCATTTCAGCTGTCTGTGGTTCACACGTGCATGCAACATATCTCTGGGCCATCATTTATGATGTTCAATTAAACATGAAACAACCACTAAATTTCCTTGCATTTTAAAGACAAATAAATCTATTGTACCTCAGAAACAGATGCCTCTGGCTCTCTATTTGCATCAGCTTTTTTAACAATCAGCCTGGCTCCTGCTGAGACATGCATTGCTCCAATAGTACTGGTACACCACCATTCTTAGTGCTATTGAAAATCCACTCTTCTATCCCGTGAGCAGATCTCTCGGAGCAACAACACCTATAATAACAATGAGACCATATGGGGAGGGCTGCAAGTACTTCCTGCTTTCAGAGTTTTGCTTGGTTCTGACCTAATCCTGGAAAGGGCTATTTGGTCTGCTTTGGACTTCTTAATGAATTTTCTCCCTATTACAAAATTACTGAGACATCCATTTAAACCACATGCCTAGAACACTCATCCAGTCTCCAGTGATATGCATTTCAGAGATGTCTCAATGACACAGGCTTTTGTATTTAGTAGCTGTCAATAAACATTTCCCAAGAGATTGTCATAGCAAGCAGCTTCACCATTTAAAAATATTCTTCTGTTTGTTTTGACCTAGGCTTTTTTTCTTTTTTTTATTTCTTCTTATTGTTATATTGGTGAAGACCATGAATAATTACTTCTTACCTTCTCCATGCCACTCTTCCACATGCATGGACTTCTTTCACCTCCCTAATCAGTTACTTCCTTCCGCAAACTGACATGCCTTGTGTATTTAGCTGTTTCTAACATAAAAGCTGCTTCATACCTTTGAACACCTTTTCTCCTCTTCTCCTTGCCTCTTCTAATCCTGCTGTACTGTTTGTAAGATGAAGAGACCAGGACTACTACAATATTGAAGAAGTGAGCTCCCTTATTTAGTGGTTTAAGAATATTTCTTGTTCTGTTTTCTATTTATTTCCTAAACCTGTTTTCTTTTCTTTTCTGTTTTGTTTTGTTTTGTGGTTTTTTTTTGTTTGTTTTGTTTTTTCAGATTCCTACTGGGCCTACATTTACATTTCCTCTCTCTATGCAGCTTTATATCAACACAAACAAGAACAACAGCAAAACTCACAACTTCATTTCTTCATTATTCATTTCCTTTCCCACATCATGGGTGAATATGCTGAATAGTGCCTGCCCCAGCACAGATTCCCATGGGTCTCCATTGGTGGTTTCAGGTCACTTTTAAAGAATAATAATTCATTCTTTATTTCTTATCTTTAAATAAGTCATGCACCTTTGCAAGTCTTTTCCTTTTATCCCATGGCAACCTTGTTTCTTAAAGAGCGAGGAATCCTTTCTGGGCACAAGGTAGACAGCAGTCACTGAGATCATCCACTCATGGACTCCTTCAGGGAAAGTTTTGAGTCATGACTTCCTTTTACTTTTCCCCAGTATATATATGTTGTATGTTCCCACCATTCTGTTTTTCATGCTAATGTCCACCTCTTTATCTACTATGAACAGCGATTTTACTGTTCAGCAGCTCTCTGGATATTGCAGGGCATGTCTCAAATTGATATCAAAGCAGATTTCAGCAACTGGCTACTAGCAGAGCACATGGTTCATGAACCTCGATTTCGTTTAGAGCTATGGGGTGGATACCATCCAGTCCTGGTAACTTGTTACTGCTTGTTTTGAGGATTTGCCCTACAATTCCTTCTACGCCCACTTTGGTTTGAGACAGATCCGCCAGCATGTCCTTTTCTCTGTCCTGTGGGAGACTCCCCAAGCTCCACCACAGCGAAAACACATGCAAAATACTTATTTAGGTCTTTTTCTATGGCTTTTCTTCCCCTTAAATACTTTGTATATCCTGACTACCTACTGGCCCTCAACGCCCTCTTCAGGCTCCTCAATCCCATTGCATTTGAGAAAGAATTTGTCTTTTTGCAGACTGCTCCTCTAACAGCTCTTGAGAATACTGCATTACTCTGTTCCTCCCTCTTCTTCCATTCCCCCTCGAACCAGTGGCATTGGTATTAAGTGCTTCTGAACTATCTTTTTCCCACAGCAAATGGTAAGCTTGAGATGCATTATTAAGGACCAGATGTTTCCATGCATGCCTGTTGCTGTCAGCTGGCCTTTCATTAGTGGAATATACAGCTCAATTCTGCAAAACACGTGCCTAAACCCCATTCCTTTAATACTGAACTGTGTTAAGTACTTAAATTACCTGCAGAGTTTGTAGCTTTAGGTACCAAGCCATGAGAAGCTGGACTTCTTTTTCTCTGTAATTTTTAATATTACTTCTCATTTTGCTTATTGTTTATAAAGCAGAAACTTTATGCAAAGTTTGCTGTAGTAACGCAGTAGAGAAACAACTGTGGGTGTCCTGGAGCAGTTGGGAGAGTCTGACTCCTTGGGTCCTGCAGTCTGAATCGTTTTGGTAGTCATTGCTAGCATGAGATCTAGAAGTAGCAGTTCTTATGCAGGACACTAAGGGGCAGCCCCAGACCTAAAGTTTTTCTCGTTGTTTATAAATATACAAACTAAGACAGAACTTTGTTCAACTCATTTTTTCATATTGATTTAATATCAACAAAACCCACAAATATTGAATCAATCTAGTCTGCAGTGTTTTGGTGCTTTTTTTCCACTTCCATCTTTAAACAGTTATTTATTTCTGCCAATGCAATAGTGACGAGCAAGATTAATTTATTTGTCATTTATCTCAAGAGTCAGCCTGTTTGAGCTTGTGGTTTGCAGACAGAGCAGAGAGTATGGAAAAGCTGCTGGAAGCTCTGCTTTGGCGGCCACCCATGCATCATGACATGGCTAAGTGCGTATACATGTGAAGTTGTACAGGCCTTCACCACTCGGAGGAGCTCCTTGCCACCAGAGAGCAGCTGCATCAGTTGTGTCAGCCCTAGGAAACCTGCTCCCAAAGTAATAGTTTCTGTATGTATAGATGGAGAGCAGAGAACCATGGAAAGGAGGGGCTGAGGCAGGACTCAGTCACTGGTCCACCCAGGGCCAAAGGAAACCTGTGGAAGAAAGAGAATCCTGCTTTCTTGTACTTCAGACCATGCCAGTAACTGGAGGTGCCTTCCTCTAGGCTCCGGGAAAAACTACAGCAGGAAAGGGATTTCTTTAGGTTACAAAGCAGTGAAATCATATGGAGGACATTGTTTAGCGGTCCATATGTATTCTGCACATTGCTGAGCCTTCAATAGTGGAGAACATCCTGTACAATGCTGATAACATCATGAAGCAGAAAACATCTCATTGCACCTTGAGCCCTCTGAAGGCATCTCCATTTACTAATTCATCTCTGTTAGCTTTCCTATTTCAAACCAGTGATAATGGACAAACACTACTTGCTCCCACATGCCAATGCATGAGTCAGATCTGAAGTGCTCTTCCACACAGGGGCAGCTTAGAAGGAGCTTATGCTGAAAAAGAGTATGAAGGGTGGCAGTAATTTTCTTAGTCACTTGCTACAACCTGTTGGGTGACTTGACCACAGTCCTGTGACACAGCTGGAATTCACCACAGCCTGCAAGGAGAGGTACCAATGGTACCTACCTGGAAAAAGTTTGGGGAAGGAACTGGACATTGAAGTGAGTTAGGAAAAAGGCTGCTGGGTGTTGAGACGAGCTTGAATGAGTCGGTCGGAACAAACATGCCTCAGGAGGGTGGGTTTGTCTTATCCATCAGTGGATTTATCACAAAGGGAATTACTATCCTGTTCAGAAGGTGTTGTACTGTAATGTCAGCTAGCACAGACAGCTGGTGTGGGGTGCATATTCTCCAGTTACTTGGAACTGGTCACTCTGCTAGATGAGGCATAGCTGTGTCTGACACCATGGAACTTTACACTACTTTGGTATCCTTCCTTGGTGTAGATAGACAGAATTAAAGTAATAAATGACTCTGCAGAAGAGCAGGGGATCGCAGTATGCAGGGTGTCCCTTCATCTCAGAAAGAGCAGTCAGGTATTGGAAAGGCTTGCCCAGGGAGGTGGTGGAGTCACCATCTCTGCGGGTGTTTAAATAAAGGTTGAACCTGGCGCTTAGGGACATGGTTTTGTGGGTGATATTGTTGGTAGGGTGATGGTTGGACCAGATGATCTTGAAGGTCTTTTCCAACCTTAATGTTTCTATGATTCACCGAGGCCTCTTCAAGGCAGCAGAGGTAATTCAGGCTGGAGGTGATGAAATCACTGAGAGAGGCCTGAAGGCTATCAAAAGGGACTTCAGGAGATTGGGGCAGTTACTGGATGGAGTGTGAGCACAGGTAGTGTTTTCCTGCTTTCCTTCTCCCTTCAGTGGCAGGGAGGGATACTGAGAAGACCTAGAAAGCCCAGATGATAAATACATTGCAGAGAGTCTGGTGCCATGGCAGGAATATTTTTATTTATTTTTTTACCGTGGGGAGGTTTACTTGGCACCTAGCCTGATGGCTGCAGATGGGTCCCACCTGTCACAAAGGGGGAAACGGATGCTAGCCCAAGAGCTGGCAGAGCTCATTGAGAGGGCTTTAAACAGGGAATGAATGGGAATGACGGGAAATGAGGCTTGACAGAGATGAGCCTCGGGGAGCAAAAACAGGGTTGGGGGGTTAGGGTGATGGCACAACTAAATTGCATCTATAATAATGCATGCAGCATGGGGCAACAAACAGGAGGAGCTGGAAGCCATTGTGTGGCAGGCAAACATCTGTCTTTACTAGTCAGACTGCTTATCCTCAGGGTACTCAGCATCCCCATCTGGAAGTCAGGGATGGGGAGCAGAAGAAACCCACACACACAGTTCAGGTGGAACAGTTAAAGGCCTGCTGCTCCACCTGGACTGTCACAAGTCCATAGGGCCAGATGGGATCCACCCAAGGTTTCTGAGGGAGTAGGCGGATGTGATTGCTGGG
The DNA here is from genome assembly GCF_013377495.2 of Cygnus atratus. Lineage (NCBI taxonomy): Eukaryota > Metazoa > Chordata > Aves > Anseriformes > Anatidae > Cygnus > Cygnus atratus. The sequence goes on along the minus strand of NC_066396.1, from coordinate 25,537,173 downwards.
CTGCTTTCCATCATCTGTCAACAGCCTTGGTCATCCAGAGAGGTCCAGGATGACTGGAGACTTACTAACTTGATGGCCATCTATAAGAAGGGTCGTAAGGGGAACCCCGGGAACTACAGGCCTGTCAGCCTGACCTCGGTGCCAGGATAGGTGATGGAACAGGTCATTCTGAATGCAATCAGGCAATTTATGTATATGTGGGACAACTGGAGGATCAGGCCCAGTCAGCGTGGGTTCATGAAAGGCAAGTCCTGCCTGACCAACCTTATCTCCTTCTATGACCAGGTGACCTGCTGGGTGGATGAGGGAAAGGCTGTTGACGTAGTCTACCTAGACTTCAGCAAAGCCTTTGACACAGTCTCCTACAGTATGTTCCTGGAGAAGCTGGCAGCCCATGGCTTGGACAGGTACACACTTTTCTGGGTTAAAAACTGGCTGGACAGCCAGGCCGAGAGTGTGGTGATGAATGGAGTGATATCCAGCTGGTCACGAGTGGTGTTCCTCAGGGGTTTGTGTTGGGGCCCATCCTCTTTAATATCTTTATTGATGATTTGGATGAGGGAATTGAGTGCACCCTCAGTAAGTTTGCAGATGACACCAAGTTTGGGGGAAGTATCCATCTGCCAGAGGGTAGGAAGACCCTGCAGAGGGACCTGGACAGGTTGGATTGATGGGCAGAAGCCAATGGGATGAGGTTCAACATGGCTAAGTGCCAGGTCCTGCACTTTGGCCACAACAACCCCATGCAATGCTACAGGCTTGGGGCAGAGTGGCTGGAAAGCTGTGCAGAGGAAAAGGATCTGGGGGTGTTGGTCGATGCTTGTCTGAACATGAGCCAGCAGTGTGCCCAGGTGGCCAAAAAGGCCAATGGCATCCTGGCTTGGATCACGAATAATGTAGCCAGCAGGACCAAGGAGGTGATCATCCCCCTGTACTCTGCTCTGGTGAGGCTGTACTTTGAATACTGCATTCAGTTTTGGGCCCCTCAATACAAGGACATCAAGGCCCTAGAGCATGCCCAGAGAAGGGTTACGAAGCTGGTCAAGGGTCTGGAACACAGGTCCTATAAGAAGTGGCTGAGGGCACTGGGGTTGTTTAGTGTGGAGAAGAGGAGGCTCAGGGGAGACCTTATTGCTCTCTACAACTACCTGAAAGGTAGTTCGGCCTCTTCTCACAGATAACTAGTGATAGGACTAGAGGGAATGGCCTCAAGTTGCGCCAGGGTAGACTTAGGTTGGAAATTAGGAGACATTTCTTTTCAGGAAGAGTAGTCAGGCATTGGAAAGGTTTGCCCAGGGAGGTGGTGGAGTCACCGTCCCTGAGGTTGTTCAAGGAAAGTCTGGATGTGACATTGTTGGTAGGGTGATGGTTGGACCAGATGATCTTGGAGGTCTTTTCCAACTTTAATGATTCTATGATTCTATGTCTGTGTACACAAATCTCCTTCAGAAGCACAAGAAGGAGAAAGAATGCTTGTATAGCCAAAATGTCATTTAATAACTTTAGGGTTAACAAAGGTTTTCTATGCTATTTTCCAAATAACGATAAATTCCTATACAACCTGATGTTACCTCTACAAGCTAGTAATGGGTTGTTGCTCACAGAGGAAAAGGTGGCTCATTTTCTGGAAGAAAGAGAAGGGAGTAGTGGTTGGTGACGCTACTCTATCTCAAGTATAGACAATACTTTGATTCCTGGCCTAAATGAGTATTATAAGAGAAATGTCTGGTATGGAAACAAGCAGACATCAGTGAGCTAGTCATTTCAATGCAAAAGTAAATTATTTATTTGGATAAGAATATACAATATTGTCCAACATGGCATGCAAAAGAGAATGGGATCAGGGTAAACTTAAGCATTTAAGTGTAATCTGTTAGAAAATATCTCTAAAGAGTAAATCACCAAGTTTAAGTGATAAAAGCTATTAGGAACATCTTTAAAAGCTCTTTGCTATTCTGCTCTCTGTGGGGCTACAGCAGTTAAAACAGCCTTGAAAATATGAACTGGAACATGTGGGGAAGACAGACATGCCTGATGGAACAAGATAAATCAGTCAAACAGACAGACATGGAAACAGAACAAAAATGAAAATGCTAACACTGCTAAAAAGTAAAAATATTCATTATAACTTTACAAGAAATACTGGTTCAAATGTAGTCTCCTAAAAGGTCTTTAGTCTATATAAGTAAGCTCTTTATTCTAATCTAGTATACTTAATCTAATGTAAGCTTTTTACTGTACAGTCTATCTGTCTTTCTGAGCCTTGCAATGTTCCCTGTTGCTTACAGTCACAACTTTTGCCATGTTGGGGATACAACATTGATTCAGAACACGTGCATCCCAAGAACAGAGTCAATCTGGGAAAAATAAATAATGACAGGATGTGGGTGGGAGGCTGACTTGCCTTTCCCAGTGCAATAACTATTTGTGAGAAAATATTTCCCACGTGTATTCTGGCAAATTGTAAAACCAGATGCCCTAAACATGAGATCCTCCCTCTTAAATTGAGCAGTATTTTATTGTGGCTTAGGCTGTCACTTTATAGGCTTCTCTGGCTTAAAGACATCCTGTATTATGTTGCCTTAAGAAGATACCAACGGAAAATCAGTGTGATCCAAAAAGCCAAAACTACTTCTTCCTCCCAGATAGCAGACCCAGTCATGGTCACCACAAGGCAGAAAGCGCTCGCTAAAGCACTCACCAAAAAGACTGTGGCAACCCAGACTGAGTGCCTGCCCAAAGATGCAGCTGTTCAGGTCTCCGGCTGCAGGCAGTACCTGAGCCTGTCGCTGCCAACAAAGGGTGACAGAGATACTACTTGCATGAGGTGCGAGCAGGTGGAGAATCTGATCAGCCTGGTGGCAAATCTCAAACAGGAGGTGGAGAAATTAAGAACCATCAGGGAGTGTGAGTAGGAGTTAGACCTGCAGAGTAACTCCCTGCCATGCCTGAGGGAAAGGCACCAGGGCAACACACCCCAAATAGTGGTGGACCCCCTGCCCTGTCTCTGTTGGGCAGAGGGAGGGGACCTGGAATATGAAGAAGAATAGAAACAGGTCCCTGCCTGGCATCACAGGTGAGCTCCCTCCCTACCTGCCTTGTCTCACCAGGTGCCCTTACCCAACAGGTATGAGGCCTTGGGGGTCGAGGGACAGCGTAGTGAGGATGTGGGGCAAAGTCCACCCAGGAGGCTGTCTAGGGCAAGGAAGTTGACTCCATGCCTCAAGATTTCCTCCACCAAGAAGGGAAGAAGGATAATGGTCATAGGCAACTCCCTTCTGAGGGGAACAGAGGGCCCCATATGTTGGCCAGACCCTACTCATAGGGAAGTCTGCTACCTACCTGGGGCCCAGGTCAGGGACCAGGAAGGTTCCTGACCTTGTTCACCCCTCTGATTATTAGCCATCAGTGATAAGTCAGGCTGGCAGTGATGAAATATCAGAGAGAAGCCTAAAGGCTATCAAAAGGGACTTCAGAGGATTGGGGCAGTTACTGGATGGAGTGAGTGTGCAGGTGGTGTTTTCCTCTATCCCTTCAGTGGTAGGGAGGAATATTGAGCAGACCTGGAAGGCCCAGCTGATTAATACATGGCTGAGAGGCTGATGCCAGGAATTTAGCATTATTTGATCATGGGGAGGTTTACTTGGCACTTGGCCTGATGGCTGCCGATGGTTCCCGCCTGTCTCAAAGGGGGAAATGGACTCTAGCCCAGGAACTGGCTTGGCTTATTGAGAGGTCTTAAACTGGAAATGAAGGGGGTTGGGGGGAAAACTAGACTTGATAGAGATGAACCTGGGGGAGCAGTCCCAGGGTTGAGGGTGAGGGCGATTGTGTGATTCAAGTGCATCTATGCCAATGCACGCAACATGGGCAACAAACAGGAGGAGCTGGAAGCCATTGTGTGGCAGGCAAACTATGACCTGGTCACCATCACTGAAATGTGGTGGGACCACTCCCATGACTGCAGGGCTGTAATGGATGGCTACAAGCTCTTCAGAAGGAACAGGAATCTAAGGAGGGGCAGTGGTGTGTCTTTCTATATTAGAGAGTGTTTCAATGCCATTGAGCTTGGGGCTGGGAATGGTAAGGTAGAGTCCCTGTGGATAAGGGTCAGGGGGATGGCCAACAAGATGGACATCCTGGTGGGGCTCTGTTATAGACCGCCAAACCAGGATGAAGAGATGGATAAGGCATTCAATAAGCAGCTGGCAGAAGTCACTCAATTGCCAGCACTTGTCCTCATGGGTGACTTTAACTTCCCAGACATATGCTGGAAATACAATACAGCCCCGAGGAAGCAATCTGGGAGGTTCCTGGAGTGCATGGAAGACAGCTTCCCGACTCAGCTCGTTAGTGAGCCTACAAGAGGGGGTGCCCCACTAGAACTTCTGTTCACAAACAGAGAAGAAATGGTGGGAGATGTGGTAGGGAGCTGTCTTGGGCAGAGTGACCACAATATGGTAGAGTTATCTATTCTTGGTGAAGTCAGGAGGGCTGTCAATAAAACTGCTACCTTGGGCTTCCAGAGGGCAGACTTTGAATTGTTCAGGACACTGGTTAGGAGGGTCCCTTTGGAGTCAGTCCTGGAGGGCAAAGGGGTCCAGGAAGGCTGGATGTTCCTCAAAAAGGAAGTCTTAAAGGTGCAGGAGCAGGCTGTCCCTGTGTGCCATAAGATGAGCCAGAGGGAAAGAAGACCAGTATAGCTAAACAGGGAACATTTGCTTTGTATATGGGAGAAAAACAGAATTTGTGTCCATTGGAAAAAGGGACAGGCAAGTCACAGGGAGAGTACAAGGAGGATGCCTGCATACGCAGAGAAAAAATCAGGAAGGCCAAAGCCCAGCATGAGCTGAACCTGGCCGCTATGGTTAAGTATAACAAAAAATGTTTTTATAAATATATTAACAGTAAGAGGAGGGCCAAAGAGAATCTCCATTCTTTACTGGAAGCAGGAGGGAACATGACTACTGAGGATATGGAAAAGGCTAAAGTTCTTAATGCCTTCTTAACATCTAGAGATCTGCTGCTCTACCTGGACTGTCACAAGTCCATGGAGCCAGATGGGATCTACCCAAGGGTGCTGAGGGAGTTAGCAGATGTGATTCCTGGGCCACTTTCCATCATCTATCAGCAGTCATGGTCATCCAGAGAGGTTCTGGATGACTGGAGACTTGCTAATGTGCTGCCCATCTATAAGAAGGGTCATAAGGAGGACCTGGGGAACTTCAGGTACTGTGTTCAGTTTTGGGCCCCTCACTACAAGAAGGACGTCAAGGCCCTGGAGCATGCCCAGAGAAGGGCTATGAAGCTGGTCAAGGGCCTGGAACACAAGTCCTATGGGGTGTGGTTGAGGGAAGTGGGGCTGTTTAGTGTGGAGAAGAGGAGGCTCAGGGGAGACCTTATTGCTCTCTACAACTACCTGAAAGGAAGGTGTGGGGAGCTGGGAGTTGGCCTTTTCTTGCAGATAACTAGTGACACAACAAGTAGGAATGGCCTCAAGCTGAACCAGGGTAGGCTTAAATTAGAGATTAGGAGACATTTCTCCTCAGAAAGAGTAGTCAGGCATTGGAAAGGTTTGCCCAGGGAGATGGTGGCGTCAGCGTCCCAGGGGATGTTCAAGGAAAGGTTGGACCTGGCGCTTAGGGATATGGTTTAGTGTGGTGATATTTTTAGTAGGGTGATGGTTGGACCAGATGATCTTGGAGGTCTCTTTCAACCTTAATGATTCTATGATTTTATGATCTATATCAAGAGTTGATTGGTCCCACAAAAGGCAGAGCTTTGCTCAGCTTTCAAAGAACCAGAAAACAACATTACGATTTTTTTCCTGAGCTCTCCATCTCAGTGGAGGAGGGGAGTAGCAGCTCCACAGAGCCAACATGCTTTTCAACAGGGTGTATATCTACCTTACTCCAACTAAAAGGGAAGGAGTCACTCATAGCTCATTGTGTCCTTTCTCAGATTTACAGGGCAAGGAACAACCTCTATCCCTTTCAGTAGACTCTAGTGAAATCATATGGACTACTCATTCAGTAAGGCTAATATCTATTAATACTTGAGCAAAGATGGCAGAATTCAGACCTATAGAATATTAGCGCCATGTCATGTGGCAAATCTGCCTTTCTGCTTCTGACAAATACATATTTTATGCCTTATACATTCTGACAGAAGCAGAAGGTGCACTTTCATATTTTTTTGGACAGGAAGATGCTTGTGAAGATTTACTTTCTTGAATAACACTATATGAGTGGTAAGAAATCCTAGGAGATTCCTCATAATTTCCTTTTTAACCTCATGTAGAGTGAGAATGTCATTCATAAACTCCAATGCTGTAGTGGCTGGGATGGAGTTAACTTTCCCTGCAACAGCCCATACATTGCTGTGCTCTGCACTTGTAGCTAGAATAGCAGTGGTATCACACCACTGTTGTGTCTATTGCTGAGCAATACTGGCACAGCACCAGGACTCCCTCTAACCCCACAGAGCCAGCAGGCTGGGGGTGGGTAAGAGGGGAGGAAGGAACATCACCAGGGCAGCTGACCTAAACCAACCAAAGGGATATTCCATAACACGTGATGCCACACTCAGCAATAAAAGGTGGAAAAAGGAAGAAGAGAGGAGGGGTGGGAGGAGTGGCTATGTGCGTTGAGGCCCTGCTTCAAGGACGTGGTCAAGCATCGCTCACTGGTGGGAAGCAGAGAGTAATTTCTTTCCTCTGTACTTCCACGCGAACCTTGCTTTTTTTTTTTTTCCCCTTTTCCCCTTTCCCTTTTCCCTTTAGTTAAATTAATTAATAATAATTTTCCCTTCATAACTGTTTTTCCTTTAATTAAATTATCCTTATCTCAACCCATGAGTTGTTTCTTTCCTCTTCTTCTTTCCCTCCTCTTCTGAGGAGGGGGAGTGAGAGAGCAGTTGTGGTGGAGTTCAGCTGCCTGGGAAGGTAAAACCACCACAAATGCTTTAAAAGAAAGGCTTAGCTATAAATGAGTATCCTCCTTTGTGCAGCTTATGATGGTGAAGATCACAAGAAGGTTCAAAAATAACAACTGTTTAACAGGACTGACAGAAGAACTGTTCTGAGAAGAGATATAGGACTTTTTTCTGCAGTAGATATAGGCTGAAAAATTTTGTAAGCATAGGTAAACAAGCTCTCTTGTTTTTATAGTGATCTCTGACTTTCTCGCAGTCAGAGGGAGTGCTACTTGAGCACAGAGAGGGTGAGAGACACTACCATGGTTTGTTTTTTGCTGTAAAATGGTGCATATGGGGCTGGCCTCTCAGTAGTCTAGCTTTGGGTCAGAAAACAAGTGGAGGTGCGTTATTTCTGATTAGTCCTAAATAGCCATTTGTTATGGCACAAAGTAGACAGAAGAGGGATGAATTCTGTGCCAGGCAAAAAAATACCTCTGGAGTTCTTAAGACACCTTAGTAGTGCACACTAATTCTGTTGGATCAAGCTGGATCTGAAAGGCATCAGCATGGAGAAGACCTGTGGCAAGAGGTAGTCACAATGTGTGTATGGTGACAGCTTATGGCACCTGCTACACAAACAGGACGGCTTTGCGTTGGACAGAAACATGTGCGGGTAGCTGGCATTGAGCTACAGCGGTGCTCATGCAGCAGACAAAGGTGTGCAGCACTGGTGAAGGAAGGAGTAATTGTGGCTCTAGACTTGAGTGATGACATTTCCCAGCTTCCCAAGCATCACTGTTCTTCCAGGAAAGCCAGCTTTATGTGCTCATCTGAAAGGGTGAGGTGTTTTATACTCTGGGTTTGCAAAGGGTTTCTTTACACTAAGTCAGGAAGACCTTCCAATTTAAGCAGCAAGCGATGCGGAAGCCTCATTGGGGTTTCAGGTCCCTTCAGCACGGCTGCTCCTGCCCACCCCTATCTTGTGCCCAAATGCCAGCCTCGAGACAGAAGCTGCATGAGGCGATGCCCTGAGGGGTGGCTGAGGGACTGGGCTTTTCTGGGAGTTTACATGTAGCCCCTGCAGGACCTTGCAGGCACACCTCATTCTGCCAGCCCCCCGACAGGCCACAGTGCCATCAGCGCCATCTGACCCAGTGAGGTCGGGGAGAGCTGCGAGGGGCCGGGTGTGTGCAGGTGGCTTCTGTGGCAGGGTTTGGCCATGTGCTCCGCCTGCCCTGCGCAGCTCGGGCACCATTGGGAACCAGGCAGGCCCAGGGCTCTGGGTTCTTCGGAGCTCCTGTGGCACATCACTTGTCAGCTGGACTGGCTGCAGAGGGATTGTGAGTCGTTTTGCCATTGTCTCATTCACAATAGTGGGTGGGACTTCTCCTCCGTATATAAAGGGTGCCCATGGCGGGGGAAGGAGAGGAGGGATGTGGATGGAGAGGATGAGGTTTGTGGGAATCATCTCGCAGCTAGCTCGCACTGAAGCTGTGATCTCCACTTTGTGCTCTTCTGCTACATTACATGCTTGTTTTTCACAGCTAGGCACAAACAGTCCAGGAGGCTTCTGCACAGCACGGATGACATCTTTTTCACACAGGCAGTGGAGGAGCCAATGAAGAGTGGTGTGCTGCTGGACCTTGCACTAACAGAGAAGGATTGGTTGGAGATGTAAAGGTTGGAAGCAGTCTTGGCTGCAGTGACCATGAGATGGTGGAGTTCAGGAGCCTTGTGTGGAGGAAGCATGGCAATGAGTAGGATTGCAATCCTGGACTTCAGGAGCGCAGACTTTGGTCTCACCAGGGACCTGCTTGGAGGAATCCCATGGGTTAGGGCCCTAGCAGGAAGGGGTGTCCAAGACAGCTGGCTAATATCCAAGCATCGCTTCCTCCAAGCCCAACAGCAGTCCACCCCTATGAGGGAGAAGTCAAGCAAGGGGGGCAGGAGACCTGCAAGGATGAGCAAGGAGCTCCTGGCCTAACTCAAACAGGAAAAGGAAGGATACAGAAAGTGGAAGAAGGGACAGGCCACTTGGGAGGAATAGAGGAACGCTCTCAGAGTATGCTGCAATATGATGAGGAAGGCCAAGCCCTATTTGGAATTAAATCTGGCAAGGGACGTCAAGGGAGACAAGAAGAGATTCTTCAAATACACTGGTAATGAGGAAAACTAGGGAAAATGAAGGCACGCCACCACTGAGGCTGCCATGCCAGAGATGCTAGAACTTCTACACCAACTGGAGTCAAAGACAGCCAAGTGGTGTGCCACAATTGATATTGCTAATGTGTTTTTCTTGATCCCTTTGGCAGCAGAGTTAAGCTTCTTCCTAGTAGCTCATACAGGGTTCTGTTTAGGATGAGAATAATGCTGTTAACATGCTGATGTTTCAGTTGTTGCTGAGCGGTGCTTACGCTAAGTCAAGGCCTTCTCTGCTTCTCATGCTGCCCTGCCAACGAGGAGGCTGGGGGTCCACAAGTTGCTGGGAGGGGACACAGCCAGGACAGCTGGCCCAGGGGGGCCAGACGGGTGTCCCATACCACATGGCATCATGCTGGACAATAGGAACAGGCGAGTTGGCCTGTGGTCACATTCTCTGTCTGGTGGCTCGTCATCATACTCCCTGGCTGCCTGGCTGGGGATCAGTAAGTATTTCTAGCAAAATCAAAGTACAAGTAACTAAAAATAATGTAATATATATAGAGAATTATAACAAGTAAGAAAAAAAAAAAGGAAATTAAAACATTTGATCAATATAATCAATAATAAATCAATTACTCTTTAGTATTTTTTGTCTGTTTTCTTTATTAAATAGGAATAAAATTGAATTTGTCAGTGTAAGTAGGTTCATCATTAAAAGATGTGCTGGCTGGGGAGCACATTGTCTCGCTGTCTCGGGAGCTATAAATGTTTTCATAGAGATGAATGCTGTAAATAAATAAATATTACATAGAGTAAAAAATAAAACAATAGTAAAAATATTAGCAGAGAAAGCAATAAAAACATTATGTCCATAAAATAATAAATTAAGTGCTATTTACTATTTTGTTCATGTTCATTGTTAAATAGTATTAAAATGGAATTTCTCCTTGAAAGATGTTTCACAGTTAAAAATATGCTGGCTTGCTGGCAGGGGAATGATTTTGATAGTTTTGGGGCAAGTTCTGCTGTTTGACTTGGGATTTTTTAAAACATGAAATAAATGTAACAATACAATTAGTGGGAATATGTTTTCTAAGTTAGAACTGGAATCATAATTCTACTAATAAAATCCTACTTGAAGTGACATCAGTGGTTAATCTTCTGTTTTTTTTTACTGGGTGGTTTTGGCAGGTAGCTATTATTGAGTGCACGGTGTTGCTTCTGTGCTTACCATGGCAGACACCAGAGTGCAAGGGAGCATCAGAGGGGAAATGGTGGCTGTTGATACATAGTTATGTATTGCTCTGAAACACACAGATTATATCACTGTATGAATTACTGAGATGATGTTCTGGAGACAATGGAAAAAAAAAGAAAAAGGAAAAAAAAAAAAAAAAACTTTATTCTGTCCTGATGAAGATAGCAGCTCCTAAAGTTTATACTTGCTGCCGAAAAGTTGTACCTCTTGTAGACCTTGCATGGATAATTATTTTGCAATGTTATTCATAAACCAGACAATAGATGTAATACATACACAAATAGGAGGATTTTATACCAATGAACTGACTCAACTGTGTTTTTTTTATTTTTTCTGGCTGTGGGTGAAGATGTTGTTGAATAAATGGCAAACAAACAAAGAATCTTTAAGTTTTAATTGGGTAATGTTTCTGGGCAATAGTTGTGGGCATTAGTGAATCACAGCCCTACACAGCTGTAGCTGCACAGCAGACAGTCTCTCTCCATATGCTTTTACTTAGCATCTGCAATGGCACAACATATATCCGGGATATAATTGAGAGAGTTGTGCTGCAGCTGATATCATGCACCTCCATCCCCTCATACAGAAGATGAATGGAGGGCACCTCTCCTCCCGAGCGCTCACCTGGCTCCAGGAGGGAGTAGGTCCCTCTTGCTGTAGATCAGATTTCCAGTCTGGTTTCCAGCAGGACCTTTTCTGAAATTAACCTGAGCATTGTCTCCTCCTAACCCAGTGAGTACTCATAACCACAGTGATGGGAGGTGGAGGAGCACACCCTGCATTATTGTACATGTCTGCAGAGACCTCTAGCCTAAGGAGCCTGCCTATTGCTTCAGTAACAATGCTTTACATATAGCCACCTCCAATACCAGTGGGATCCAGCATTTCTGTTTAGTGCCCCTTTCTCCCAGAGAAAATTCTTGCCCATCAGACACTGATGAGACCCCTCTGGTTGTGGAGGTTTTTCACGATGGTGTGGATGAGAGAAGTGTCACATCGTGAGGCAAAGGAGGCAGATAGAGGTGTGGGCCGAGTTCTACTGTGGAACTTAAAATTATAGGTGCCTAGAGGCTTTTGGAAACAACAACATTGCCTACCTCATTCTCTGTCCTCCAGGCTGGGACAAAAGTGAGAAGCAGCCACACCTGTGTACCCTGTTGCTGTTTATCTGTCCGTTTGTGTAAGCTGAACACACATGTGCAACAGGTGGAGAACTTCATGGAGGCAAAGCAAACCCAAAGCAAGAAGCTTTCCATTTCATATGGCTGTCATGAAAACTGTGGGTTTTTGGTGCTTTGAGTGGTAAGTAGGCTCTACCATGATGAAATTGCTGCTTATTGTGTTCCCCAGCCATCACCAGCAGGGCTGGCATGTCTCTGGGGCTGGGACAAGTGAAGACCTCTTGGGGGAATATTGCTTACTAAAAGAGATGTTGAACTGCACTTTTTATTCCACAGGGAACCAGCTCAGAAATAGGAGTATGGAGATGATGTGTATGTGGTAACCTGTTCAGCCAAGCTGAAGGGAGTTTTGCGTCAGTTGTTCAGAGGGCAGAGAACTGCAAAAGCATCTCCTGCTTGGTACGACATGAGCATGTGGGGGATCCACAGTCTGAAAGCAGGATGCTGTCCTCAGAGCACGTTTGCCTCTTCAGTTCATTTCAACTGAGTTGACAAAAATTAAACCAAGTCTACTGGTCTGAGCAATTCCAGATGCACCTGTGTCTGAAACTGGTTTTGTCTGGAGGACATGTGTACTATGGCAAGAACTTCATTCATCAAGAGCCAACATTTTAAGCTTATTGAGACATCTGACAGTAAAAATAAATGTCTCAAGGGATTTGTTGCAAACTCATATACAAGCCTGCTTTTGGATGCTCAAGTATCCTTGAGGATGGGCTGCCAGTACCTCGGCATTTAGGCTCACTGCTGTAGAAGTGCAGAGAGATTAGAAATATATATATATATATTTTTTTTTTGAAAATGGGAGAAAGTTATTTTATACTGACTTTTAGTTATTGTTAGCATTTTCTAATTTTGACTTTCAGAAACCCAGATGTGCATTTTTGTAAAATGTCAAATGATAAAAAATATATTGTATGTTCCACACACAGCCCTCTGTGCGGCCTTGTAAATATTTTAGTGACCTATTTAGAGCAAGCGGCTTTTGTTGAACACGGTAGGCAAATACAGAGGGAAACAGAAGCCCTGTCATCCTTGTGACAATTGTACGACCATCTCTAATCCACCCTCTTAGCCTGATAAACAAGTGTCTGTGCATGAGTTTTGAACAGAAGGTGACCATCACCTTCTGATCTGAGTGTTTTCTTGCAAATACTTCAGTTAGCCTGTAAAGCAGGTAAGCAGTAATACTGTTTCTTTATAACTCCAGTCTTACCTTGAATTTTGTTCTGGTTTTTTGTTTGTTCGTTTGTTTTTTTTGTTTTGTTTTGTTTTTGTTTTTGTTTTAAGCTTTCTCCTGGGTCTTAATCAAAACAACGTGTTTCCTTTCACCTGATTTCTAATTCTAGTTATTCTGTGAGTCAGCTACACAGTAAATAATTGCATTTCCATCTTTTTTAAGTTTTAGTGGTGCTTCCCTTTCTATTTTCTTACTGCATGCTTGATGAAGCAAACTCTCTGGTGTGCCTAGCTCATAGTTGTTTATTCCAGGTAATTTACAGGGAGAAAAAATCATGCCAAACAAGCAATTCCAAATAAAGTGAAAGCCGTTGCTCCTAGCCTTGCGTCTCTTTATGATTGGTGTCTCATCACCTTAGAATCAGGTATGTTAGGAGCCTTCTGTATAAATGTTCTTTGGCTGTGGTTTCCCGTTGATCCCATTTTCCTGAGGAAACTTTTGAATGAACAGTGCACCTTCATTCTGCTTGTGTTCTCAGCTATGGGTGCAAGAGGTTTCCTTTTATATCAAATGGATGCGTGGTAGAACACTTTCTCAAGTGAAGGTTTTCCTTTCTTTTTACATTTAGAAGTATATGTTAATGAATTCAGGACAATGTTTTATTTTATAACAGTCTAGACTTGTTCACACACATTTGACAGGATGGGTCAGCTGAAAGCCCATTTTCTCAGTGCTGGTAACAATTTCCGTCTCCAGCTAGCTCTCCATCCCTTCCCCAAGGAAGGACTTTGACTCCTCTGCCATGCCACTGATTCTGGGTCTTTGTCCCACAGCTCTCCTGCTTGCTGCTATGTCCACACCACTGGAGGATGCTATGAACACCTTGATCAGGATTTTTCATCACTACTCTGGCAAAGAAGGAGACATATACAAGCTCAGTAAAGCAGAACTCAAGGAACTCCTCACCAGTGAACTCACTGACTTCCTTTCAGTAAGATGCAGCTCCTGAGTCTCTTGAGTTTCTGTTTCACCGGTGAGATAAGCAGCTATCAAAGTGTTCAGGAATAGCATCTCCTTACACAGCAAACATCCTGCCATAGCCTCTCAGATGACAACTGTCTTTGCAGAGCTGGAGAGAAGGAGATGAGATCAAATTTCACATTTGAAAAGTGTGTTTTCAGAGGGTGATCTGGGCCCCCAGTTCTCTGCCATGTGCCATAAGACAGGCACTTTGTGCCTTGCTTGCTGTGCTTTTGGACAGAAGGGCCAGCAGCAGCCAAAACTAGTAACAAAATTGATGCTGGATCAGGCTTTATTCATCTGTTTGTTTGTTTGTTTTAGTAATAGAGCAGAAATAACTCATTCAAAGATTCAAATTCAGCAACCAGCTCTCAGGAAACGACAAAGTAGTTTGCATATCATGTGGCATGGGACACCCCTCTGGCCCCCTTGGGCCAGCTGTCCTGGCTGTGTCCCCTCCCAGCTCCTTGTGCAACCCCAGCCTCCTTGCTGGCAGGGCAGCATGAGAAGCTGAAACATCCTTGTCTCAGTGTGAGCACCGCACTGCAACATCTAAAACATCGGTGTGTTTTCAACACTCTCTTCATCAAAAATCTAAACTACAGCATTGTGTGGGTCTCTATGAAGAAAATTAACTCTGTCCCAGCCAAAACTATGACACCATGGTCATGCAATAGGTGAGATCCAAGGTCCATTATGTTCTTGGAGGCCTAACTAAATCATACCCAGCTGTTACGCAGGTTTATGGGAAACCACAGACACACTACAGCTGCTTATGTGTCCCACAGTGTTACTAAGATAACAATTCAGGGATAAGTATTTTGATATGAATATCTCTTTACATGTTTGTTGTGTTCTTCATTACACAGCATTGACACTTGATGGAATAATGACCTGATCCATAATAGTTTTTCTGTATCCTCTAAATTGTAAGGATTGTTGTGGACCCTATCACCATCAGTAGGATTTTTTTTATATATTGTACCCATTTCCTTGAATTGGATTTTCTTTTAATCTTAGTTGTTGATTTATTTTCATGAGATTGACTGTCCTTAATCCCACTGAATAGAATGTGTTGTTTGTGAAGTAGAGATATTCTGAATGCGATGAATGGAGGTATAATATGACCACTTATAAACAGTCTCTTGAAGAGCGAAGTACTATTTGTTAGGGATGATGCAGAGAAATTTCAATTTTTATTTATTTATTTATTGCACATTACAGATCAGACTTGTGCTCAGCAGCTCCTAAAACCTGTTTGATTCATTTCAGTGCCCATTTAGTACTTGTATTCCTTCTAAGAGTTGCACTGTTACCAGTTTACCAAAGTTTACCAGTTTACCAAGTTTGCCAAACTTGCACCAGTTTGCGCTGTTACCAGCTGCGTACCTTTGGGACTCCAGACCTACGTTTTTAATGTTATGACTCATGGTATATTAGTATTTGGGTGCATATTTCACTCACACTTTTATTTAATAGTATATGGGCTTGTGTCATACTGGTGGGCTGCACTGTCAGGTGTGTTGTAATTATGCATTCAAGGTCTGCCCAGCTAAAACACTTTTTTTCTCTTAGGGCCAAAATGATCCCCTTCTGGTCAATAATATTATGAAGGATCTGGACTCCAATAAAGACAATGAAGTGGATTTTAATGAATTTATGACTCTGGTTGCAGCTCTGACTGTGGCATGTAATGATTTCTTTGAAGAACAACTAAAGGAAGAAGGATTTTAAAAATGCTCAATACAGTCAATCTCTTCACCACAAATGCAATGAAGTATGTCTAGTTAGCTAGTGCTTATCAGCATTTAGTGAATGCAAACCATCATCAGTCAAACTGCTACTGCAATAAGACAGCTATAGACCAGATCAACAACTGGTGTAAGCTGGGCCAAAGACATCTTGCACTACTTGAGATCTGGCTTTTAGTATTCTCAGCCTTTGCACTGCAGGTGTCTGTAACACACATTCATCAGTTTCCCAGGTCGTGGGCTTGGGGTGGCAGGGCACTTGGCAGGAGTTAAGACTTCAATTTCGTGTCAGTGGAGTGGGAAGTAAAAGGAACATGAATGTTGCTTACATACTTTCAGAATTGGAAAATTTGGAATGAGACATAGAATTTGCAATTTAGTTTTCAGTCATTCTGTAACAAACATGTTTCTGCAGGTCACAGAAAGCCGTTTGTTTTTTGATCAGCTCTGCTTATTCTAACGCCCTTTTTAGTTGCTGCTCCATACCTTCCTGCACTCTTATATTTCAGCTATGGTCACAGCTGCCTCCTGCCACCTGAGCAGATGGCATTTCTTGCCGTGATTATGGGTTCATTTCCCCCAATCTCCCCAGCTTCCATTTTGTTGTGTTGGCATTACTGCATCCCAGTGGTCCACCTCTTTGTTCAGCATAAATGAATTTATTCATATGATAAATTATTCAAATACATAGAGGTTTTAGTCAGCAAGCTGCTCTGAGGGTTGATGGAAGAACTGGGTCTTTAGGGGAAATGTAAATGCCTGCTGCTTTCACTATTCTGGCACCCTTAAGAGGAGGGCTTTTAGAGGACCACTTGTGGAGGATTTCATGATGGGATCCCAGAGTACAGCTTCATCATATGAGTCATCTGATGGAACAATAATTTCTTCATGTGCTGATCCAACTCGCTGAATGGATGTGGTGTAAAAGGGGCAGCGGGACCCCACAGCCAGACATGGAGAGAGAAATGTTTCAGTGTTAACCCATCCTTGGACTGAAATAAGTGTATATCTAGATTCCTGTTTAAACATACTTCCAAACCCCCACAGGTCCTTAGTGACAACATGTTGCAGCTTTTTTCTTGCATGGAGTGCTCTCATTGTTTATTGTTTTTTGGTTGGTAACTTCAAACTGTAATAAAAGGTGTCTGAATTAAGTAAAGATTTTCTGTTTGTGTAAGAGGTCAAAAAAAAGGCAAGTTTGGGGTGGTGGTAGAGGCTCTTTAACTCTTAACTAACAGAAATCATATAGTATTCACAGAAGGTCTGATACAGGAGCATGGCAAAAAGTATTAAACTGGCAACAATTGCACAACTTTTTGCCCCCTGTGATGTCATGCACTGTAATATCATTGCAGTTCTTGGACGAGGGTGGCAGCAGGACCAGCCAGAAAGTGCAAGACTTCCTTCATGGTCCTGCAGACTGTTTCTGGTCTCCCAGAGTTTCCCCTTCTTGGGTGGAAGGGAGAGGAACACAGTCTAAACCTTCACCCCAAAGCTACAAGGACTCAGGTTGTCTCGGTGAGGACTGGTTTGTCCATTACAACTTTCAAGTAAAAACCTTTCTGGAAAGAAGCTTCAGCTAGTCCATAACCCCCCTGCCTATCCTTGGTGGGACACTAGAAACTCAGCAGTTTGTGTGTTGAGCATAGCAGTGGAAAGTCACAACTGGGGTCAGACAGGGAGAGATGCTGCCCTGCTGAAGAGGGTCTGTGGAGCCATTTCATCAGTGGAACTGACTGCAGAATGAGTGCCCCCTCATTCCTCTGCAAAAGGGGCTTGCTTGCATAAGATCCAGAGGAGAATGACTCAGATGACTTTTATTCCAACAAAAGTTTTATAAAACTTAATAAATGACTGTTTGGCTTTGCTGGTTAGGTTTTCCTGGTTGCTGTTTTAACTACAAGGACAACTGTTAAACTCTATCAGCACCCAAGAAGAAAGTATTCCATACATAAAACCAGAGACCAGAGAAGAAAATGCTGCAAAGCACATTCAAATGCTAGAAAACAAAAACCCCTGGCACAACCTGGGGTCTTGGGGCAAGGCACTTGCCATCCCAACCCTGGGCTAACTGTGGGCTGACCCACTGCACCAGGAGGTCATTCCTCAGTCATTCTTCTCCTGCCCATGACAACCACTGCTGCATTTGCAGATACCACTGCCAGGAGAGATGTCTAAAATCTTCCTTTTTCTGGGGAAGATCACATCAAAGTTTTGAATTGCCTCAGAACCAGAGGGTGGGGGGGGGGAAGAAAAAAAAAAAAAAAGGAGAAAAAAAGCTGTGAGCAATCTTTTCTGTAAGCAAGCTTCAGGATGGAGAACTGCATTGTAGCCACTCTCTCTGGCTATGCAGGAGGGTGTTTGTGTGACCAACCTCACTACAGACGTTTTGTCCTGCAGACATGAACTTTTTGATTTAGCTGCTCTTAAAAGTAAAGCTACCTTCTTTAAACATGAAGCTACTATTTTTTTTTCTCATTGTTTACTGACACTTTTCTTGCTGACTTCAAGTTTTCCTGTAGTTCATGAATCCAGGAGCACTTTAAAGTTTTACATGAAGAGGAAGCTTGTTGTGTGGGTTCCTCCAAAATCTTTCAGCTTTAGGAAAGATGTCTAATTATGGGCATTTTTTTCGTTTGTGTTACCAGACTGTCTGAAAAATCAATAGAAAAATGAACACTGCAATATGGCCTAATATTTTCAAGTTACATTAAAGACCAATAAAAATCCAGTGATGCCAGACAAGATCTTCTCTAGCTATTGTGAAATTGTTTTCCCTGACATCTAAAAAGCAGATTTTGAGAAGATAAATGGCATTATCTTGAAAGCCTCAGCCTTTGCCTTTTGCTTTTATTTCAGTTCAAAGGATACTTGAAGTGGCAGTGCAACTTGATACACAAAGCTTCATGCACTATTGGTAAATAAATTTATAACCTCTTCAGATTTGGTGTCCAACTGCTGATCTCAAAACACTGTATGTGACACCACCGGTGCTTTGAAAGGGAGCAGTCCCTCTAAGCTCTGACTTATTGTCCATGACAACTGGAAGGCAACATTTCTTTTGCTCTACTGCACTGTAGGCGGTGTCAGGCCCAGTGGAATAACCATCATCCTACAACAACAGTTCCTGCTCTTAAAGGTGAGAAACAAAGTGGCCTGGGGTTGTGGAGAGGGAGAATGCCATGCACACCTATTTGGTCTGGGAATTCTGGATAGGACTACCTTTCAAATCCTGGTGCATAACTCCCCATCCTTGGCACCCCTATACATATGCTGGCAATCTCCCCGTGCTGTCAGTACAGTGCCTGCTCTTTTGAGACGTGCACTTTCCCCTTGGCAGAGCAGCTATTTCCTCCTGGGGCAAAGGCTCACAGGTCTCCCCTAGTGCAGCAAGCACTCCTATGGGTGTACAGTCACAGCAATGTGCTGGGTCTAAGCAGTGTGCATGGTATGGACTGTATCATCTCAAAACCCAGTACATGTATCTCAGTGAAGCATGACTTCATGGTATTCCAGGCCGTTGGAGAATTAACACTCCCTTGCATGCAGGCCAGAGGAAGGTGGGGCACAGCTCTCCTATAGCAATGCAGGTCCACGCCAATTTACTCAGCAGTCCAAGTCTGAACCCCTTCCCACTACGAGCGTTGCAGGCTGTGCTGCAGTGTAAAGCAGAGAGTGGCCAGGAGGGAAACTCTTGGCCACGACCCAGAGCCCACAGTCCCAGGCTGACACCACGCAGAAGGAGTCCAGTTCCTCTCATATTTCCACCCAGAGAAGCTGGTTAAAAGGTCAAAGACAGGACTTGCCTCTTAAATCAGATTAATCTATATAAAGGTTTTTGACTGGCAGGAAGATTTCTTAGACTGTGAAGTGATGTCATGTACATGTCTAATAATGGGTTTGATTGACAGGGTAACAATTAATAGATGTGTTTTTAGGGATAATTAAGTCTGTTGAATGGCACTGTATTATTTGAAGAAAAAAAGGGGTCACATTTTCAATTTTATCTTTCTTCTTCCACATGATACTGCATGAGAGAAGATTTTTTGTTTATGATCTAGCAATCTTTTTTTTCTAAGCAAGAACATTTTCATCTATGTCCTTTCCTAATAGCTGGGCTACATGCCCTTGGGCAACCATCAAACAGAGCAGATGAGTGAACTTCTCCAGATACATTAAAAAATAAAAAAGTCTTTTCAAATACCAAATTCCAGCCACCTGCAATCAGTTATGTAAGAGGGGTGCTGCTCCCAAGGAAGAGAACTGCAGCTGCATCCACTTATTTTGCCCTAGCAAGTAGATTCTCAGCTGATATAAAACAACAAAGCCTATTGCACTTAGTGGCATAATTTTGCAACAGCTGAGGACATGTTCTTATGACTTTAAATTAGCCATCAATGGAAAGTCGTGCTTCTGTTAGCTGGTTGGCTAAATAAGGACATATCTGTAAAATTGCAAATGTTGCAACAAGGCAGCTGAGAGGAAAACAGGAGAAGCTGTTGCTCAGAGTACAGGTATTTGTAGGACAAATTAGTGGGAAATGTTCCTGTGGTTTGTCTGCTTTAAATTCTAAGCTGTCCTCTCAGGTCTTGGTTGACTTTGTGTATTGCAGTGCAAACAGTCACAGTATGGATACCAAGTATCTCTGCTGTTGGAGTCTCCCCTAAAGCTCTATGTGCTAGGATGACTCTATGTTGACATCTGTTGCATGAACCCAGAAAGCACTGTACAGAAATATAGACAGGAAAAACCTGTGGTTAGAACAATTTGTGAGGACCTGAAGGGCAAGTGAACTAGCTGGAATGTTAGATAAGGTTGTGTTTTGTGAGCTGAAAAATGTCAGGAAACTGAGAACACTGCAAAAAACTGCATCTTCCCCAGCTCTGACTGTGGATATTGAGTGGTAGCAGCAAACAGGTCCATGTGGTTAAGCAAAGGGTAGCTGGAGGAGATGCAGGTCTGGAGAGCTCTGTCCTGTTAAGCTGTGAATGTCTTGACTAGGAGAAACCAAATCTTTTTTGTCTTTTCATCAATGACCTATTCTACAGTTGCCACTCAGGGAAAATTTTTGTCATTTTTTATTGCCCCAGGAAACAAATTAAATGAAATCAAATCATGAGAATTTGAAAGCCGAGTTTGATTTCTCTCTGCAGTGAAAAAACATGTCGGCAGACCTGAGGTAAAAGATGGTCTGTGAAATTCCTATCAAAGTCTAAGCTGTCCCTAGGCTTCAGGAGGTGGAAGAATGCCAGGTGATCTCAAAGTCCTTCAATGTTTGTTTTTTGCATTGACACAAAACACTGCAGTACTTCTGTCTAGAAGTGGAGGAATTACATGCATGTGAAAAAGGGCTAAGTGGTAGGAGCAGCTGAGAGGACAAATACATCAATATGCTGGGTATGCTGGCATCTCTTATCTGACTCATATTGACTAGTTGAACTGTGTTATACTCCACAGTATTTCTGAAATGGCCCATTATTGTAATACCTAACACTGTTGGAGACGATCATGTTGAATCACAGCTCTTTCCCTGGATGAGTGAGAATCAGTCAAGGAGACAGTCACTTCAGCTGAGAAGTACTTGTCCTTGGGTAGGAAAAATATCTCATGATATCACTTTTTGAAGGGGGGCTCTGTCAGAGAGGAAGTTTATACTTCACAGTGACCCAGTTCTAACAAATTTTGGAATGTGGCATGTGTAAGTACTAAGATTTTTCAGTATATCCAAAAATTGTATTTTGTATTCTAAGGTGACCTCAGCACTGAAAATAAAATGACAAATATTCCGGTAATTCAAATCTGGGAGAGGAGAGGAAGCAGTAGCTTGAGCACCCTGTGTCCTCTGCAGGTCTGACACGTGATCTGATGTTTGCCTCCAAGCAAAGTGCAACAGTGTTCAAAGTGCAAATTATGCCATGTTCTGTGAAGGAAACTGCTCTTCTCCAAGGATGCTGGGACTGGCCAGGGCAGCCACTATATTAGGTGAAGACTGACACAACCCAGTGCTGATCTGTTGGGATGTAGACATGGAGAGAAGGAGGACATAGAAATGAAACATCTACCAGATCTCTTGAGTCGGAGTCACGCTGCACCTGCCTGTGTGTCCAGTGTTAAGATCTTCCTGTCCTAGCACTTCAGAGGTGACATCCCAGGTGGGCAGATGTCCTGAGCCCCTCCTAACGCCAGAGCCATGGCACATGCCTTTGCCCATCGCCCCCTTCCGCATCTCTTTTTTTTCTTCCTGGGAGAAAACTTTTCTCTGCTCCCACTTCTTGGCCCCAACTGCTTTGTGTAGATGCTGCGTTGAGTCACAGGCAGAGCTCGTAGTGATCATTGCCCTCAGGGTAATCTGAGTGTCTGAATATAATGTTTGCTTGATTATTTGTAACCCGCTAAACTGCGAGCTTCACAATCCTTGTTCTTATTCAATGCCATAAATAGTGTTAATGCAACACTTATCATCAAGCCTGCACAATGCTGATAGTCTTTCTGTTCACCAATCCACATGCATTTGTCATTTCTCTAAGCTACTCAACATAACAAATCGCACATCTCTTGTGTTAAACTGCCCAGAGTTAACATGCTACATATACTTCACCTTACAGAAAGTTCAGCTCTATTTAAGGCCAACTTATTCATACGCACACAAGTAACAGAAGTGTCATTACAGAATATACAGATGTACTGCAAGGCTTGGAAGAGGTGGTGGATTTTGCTCTACCAGCACAGAGAGCTGGGAACAGCAGGTAGTAACAGAAGTCAGTGACAGAAATGACCATTGCCTGAAAGGGGAGCAGTGCTGGGTTCAGGATGGGTCAAATGATACTTGGAGATTTGCCTGGCCCCAAAACCATGGGTAGAGTAAAGGTACAAAATGTGATCTCAAACTCTGCACTTTTGGTGCTGGGTATGCCCTCTTTCAGTTGTCATTGCAACTATGATCGGGTTTGTGTAAGAGAAGCATATCAAAATATTGATAGGGACAAATTAATTACTTTAATCATGTTGAGGTGTACCTTTCCTGTTGTATGACAACAGCATGGCTACTTAAACTGTTTTTTTCCAGTAGTTGCACTGGTGCATTTTGTAGAATGGATGCTTACCCACTAATAACTGCTGTGGCAACAAAGAAACTTACATCTCATGCCACAAGTGGTCCCCGGATGTAGTCATGATCCCGTAGTCATGATCATGACAGTCCCAAGGGTTCTGGAAGTCACAGTTTGGGTCCTCCAAATGACAAGGGGTTTTGAGATGTTAATTAGCTCTCCACTGATTTTCTGTGCTACAGGTTGCTCCCTGGCCAGGACCTGGGCAGAGCAGTGACCCATTGCCATGGGGTGTGGTAGTCAGTGTGTGTGCTGGATGCACAGGGAGATTTGGCACCATGTCTTGACAATTAACTGACCCTTACCAGCCATGAAAATATGTAGCGTGGCATAACCTGTTAGTGGAGAGGGGACCTGATGGTTAGTGATGGGATGTGGCTGCAAAGTCTCACTCCTCTTCTTCCTCTTCCTCCTCCCCAGCACCTGCAAGGGAGGAGGCAGTAACATGCTGAGGAACCTGGGGCAATGGAGTTGTATGGGAATACAAAAACTTCCCCACTAGCCCTTAGAATCGATGTGAAGTGTTCAGTAATGATCTGTGAGAACTGAGCAGGGATTCAGGGACTTCAGCCTTTCCTATGGTGACTTATAGGATAAGGGAAATGGACTAGAGGCAGGGGCTTCCTCAGGCAGTGGATGATCTTGGGACTAGATGATCTTCAAAGATCCCTTCCAAATGAGCTATTTTTTTCTATCATTCCCTTTTATTCTAAACATTTGGCTCTAGTTTCACAATCCCTCAGGCTTTGAAGCAATGTTCTGTGTAAGTCTATATTAAGGACATAGTTTCCTAATGACCCCTGCAGCTGTGATTTTTCATGCAGCCTCACCTTTGTTTCCTTTTCCATGGCATTTTTTTCAGAACAGTAACTGATAGCTAGCACAGAATTTAGTAATCATGGGACTGAAAATTTGACCCTCACAGTAGTATTTATGACATTTTAGAGCCTCTAGATTTCTCTGCCTCTTTATTATAGACTAGTTAATCCCACATTTCAGGAATAATACACTGAAGGGATTGCAGCCAGTTGAATGGCATACCTCTGTAATAAAGTGCAAGTGGTGTGCAGCAATCCCTTGTCTTCAAAGACACTGACACTGGTGTGGGACCTGCTGCCATGTGAGAAACAGCAACAGCTAGATAGTGTTACATTTCCCGGATGCCACAGGAAAAGTGGAGTCTTACTTAATTCTGAGATAAAGCAGGAATAAGCATAAGGGAAATACACGTAACTCAGCACAGTGGTTATCAGCTGACACAGCAGGAAGGTTAAACCACAGCCAGAAGTCCTGCACATGCATCGCCCTGCATCATGTCTCCAGCTGGGCTGAGCATGCATGAGAAATCAGCATGAGCAGCTGAGGATGGAGTGCCTGAGGCAGAAATCCTTCTTACCCATGCCATTGGTGATGAAGCACCACGGGCTTGCTGCTGTTCTGAGCAGGCAGAGGATTTGTCCGGTGTGGACGAACAGGGGAGTCCCTGTGGGACATGCAGCAGTCTGTCACTGGGATGTTCCCTGCGGCATGAAGGAGCCAGGGCTTGCATGGGGATGTGGCTATACAGGAAAATTAACACTCTCCAAGATTTTGGTGTTAGAGGGAGGTTTGATCTGCTCTGGCGCTTGTGCCAGGAGTCAGGCTGCAGCCCAGGGGAATTAAGAAATACAGGGTTTAAAATATGATCCAAATGAGAAGACTGAGGTTTTCAACAGGTGTATCACAGGAAATCCAGGAGTTGTGGTTTGTGTGGAATCAGAAAGCTCCAGGGTTCACCTGGGCATAGGGGGAGATTAGCTGCAGGGGAAATTTCCACTCTGAGGGGAGGGAATGGTGGCCACAGTCTGTGTTATGCTTGTGAAGAAGCTTGTGTGGAAATATAATGATCTTTCACAGGAATTCAAGCATGAAAGAGTGCTGTTTAAGGGAGCTGGGGGTTCAAGAGACCATTTTGGAGACCAGGGGTCCTGTGTGGTTTGTAACACCCAGTCCCTGTTCTCATCAGCAAGGCAGCCCTAAGGAGTGCCTGTAGCTGGAGCACTGCTTTTTGCAAAGTTCAGTTCCAAGAGCATCGTACACAGCCTCACTGTACCAACCACCTTATCTCAAAGGAGAGGAAAACACAATTACTGACTGCATTATAGCACAAAGCATCACTTGATCTCCACAGGGAAGAGTAAACACGGCTTGTTTCACTACTCTCTATTCAGCTGTATTTTCTCCACCTCTCACCACAGCTGCGATCTCTTTCCTCTGAAACAGCAGCTGACGAGACACCTACAAGCTCCCAGCATTATGTGGGGGAATTTTCACCATGGGACAGGCAGCTGTGGGCACCCAAACCCACCCACAGACCCCAGCTCTAGCAGTACAAAGCTCTGCAGAGCCTTAGGTGCCACCACGGTGTAGGGCAGGTGATGCCCTGCTTCTGCTGGGCAGGAGACAGTTGCTCCCAAGGGTGCCTTATGGCCACAGAGGTTGCTGGTGGAGTGGAGGTGTCACAGCATGAGATTATCTGGTCCATAGCACGGTTGGATTGGGAATGTGTTTTACTGTGTTATATAATCTGATGTTAACAAAACAAAATTGTCCTATTAATTGACTTAACCCAATTAAAAAAAAAAGGGGGGGGGGGCACTCTCCTCATTTGCCCAAGGGTTTGTATCACATTTAAGGTGCTTTTCCCTTCCAAAGTGCCCTAGGGATATTTTGAACCCTGTTTAAACTGCGGATTCTATTTTTTTGCCTTGTTAGGAGTAATCACATCTGACAAGTTCAGCTTCATCCTTAAGCACACGCAGAGCTGGAGCGAGGGACTGTGCAGGCAAGGGGAGGCTCCAATGGTGGAGGGACACCTCAGGGTTTGGGGTGGGCTGGGTGACCTCCAGAAGTCCCTTCTACATCAACCATTCTGTGACTGTGGCAGCCCCGTGCTTTAGGAGGCAGGGAATCACCTCTGGTGCTGGGTGGCTTGGTGAGGAGGCTGGGCAGGATGTCACCATGCCTCTCTCACCAGCTGCTGCTGAACACAGAGGTGAAATGCAAAGCAAGAGGTGGCACAGGGGAAACGGCAAGTTGCATGAGTGTCCCTGCTAATAGTGAGTTCCCCATCCACAGCAACAGACATCTGGGTTTAGCTTTTGCAATAACGCCATGCAGAATATTTGCAATGCTCAAAGCAAACTCCTGCAGGTACTGTGTCAGAACCACGAACCCTTTGTAGGCCCGAGGTGGCTCCTCGCCTTTCTCCACCACCCTGAAGATTGTAGTACAGTCCTCGCACCTCCTGGTGCCAGATGCTTGCTGTCCTATGGCACCAGGGTTACCTGCTTATCTGGGCACCCCACCAGGTAATGCTGTGCTAGCCCAGACCTCAGCTATTCCCTGGGAAGGGTTTAAAACATTGGTGGTGTGGCTGGTGTATTTTGTCAGAGCAGAGCAGATCACAGGTGATTAAAATAGACAGGTTTTGCTGCAGTGTCATCTGTCCTTCACTCCTTTTTGCAGATGAATTCAACCAAATCTTCAGTAAGTGGTGAAATCCTCAGACAACTGAGCACTCTTCCTCATTTAGTGAAGGCATCCAAGGAGGATGCAGCCACTGAGGCCTAGGCTGGGGGCCGGCAGGGTAAGTGCAGGTGCCCTGGCCAGAACAGGGGCTGGGGGCTGCCAAGGGCTGGGAAGATGAGGAGCAGGGTTCTTACTGAGGCTGAAGTAGATCTCCAGCTACCACTTCTGGGCACTTTGGTCAAATCTCTGTCATTTCCCAAACAAGCAGCAAGCTGCCTGCTATGCTGTGATCCTGACTTTCTTTTTCTCTTCAGAAAGCAAGCGTGTGATCAGAGAAGTGCAAGAGGCTGGGCTCTTCTGCAGTCCCTTTGGGTCATGCAGGTTCCTGGTGGTCTCTGGGGCACCTCACACCACCCCGAGCAACCTCCCAGCCATCCTCTCACAGGCCGTGGCTAAGCCCTGCAGCTTTCCTCCACAACTTCAGTCCCCAAAGAACTCCAGAGGATTTAAATTCTGAGCTCCTGTAGCGCTTCTGAAGATGCTTGCCTAAAATCACAGTTAACAATTCAAAGCAAGTACATGAAGATGAATTAATTCAGTCTTGGTTCATTCAGCAATTAACCACACAGTTCCCTGAAGCAGTTTTAGCAACCTTTGAGTACAACTTAGTGTCAGAAGTTCAAAAACATTTTCTGTTTCCTCTGTATTCTTTATGCTATTGAAAATCATGCAGATACGGCATACTCGCAGACGTGCTATGCAGATACTGAGGAATATTATAGTTTAAAGTAAACTCCAAACATAAGAATTATAGCATAATAAAGTCAGAGCATATAGACAGAATAAGATTTTTTTGCTATTATTATTTGACCATCAAGTGGTGTGAAACAGCTGGCAAATGTTTCTGTCTACCATCCTTAAGAATGAAATCAGGAGCAGCAAAGTTAAAGCTCTGCAAGTTTGGATCATATTTTTTTTTAAGTTTTACTGAACCAAAATGAGACTTTGACAGAAAAGCATAGCTCAGAAGATGTTATCAAGATGGCTGAGATGGGCAAAGTGTATTTATTGTATGCACACCATCAGTGGATGTGCACACTCAGGGTCAGAGGAAAATTAGAGTACGCCATAAAACTAGTCGGTAAGTTCATGATTTTCAGTACTCTGCAAAGTTACGAATTTTAATCTCCAGGTTCATCCTTTGAAGGTATTTCTCAGGTTTCCCCTGAGGATCAGGGGTGAGCAACAGCTGTATCAGCAGTTCTATGGGAAATATTCCCTTAGGAGCCCCAAGTTTTCATAATTTCTGTGTGAAAGCTGTGTCTGCTGCAGAGGACTGTCTCGTTTTCCCACGTACTTGCTGCAGACCCCTTTGTGCCCCCACCACAGGCACAGGACCAGGAGGTCAGTGTTGGTGCTGCATGCCGTGGAGCAGCAGGAGGAGCCCTGCAGGTCTAAAATGCCCTGAGACCGGAGAGGAGGAGGAGGGAGGGATGCTCTTTGATTCTCACTTTGCTTTTGAGTAACTGGAAATCACCATAGGGAGCGAGCGCCCTGGCTGTGCGGGAACACGCTCTCCTCCTGGGAGCTTTTCAGCTCCACCAGACAGAGAAGTAGAAAAGACATCTGCCAGCAAGGGGAGCGCTGTTGGCTGGGGAATCTGTGGCTGTGATTTGGACCCTCGTCATGCCCACGTACTGTGTCACTGCGAGAGGAATTCAGTTACCATGGGTTACCCTATCAGTACGGGGACCAAGTGCCTCCCCTCCCAACAGCTCTATAAAAAGAGTCGCTGGAAGATGCCCTGGCGGCTCCTGCCTCCCAGCACAGAGCAGCAGGCACACAGCGTGGGCAGAGAGGGGTGCCAGCATGCCGTCTGCCTTCCAGCTTCAGTGCCACCTCGTCCTCATCTTCCTGGCAGCCTACAAGGGGGAGACCAGATACCTAGAGGTGAGCAATGGGGCTGATGACTAACACGCCTTGACGTGCTTTTCTGCTCTCTTCTAACTTTATTCTCAGCTCCCGAGAATTGGGATTTGACTCTCCTTTTCTATTCCCATTCCCCCTGCACCTGACCACGGGTGTCACATTAATACAACAGCTCTCCTGCACTTTCATTTATTTGTCCTTTTCTCAAACTTGCACTTTTTGCTAAGCAATAGAGACACTGTGCGCTGAGCTGGGCTAACCTCTCAGGTGCCAGGTTTGCTCCCCCACTACAGCAGCCTGGCAGCTTTCTGACTAAGCTCTTGCACAGCTGCACCCTTCCTGGAAAAGGGATTTAATCTGCCATCACCTATTCTAGAGAAGTGCAGGGAGGGGGCTGCTTTTTGCTTTGCCCCAGCCTCTTCTTGCCCTGTCTCCCTGCCAGGTGAGGGATGCTGGTGAAGATGAGCCCTTCCTACTCCTCAGTGAAGACCTGAAGCGAGAGCTGTCTGCAGGACAGATCTACCGGCGGTCGCTCCGTGAGTTTCTTCAAAGCTCTGCTGGGTCCCTCTGAGGAGTGGGAGATTCCTGGGGGGGTGAGCTTGGGGTAACTTGGGAGTGACAGAGCTGCAGGTGCATTTTGCAAGGCAGGGGGGAGATGGGCAGAGTGTTAAAACCTCTGCAAGCTGTGGCTGAGGCAGAGAGCTCAAAGAGGGGCTCTGAAGGAGGCTGGGGGTCAGAGCTGGGATTCCACTGATGGAAGGAGGTTGGGGGTCATCCACCTGCAGACGCGGGCAGGGTCTGTCTCCAGGGGAAGTGGTGGATGGAAAAGCTGTGATGAGGGAGAAATACGAAGGAACTCAGTCTTTGTACACTTGTGTACACATGCAGATGCAGTTTTCTTCTCAGAGATGCTGTGACGTGTCATTTTCCCCCACCACACCTGCGAGCATCCCCCATTGCTTAGCCATCTCCCTCTCCTCCCCACTGACTGGGTCTCAGTGCAGGGTCTCTCCTCGCTCTCCCCTTCCCCGTGCAGTGGGAGCAGGCACTGTGTCTCCCCTCTGAGCAGGCAGAGGCAGCAGCTCCTGGCTCTGTCCCTGCAGGCTGCATCGACATGCTGAGTATAGAGGGGCAGTTCACCTTCACCGCAGAGCAGCCCCAGCTGCACTGTGCGACCTTCTTCATCGGCGAGCCTGAGGAGCTCATCACGATAGACTACAACTTCGTAAACATCGACTGTCAAGGAGGCGATTTCCTGAAGGTAAGGAGTTGGCAGCTCCTGCTGCTTGTCCCTGTCCCTGCTCCAGTGTGTGAGATGCTGGCTGTGTGTGGAAGGGGCAGTGCACATGAGTGTCTGTGTGCGCGTACAGAACAGCCTTTTACAAAGCATCCATCTCTGGGACTGCTGTTCCTCCTCCCCACTACCCACTGGTGGCATCCCCACCACCACCACCCCCGTAAAGCAAAGTCCATCGCAGGCAGGGGATCAGTCTCCAAACTGCAGCATGGTCTCTTCCAAACTTTTCCAGGAGCACCTCCACTGGGTGTCTGCAGCTGGCAGACTGACCGAAAAGCTTGATCAGTGCCAGACGAGGCTCTCAGCCCCATTAGGAGGGTTTTCTTGTTGCCTTTGTGATAACATAAATCGTGTGAGGAGATAACGACAGCCCTCTGAAATGCTATTACTTTGTGAGGACCTCCACTCACTGCATTAACTTGTTAATGTGTGGATTGCAGGAAAGACTATCAAATGGCCCTGCTAGAGCATGCTCCAAACAGAGAGAGGTCTGTGATGCAGAGCCATTTATAGTCCAGAACTAAAAAAATTTTACTGGAGCAAGTTGGTGGCAGACAGATGTGTGACCAAGACCTGAACTCAGTTTTGGTGGTGAGGGGAGGTTTGAAGGTACCTACCTGCTCCCTTTGCCTCTTGCTCTGCCCTTTGTGCACAGCACAGAGCCCCTCCTGAATGGCTGCAAGCTGAGCTGCAGGGGGGAGGAGGAGGAAAACTGCCCTTTAGCCCTGTCCTTGTCCCTCTCCTGGAGAATCTTGTCCCTCCGTCCCTTGGTTGGGGTCTCTCCAAATGTTGTTACAGGATGATTTCAAGGATTTTCTTCCTAGACTCATAGATATTTGTGAAAGCTAAAAAAATAGCAAGCAACCTTCAAAACTTTATAAAGGTTTCCTTCCTCTGATTATGGTGTCCCCAGTTTCTCCATCATGCTACTGTATTCATACAGGCAGCTTTTCCCTGGTGTGATTTGGGCAGCTGCTTCTCACGAGTTCAGAAAATTTGCAGTTCTAGCAAATCTGGAGACCAATTCTGCAGGTCTTCCACCAAAACGTCCTACACATGCTCACATCAGGATTACTCACCACAGCAGCAGCAGGATCTGGTCCTCAGATTTGCAAAGCATGATCGGAGCACAAAAGAAGTTACCAGGTGAGAGTAGGCAGGAGGGAACTGGAAGTGCAAGGAAGGGAAGGTAGTTACCTTCAGCTGTGCTAGGGTTAACACAGATTTCCAGTTCTGACACCTTTCTCACAGGTCTCCCTGAACATGGTGAGGGCAAATTTGTTGCTATTTTTGTTGTGAAGGAAAGATTTGTAGAGGTTGCTGCTTAAGCTCTAGCCCAGTAGGCAGCATTTGTTGTGCTTTCTAGTGATTACAGTGAGCTGAAAGAAAAGACACGGGTGAGAGCAATCCCCCTGCTGATAATTCCTCCCCAAAGATTTATCGTGGTTTTCTTTTGGACTGAAACACGGATGCTCTAGGGGGCTCTGGGCACACTGAAGACAAGCTGCAAAACATGGATGGTGGAAAATTACAGGCAGGTCAGTGGACTTCATGTCCATAGCTCAAGAGTGTGACTTTTGTTTGATGTGGCTTTCACATTAAAAACTAGTTTTAGTAGCAATTGAACTGCAATACTAATAAATCAAAAAACTGATGTGAATTTGATAGTGTTGGAGCAAAGAGAGCTGTTTCCCTCAAAAACAAGTCACCAGAATTGTCAGCTGAAGGAAATAAAAACATTAAAATTTATATCCATCCCATTCCTAAATATTGATTGAAGCTTGAATTATTAGTTAAATGTTAGGAAATAGATAAATGCAAAGATTTTTTGGCTTTATCTAGGTGCTTTTAACATGCCATCTGGTGTCAAAATAAAACAGTGTAATACTTTACGCTTCTCTTTTCTGCTGAGAGGATGGTATACAAAAGCCCTGGTTTCAATTATTGAACCCCTATAGGTATTTGATGGCTGGATACTCAAAGGAGAGAAATTTCCTAGTTCCTGGGACCATCCCCTCCCCACTTCTGAAAGATATACAGACTTCTGTGAAAGCGGCAACATGCAGAGGAGCATCAGGTCATCGCAGAATGTGGCAATGATCTTCTTCAGGATTCACCAGCCAGGCAATGGATTTACTGTCACGGTCAAGAAAACTACCAACCTCTTCCGTAAGTCTTATTTTATCTAATCAAATGGCTTACATTTGGAGTAGGAAGCAAAACAAAAAGTGTTGGTTTGCACTGAATTCTCTCTCTGACTTTATCTGCACCAACACAGTTCCAGTGACTTTTGCGGAGCTGCATGCCTGGGGGTTTGACTCAAGCTCAGCTTGTGTCTCAGGAAAGAAAATTAGAGAACTATAAGAGAGAATTTAACAATTTCTTCTGTATTCAGGACAAGAAGGATCTTTCTGTCAAAGATGATCTCTTCAAATCTAATATTGTTGTGTCCTGTCACATTTGGCTTGAACGGATAGTATTAAACTAGAGATTTTAATCTGAGCAACTTCTAAATCTGGGTGAACGATGAGGAAAAAGTATTTGAAAAAGTTCAGCAGTACAATCAGTATATGAATAGTAACATGGAGAGTGATATATTATCCCAAGGACCTACTTGCAAGTTATTTCCCTGAGCCCATGAGTTAGCAAGGCACAAATAACGGTCACTTGCATCACTTTTCCAAAAGAGGACAGGACATTTACCTTCAGTATTTAAGCTGTTTGACTAATTAATCTGATTCATCTGCCTTACCATGCAAAAAATGAATCACAGAATCATCCAGGTTGGAAGAGACCTCCAAGATCTCCAAGTCCAACCTCTGACCTAACACTAACAAGTCCTCCACTAAACCATATCACTAAGCTCTAAACCTAAATGTCTTTTAAAGACCTCCAGGTGAGAGCATGTCTGTCCTGCCCTTACTTTGATTTGTTAGGACACGAGCCTGGACACTGGGTCTCCAGGCTGGTGTGGCTTTGTGCCCATGGACCTGATCATTGTGTGCAACTGCTGGAGCTCGCTTCTGTCCATCACCTGCTGGCCAAAGCAGGCCTTCATTGTCTGCAGAGAGGATTCCTTGGGTTGCACACACCAATGATAAGTTACTGCCTGAACTGATGATTTTGAACTTCAAGACAAAATCAGCATTTGCCTGCTCTAGTTTGAATGGGATATTTCACAGGGTAAGGGAACCCCAGTTATGAGGAGCAGGACAGGACTTGGGGGTTTGCTGGCAGTATCGGGCAATGACAAGTCAAAGATAAATGAAAACCCTTCATCCATACCGAGCTTTAACTGGCAAAAAGTAGGGGTCCCTGAGAATACAGGTCTCTGATGTGTGGATTTGGGGTGTGAGCTCTCCTATTGATGGCTTCACCCTCAAATTCTGCCAGAACCCATACTACACCATAAGCATTGGGCAGGGAATTTCTAGGGAACAAATGCCAGGCAAGAAAACCTAAAAACATTGTATGCATACTTTTCAGCATTTGGCTTTAACTCTCAGCTGTTAAATTGTTTGTTATTTGTTAGTACCAAAAGTACACGATTTTGCTAAATGCGGGCAGCAATGGCTGCACAAGTAACACCTGCAACTTCTCCTGTGCCCCAGCTTGCAATGTCATCTCTCAGACGCCCTCGGGAAAGTTCACCATGGTCATTCCTCATCAGCACAGAAACTGCAGCTTTTCTATAATATACCCAGTGGTGATAAAAATATCCAATCTCATCCTGGGACATTTAAATGGCCTATTTCTAAAGGTGAGTGGTTTTTGTTACCTAATAAATCACTACCACCTGCATGTTTTCTGGGCATGGACAGAGGAGGAAGGGGTGAAGAAGGGATGGCCACAGCACTGGCTGTTAGGGCATGTGTGCTCCAGATCACGTGTATGCACACCATGGGTGCTGGCACCCCCAGAGACCAGAGCTGGGTCTGTCTCTGCTGCTACTGTCTCTGTAACATTGCAGAGGCAATCAAATTATGCAAAGTGCCATTAGCACATGTAAATATTTCTTACTCTTTGTTACAGCAAGCATTTCATTAGAAAGAAAAGAGTGTTCTCTCAGAGCTGTCTGTCTGCATTTAAACTAATGAAAGCAGGAAGCACTCTGAACAGAGAAAGGAGACGCAGGTTAGGCAGTGAAGTATGAGCATGGTGAAAAAACAGGTGAGTTCACCACAGATTGATCCCCTGCTCAGTATGCTGAGCATCCTCTGCTCTGATTGGTCTGATGCACAGCATTTGATGCTCATTGATGAGCAGGCAGGAGAGGACAAGAGCTGTTGGTAGCACCCTGAGCCTTGGAGGTCCAAAAAGGTGCAAATGTGAAAATGTCCAGAGGGATAGGAAAAAAAAAAAAGTTTGTTTTCTGGTTCCATTGAGACTGGTAGCTGAGGTCCTCCATGGACCTGTGCCTGAGCAGCAGTCAGGGCACACAGCTGACATGAGCAAGGTGCTGGGGGAGGCATGACACGAAAAGACAGAAATTCAGCAGGCAACTGGTGGAAACAGGACAAGAAACAGTGAACAAATCTCTGTCAGGACAACACACGGGGCTCTGTTGCTCACCTGTGTTTTTTGTTTGTTTGTTTTGTTTTGAGGGGTTTGCATCAAGGAGAGCTTTAAAGAAAAGGTTAGAGCAAAACGAAGACATGGCTATTTGAGTCTGTGTGTGGTACCCCACCAGCAGACAGCATAAAGGGCAGCTTGAGTGAAACTGCAGAGATGATCTATTTTTGTTAAGATAAAAAATGAGCAATAAATGTTAGCTGTATGTGCTGATCAGCAGCAGAAGCTGATCTGCTAATTCTGCAGAAAAAAAAAATAGATTGGAGGTGGGCAGGCTTCAAAATTCAAATGAAAAGAGTAAATAATACCAGAAGTGGAGCTGTTAGGAGTCTGATAGTGTCTTAAGGGTCCTGAGACTGCACAACCCAGGCTGCAGATCCACTGGAAAATGGATCTGGGGAAGTCCCTAGAGGGAAGTGAGGAGTTTTAAATTGTGCTTATACATTAAAGGGGAACAAGATTTGGCAAGTGGTGAGCAAGGAAAGGGCTGAGCACAGATGGGAAGTGCTCAGGAAAAAGGGTCAGCCTTGCAGTGCAGATAGAGACTGGCCAGACAGAGGAAATTCAGCTCACAGCATGGTGCATGAGGGCAAAATCAGGCACGGAATTACAGAAGGTGTGGATTTTAAATATTCTTTGGCTCAGACCAGCCTTGCTTTACATGCTGTTTTCACAGAGACACTCGCTCTTCCGCACTACAAAGAGGGAGACCCCCACTCTTGTTACAAGAAAACAAAGGCAAACAAAAATTTAAATCAAATGTAAAGTTTTAATACATAAGAGGAAAAAAAAATCTTCCTTTATTACAAGTTAGCTAGAAATACCAGTATGCCTGATCTAAAAGCCAATGTCTCTGTCCTGCTAGGAGCTCCTTCTCTGCTCTTGAAGTCTGTGAACCAGCAACTTCAGGACTGATGGTTCAGGATGTCTAGAAACAACTTGTCTCAAACCAGACTTTGAGAGATGGCCCATTATTCAGTATCGGGCAGACAAGGGACCACAGCAGGGACTATTCTCTTAGTCAGAACAGTGCGTTTTGGTGTCACTTTCTGCTTAGGAATCTGAAAGTGAGGTTATTTTGGAGCCTAGGTTACTGCCTGCCAGCTGAGTGTGGGCATGCGTGCAGCCCCATGACTCTGATTACACATCTAAGCAACCAGAATCAGATTCCTTACTTGCACTGAAAGCAACTGGATCAACATCTTAACTGCAAGCCAGTGATTTTCCAGAGCTCACTTAGGTCTTTCTCTGAGAGTCTCTTAAAGAAATTAACTTACAAATTGAAGTACTATTTATTGATTGGGATGAGAACAGCCTTGATTTCACACGGATTTGAGCACAAAGTACTCTAAAACCTGCTGTTGACTGCAGTCTCATCTAGGAAATTGCTATGTTTTAATGAAAACAACAAATAACTTTTAATCTCTGTCTTCTTAGAAACCATCAGCAGGCTGTGCAGGAGTGGGAGATTTTGTAGAGCTGTTGGGAGGAACTGGCTTAGACCCATCCAAGATGTTTCCACTAGCTGATCTCTGTCACTCCTTTCATGGGTCTGGTGAGTACTCCTTCTTCCACTTACCTCCGCATGACAAAATACCAAACCAGAGGGGGCCATGCAGAGCCCTCTCAAACCCAGGTTTCCTCTAGACTGGTGAACTTCACATGTAGCAGAACATGAGAGCTAAATCTCTGAGCCTGCAGCAGGGGAGTGTGATGCAGCACACCCATGAATACCTTCACTTGCCCCTGCAGTAATTATAATAACAAGATTAAGTTATATAAATTTTTAAAACACTTTTCCTATGACACATATGATTATTAGTGTCAACAGACAGACAAGCCTGGAAAGTCATAATAAATGAAGGTAGAGGAGTTACGTTTTCAGTTCAGGCATTTTTTTCTCACTTTCACTGTGTTCCCAGTGCCTTCTTTTCTGCTGCAAAGCATACCCCGAAAAGCCTCAGAACCCTCACCCACTGCTTTGAGGCTGAACCTCTTTCACAATAGTGCCATGTCAGTGACGTCCTTCTCCACACAGAAATAAGAATTCCCAGTTTTCCCTAATATTTAATTGAGGAGAGAAAGCAGTGTTGCAGTGATGAGACAGACAGACCTCTGCAGCACACAGATGTGGGGCCGAGGGAGTGTGGTACCTTGGAGTACCCTCTCCATCACCTTTCAGCACACCACAGCCTAATGGTCCAGGCACTGCCAAAAGCCTTAACAAGTAAGCACTGGAACTGAGCAAATACTGAGCACTGCAAAGAGATTAAAAGCACGCTTTCCTGGCAGCATAAAGGAAGGAAAATCCCATCTTGTGTCTCTGCTCTCCCAGCGTTTCAGTGTTGCTAATTTTGGAGATCTCCAGGATAGGGTGCCGCTGTCCTCGCCTGTCACTCGTGGTACCTAACCAGTGAGTGCAAGCATGTATAAATTCCGTGTCATGTCTGTAGTTGAGACTGCAGATGGATGGGAGGTGAGCAGCATTTGCATGAATAAAGGCTACAACATTTAATGAAATAGCCAGGCCATTATAAAGTAAAGCTAACAAATGCAGAGGAAGGCATTTAGTCAGCAATGCCACTACCGGACAGTCATTACTACATCCAAAAGTGCTTTGTTTCCAAAGCAGTATGCATTAGTGCTTTGTAATTCCCAACACTCCATATCACTTCTCCCTCTTCTGGTATAAATTTATCCTTATGTCTCTATCTCTTTTCCCTAATTAGCCCAAATGAAGATTGGTTGTGACAATACTGTGCTACGAATGGTCTCCAGTGGCAAGCACATCAATCGTGTGACGTTTGAGTACTATCAACTTGATCTGCAGGAAATAGAAAACAGAAAGGAGAACAGCATTGAGGAATTCTGCTTCCCTAGTATCTGAGAAACCAGGCAACATGTTTTCACACAGCTAATGACAATAAGGTTCTGGTGAATTAAAAAAAAAAAAAAAAGTATTTTTCCTTTACCAGTTGGTGTGATTGAGCCTTTCTACAGTACAAGCATATTCCCTTTTTTCTCCCCATACAAATCAGTCATTCTCATGAGCAAGCAGGAAAAAGTATATTAATCTTTGTTACTACCATGATAATTTTTCTGCAATATTTAGGATAATTTACTATATTCAAAATCAATAGCAAGAAGAGAAGTCTATGTTTCCAATACAAGTACTATTAGGGAAACAGACATAAATCCTCTGTGTATTCAGTCTGAGCACACACAAAACTCATAATAAGTATAAACTTCACATGGTTAACATTATCCTTTTATATCAGGAATAAACAAAAAAAATAAGATGGTGGAATACATTTCCAGTTTTGTAAAAGGAAATCCAGCATTAGTGTGTGCAAAAATGACTTGTTTGTTTATGACTATAAATGTGCTATTTATTTCTAATGACATGTTTTTAATAAAAATTTATAGCATGGAAACTTCCTTACACAAACCCAAACATGAATAAATACATTCCAAGAGTTGGCAAAACACTATGATGTTGTATTTTTCTGAAGAGCTCTTTAAAACATTTTTGTTGAACTTCCCAAGTCTTGTGCAGTTTTCTGGAAATTATCATTTTGAACATATGTAGCTGTAAAACTGTGGACTATTAAAGTAACGTTATGGGCAGAAATGTGTTTAACAGCGTTGCCTACACCTTCTTATGCAGCACATGCCACTTACCAGCACCTTTCCCATTTAAGATTTTTGGTCAAATGTCCAGCATACATGTGAAGTCAGATACATAAATACATGTTATTTTTCTCACATTTGGTGACCCAGAAGAGGAGTGTAAGCCTGGAGAGCTCTAGGAAGCACAGCAGAGGACAAGAGCTGTGTCCAAGCTTGGCAGAGCATGGATGGATTTGTATGTTTTCTGGGAGTGCTACCTGGCAAATGTGGGGGCAAACAGCTTCTCCTCTGATGTTCAGTTAACAACCAATGCTGATTAATCCCACTGCAGGCCTGAGACCTTCAGATCTGATATCTGGCTCTTTGTCTCACACTCAGTCACCAAAAATCAAGTGTTCTGAGTAGTCAGCAGCTCTGAAGTTCATTCCCCTGCCCCAATAGAAGTTGGTGAAAACTTTAGGATGTCTCAGGCTCTCTCTTCGCAGGGTTTGATGAACCTAGTTCTGATTAATAACTGACTTGATAATGAAGGGATACGTCTAGCAGCCTGGTCAGCCTTGCGTGTGTCCACGCTGCAGGGCTGTGTTTATGGAACGGATGAGGATTGTGTGACTATTTTGCTTTGTTTCCCCCCCAAATCAGACAAAGCCTCACACTTCCAACCAACAGCTTGGAAACTCTAGCAAAGGTGAGCGCTCCCCAGGATGGGC
The DNA here is from genome assembly GCF_013377495.2 of Cygnus atratus. Lineage (NCBI taxonomy): Eukaryota > Metazoa > Chordata > Aves > Anseriformes > Anatidae > Cygnus > Cygnus atratus. The sequence goes on along the minus strand of NC_066396.1, from coordinate 25,498,969 downwards.
CAAAAGGGGACCCAGGACCTGCAGCAGTGGGACCATCCTGCTTCTGGCTATCCCACGGCATGGAGCACCTCCAGCTCATGTCTTGGGGCAGGGGATCTTTGGCCAGCACATCCCTGCTCCAGTCCCATGCAACCTCCTGCAGGTGTCCCAGGCCCCTGCTGCAGTGGTGGTGTGTGCAGGAGACCTGGCCACCCAGCAGAGAAACATTGGTACTCTGAGGCAGGAATAAAAAATAATTGTAGCTCTATGAACTGGCTTTTATTTTTTTTTTTTTCTCCTGAGGAAACTTGCAGTGATGGAGGATTTCTGTCTTCCCAAAACCCCTAACCATATCCAGCCCCAACAGCCTTTCACAGGCACCCTTCAGCATAATGGGGTAGGTTATCAGGAGGGTTTAGGACAGAATTCAGAGACTCCTGTATCAGACCATGCTTACCCATATGCCTACCTGCAAACTGGGGAGAAGGAGAGGTCTTTTAAATATTGCTCCTTGGTCACTGAGAAACATTCAGTGGGGGGGAGTGGAAAACTCAACAACAGAGTTCAGGTCCATCAGCTCAGGACTAGGTCATGGATGAAGATAAACTCACCGTCTCTTGCTTAGTGTAGTTTAGTAGTGGCATTTCCCTTCTTTCAGCTTTACGTGAAACCTTGCTTTCAATCCTAGCACAATTTAAATACCTCCAAAACAGCAAAGCCTTACAGAAAAGATACTTAACATTCAGAGGTTGGAGATTAGTCCCTCCAAATTATAACTCAGTGGACTCTGTTACTAAGGAAACTTACCATTATAGATGGAAAAGAATGGAAAAAACACTTTGTGGATGACAGTGCTAGCTATTGCTATTGCTCTGTGTGTAGTACTCAAGTATGAGGTGTTTTTAGTGGAGCTAGCAGCTTCACCTGTTCCTATTAATCCACATGCATTTGGACAACACCATCAATCACACCACCCCAATGTGTTGGCTGTCTTAAAAAAAAAAAAAAAAAAAAAAAAAACAGACCCCAGCATGTCCTTTGGTCTGTGTTTTAAGCTCTACCACATGTAAAAAAACAATAGTCACTGCAGCCATTATATCTCTATTTATGGATGCTCTGTCATTTCAGAAGCTGCAGAACTTCAGTCTTAAGATATCAGCTCATAGCTGTCAAAGGTCGCAACTCCTCCAGTGTTTGGTTCTGAGAAGGGAGGAAATAAGGATTCTCTTTAATGAAAAGAAGGGAAACAAAGACAAAGAAAAAAAAAGATTCTTTTTAAAATGAAGGTTTGTAGAATATATATATATATAAAGGATAAGATATATGTGAATAAGATGACTATCTTGTTAAAAAAAAAAAAAAGAGAAGAGCAAGGTTGTAGTCTGCAGGCGTACAATTAAAATACAAAAACACACACACCAAAAAAACGCTTCTAACAATAGACATGGAACAAAAGTGTTTGAAGGGGCACTGTATGCAAATCTTAGCTTTGAGAAGACATTGTATGTCCAGGGTTTAGACACCCTGAAATCTTGCATCATAGGCAAAATAATCAAAACTCACAATTAACATTAAAACCCACAGAATGTCAGGAGATGTGAGTGGATGTCTTAGTGAAGACTCTTATATCCAAGAATGAGCCACTTTTCTTCATCGGTTTGATTTGGCATCACCACTGACTTTCCCTTAGAGAAGGGTGTAAAAGGTGAAATGGTACCACATCAGCACCTCACAGCATAGAAGCACCTTGCTAGAATTAGAAAGAAAACTGCTAAACTTTAATCAATGGGTTAGCAATTATTGCAAAACTCTTCAGCACCACAAGAACTGCAAAGGGTTAAAAGATGTTAATTACACGAAAGGGGAAAAATCAGCTATTCCTATTGGAACCTTAACCTTGAAAAACAGAGAGATGCAGCAAATAAATTAACTCCTACATTTCTGTAGTAACATGAAAGGATCGGTCAGCTGAAATAACTTTTGTCAAGTTTTCCGGCAGCGGGATGGGAAACATTATTATGGGACCTACCGATAGCAAACTCATGCCAAGAGCAGGTAACATAGGTTGATAGAGACTCGTTCAAGCTCTTTGGGACCATGACAGCAAGAAAACTTCAGGAATTAAAAGTTATTCTTGATAAGTAAGGGGTCAGTAGAAATGTTTTATTAAAGTTAGAAATGCTGCCTTTGGAGGTAAAAAACTCAGCAGAACAACTGTAATTTAGGAAGACATTTCAGTAGTTTCTTGCCTGGTGATATGACCTCTGTTCCCAAAATTAGATTCTTTGTTCTTGAAGCAGAGTGACAAAAATTCAGGGATTTGTTTGTAGTAATGTACAACTCCCTGCAATAATACATAATAGTCCTTTTAAGTTAGAATTGTTCTGCTAAACTGATGTTGATTTTATCTTTCATGACTGACAATGGAAATAAGTGCTCAGACAAAGACAAGTGCAGTCTTTCTGAATGGTGGTCTGAATGACTTTTGAAATGTCTCCTATCTGCTCTTCTAACATCGATTCAATGACACCATGTCCTGCTTTCCTGCTTTTTCCTGCTCAGTGGGGGGCTGATCTTGTGGAGTGTGATTTGTAACTCGGAATGAGGCTGAATAGCAGGGTAAGTAGATTTGCAGAATGAATTAGGTGCTTGATCATATAACCTCCTTCCTACTGCAAGTCTAGCCCTGAAAATTTGAAATATGTCTTCAGGGCCAACACACTGCACTGATTTCACACGCCAAGCAGATTTTATGCTACCTCTACCTCTGCCCATATGATTTTGTGCACATAAGGTGTAAAAGGCTCTGAGCTCCGCTGTCACACACTGGAATGAATATATGTGGCACCAATTATGTAACAGGGACCAAACTCATTTTTAAGAGTATAAAGAAATTTCACTTTCTTTCATGAAATGCACACTTCTTAGGATCTCAAAGCTGTACTTACTCAGTTCTAAACACAAGCTAAATTATACTTCAAGGAAGTGATTCATTATAGTCATTTTTATTCAGAGCCTCATTACTTCTGGTATCTGAGTAACTTTCTTGTTGATAAATTGACACAGATTTCACTTTTTTTTTTCTCCACATTGCTTCTTATCTTTAAAGATCAGCAACAACTAATCATAGCAACTATGGATTTTGTACGCACATCATTTCCTATTAAAGGAAATGCAGTGTATTACACGTGAGTCACTACAAAATGAAGTTTTCATTATCTGTTCTTCTGAATAAAATTGATATTCATGGTACCGTGCTGCTGCAAATTACCATCAAACCATCAATTACAGTGTTGACTAATAGTTTTGTTTTTTTTATAACTTTGCCCCTCAACATGAAAGCAGGCAGTTTTATAACCACAATTTGCCTTTCCTCTCTATTCAGTGCCCCCCAGGGGGACTCACACAGCACTTCAAAGGACCTAAGTGTGTCCTTCAAGTCAAGTGCATAATGCTCCTTTCATGCAGGACATGTTCACAGATGTCTCACCATGGACAGTTCCTCCCCCAGGCTGGCAGCAGAGGTTTCCCAAAAGCAGAATGGTGCTCCTCAGTGTCACCCAGCACTGGAAGCTGGGACAAACAGAGCTGGAGGATAAATTTCTTCTGACCTCCAAGCTCACAGGCACGAGTGCAGATGCCCAGCTCTCCTCTTTCCCTGATGACACGTCCCCAGCTCTGCCTTGCTTGTGCTCCAGGAGCCCATGGTGGGTCACAGACAATAGCATCAAAGCCTCCCACTCCTGAATGCTCCTGGTGAGTCTGAGCAAACTGTTACAGAGTGAGGGTGATCTCAGCTCCTCTCCCATGGGAGATGTCCTGCCCAGATACTTCACACTGCTGGTGGGAAGTAGGCACTTGATGAGGGCTCTCCTTTGCGTGTGAGAGCAGCAGAAGCTGTCCTGTCATCCAGATCTGTCCATTGGGACCCACTGACCATTGCACGTTCCTGGTATTATATTGTATATTTAGGTTAAATGTCATGTAAAGTTCAGTCATCAAAACAACCTGAGGAAATCATAAAGGTTATGACTGAGTATTTATCACACAATAAAAATAAAGATTACAGAATCATCACAATAGCAGGTGATAAAAGATCATAATAATTTGTCTGAAGAACAATTATTCTGCCTTAGGAAAACTCAGCTTTAATTAACTGACAGATAGAGGCAAATGCCTGCAGCACAGCAGAGCTGGCTGAGCTCAGGCACAAAAGCTGGGTGATGGTGACTCCTTCTGACATCTCATCCAGATGTCAGAGCTTTGATCATCTGATGAGGGAACTTGTTGAGATCCTTGTCTGATTCCGCCTTGCTGGCCCTGTTCCCTGTGTGCTGTTGTTGTGGCGAGAAGTTGTACGAGGTGTCCAGCCCAACAGGAGCTGGAGATGTGCCCCTCCATAGCCTGCACAAGGTGCTGGTGGCACTGCAAGCCAAACCAGATGTCTCCTGACAGCATAAGTACCTGGAAATGGATTTTGCAGATCCCAAAAAGCTCTTAAGTACAGAGCTGGGGGTGCAGGGAGAAAAAAATTAACATTGCTGAGGAGGTTTCATATGCAACTAGGAAGTCTATATTCACAAGGAAAAGATACACCTCCTCTGAGTTTTGTGAACCAAGAACTACATTAGCAGATATCACAGCAAGCAGTTCCAGCTTTTTTGTTGTGGCTTCTGTGAGAATACCACAAGATATGACAAATTGAGCAACATTTCTAAGTATCTCTTGGCTTCAATCCCTCTCAAATCAGGTTCTGCAATAAATTGATCTTTAAACTGGGTACCTCTTGGAGGAAGTCTGAAAACAGCCCTCTGTTTCTATTTTTGGAAAATAGAATATTTGGAAATATTTTGGATCGGAAATATGTCTTTTTTTGCAAGGCAAGGGGAATTGATAAAGCGTTTCTAGCATTGCCATAATTTAATTAGATTGCAATCAAATCCTACTTCAGTCCCACTGTTTATAACAATAAATTGGAAGACAAAATGAAGTGTCACAAACAAAAAGCCAACCAAATGGGATCTCTGATTCTTTAATCAGTCAAGCTTCAGCCTTACCTTAGGGAATGTGTAGGCAGTTTCTTACTGTATGAAAGATCACATGTCTTCATGCTGCTGGAAGCTCCCGGGCTGAGCTGAAACTTTGAGAAAAAAAAAATATAATATCACTGGCATTACTAGTTAAAACAGACTCCTGTTAAAGTAAATAGGTTTCCTTTGAGTAGAGAAGATGTTGAAAGGTAGAAAAGACCAATTTAGAGGCAGAAAGAATCAAATTCTCAAAATAAAAGACAGAGAAGAGATAAATCTGGAAAGCCTCACAGAGCTATCCCCATGTAACACAGTCCATTCTTAATGCAGCTGACGCAAGCGTTTAGCGTTTCATTAAATCAAAACATGTAGCTATCTTGGGAGGGAGATGGTTTTAACTGATCCATTTGTCACTACAGCAGTATCAGCCCTACCTGTGCAAACACAGTTGTTTTTTGTTTGTTTTTTAATGTTAGAAACAGATACTTCACAAAACATGGAAATTTCTGTATGTTTACTATCATCATTTGGTTGGTTAAAAACAGATAATGAAGACTGGAAAAAACATGAAAACTCATTCTCAGCTCATCTGAGCTGTCAGTCTCTACATTCAGTCAAACGTACAATTTTCTGGAGAGCTAGAAATGCAGTGGAAATGCAGTTTGGCTCAATCAGTCTAAGATGAAGAATGGGATAAACTGAATCACTGGGGATTTGCCCCGGTGTCTTTTTTATGTTCTTATTCCAAACCAGCTTAATTTGGGAATGTGATCCATCAGAATTTGTTCCTGTCTCTCAGCTTAGAGAGTTGTTCTTGCTGTCTTCACATGGAAAAGCGGAGCGTGAGAAAAAAGTTCTGGCAAGTGTGTATTTTCATACTTTATAGAGGACACATCAAAGTCAAGTAGGCTTTGGAGCCTGCACTGCATCCAGTGCAAAAGGAAAATCAATGAGAAAAGGCCAGGCTGGTCCATCATAACTCAGGGGTACAATTATATTACTACAGAGATGCATGAGACCCCCTCATCGAAATATCCCACTCACTTCAAAACTACCATCACAAAAACTGTAGCATTGTTTAACTCTTAATAACAAGATCACAAAAATGGATCATATGTATGCTCATGTTTCTTGTACAATTCATTAATCATTATGCATAATTAGTTATTGATTACTAGTGTATTAACTACTATTTTGTATACAATTTTCTACACAATTTCTATTTATTATTATATATGAATTATAATTATTATAATATCTATTTATTTTTCACATTATTATCGTTATTATAATAATATATAAAGTATTGCTATTTTCTATATCAGGACATTGTTTCATTGAAGGTTTCTAATAAACTGAGGTGTTCTATAGCATGCAATAAGCACAAAGAACTCAAAAATGCAGTAAAACTAATAGCAGGGTAACTTGGAAGGAAGGAAGGAAGGAAAGAAGGAAGGAAGGAAGGAAGGAAGGAAGGAAGGGTGGAAGGAAGGGTGGAAGGAAGGGTGGAAGGAAGGAAGGGTGGAAGGGTGGAAGGGTGGAAGGAAGGGTGGAAGGGTGGAAGGAAGGAAGGGAGGAAGGAAGGAAGGGTGGAAGGAAAGAAGGGTGGAAGGAAGGGTGGAAGGAAGGGTGGAAGGGTGGAAGGGTGGAAGGGTGGAAGGGTGGAAGGGTGGAAGGGTGGAAGGAAGGAAGGAAGGAAGGAAGGAAGGAAGGAAGGAAGGAAGGGAGGAAGGAAGGGAGATATCACAGCCGAACTAGCATGTATTTGCAATAAGAGCAACAGACAGAAGCAGCCTGGTCTAGAGGCCACAGTGTAAGGGAGGGAACTGTGGCCATGGAGAAATTCTGGTTCTTCATTTAAAAGCAAGGGGAGCCCTTACCTTAACTGAGATGGGGTTGAATGTGTAAATGCCAGCCTCTTGCTGGGATCCTTGCAGGGGTCCCCGTGGGTGACAGTTCTGATGTTCTGCGGCCTCCAAACTCACAAAATTGTTCTGGCTGGAGAGAACCTCAGAAGATCTTCTGGGCATGGGCTTCCAAGTTGCACTAGGTTGCTCAGGACCTCAGCTGATAGAGGCTGGAGTTCCCTACATACAGGGAATCCACAACCCAGGTGCTCCTCCTATGACCAAAACACCTTCTCCATCACAAGTGGACCTGGGAGAAATGACAAGAGAGGTGGGCACCCTGGCCAATGTCACAGATACCACCAGACAGCTGGCATACCAGCGCTAGTTTAGTATCACAGAGAGTCTTGAAGCAGATGGGCAATAACAGTGTCCCTGCTGATCAGCAGCTCACCCAGCTTCACTATAAACGGAGACTCAGTCCACCAGCAGTGTTGAAGAAGGCCTCCTAGACTTCTGGTGTTAACATGACCACTTTCAGTGGAATCTCAGTTCTGACAACCTGATGTAGGACAGTAACCAGATGATGACAGGGAGACTGTCACAACAGACACTGAACTTAAGCTGTAGCCTCCACGTGTGGGTAGTAATATACCATCTATAGTGACTAGTGAAGTGATGCTGTGACATGTGTGCATGTACACGTGACATGCAGGGGAGACACTGGGTATGTAAACACACAGGCCCAGGAGGTGTCCTCTGAGCTAAGACCTTCTCCAGACTGATCACTGAATGATCTCCATGAATGGAGCCATCTGCGGTGTCAGGACATTCTTGCTGGTCATAGGTAGGAGCATTGCCCAGGAACTGTATGGTTCAGACCTTCCTGAAGCAGACATCCCAAATGAATTGGTTGCCAAAACCCTGCCTGTGTGGCTCTATAGACCAGAGGACCCCTGATCATCACCTGAGTTGCAGGTGCTCTGGAGATCACTTGGCTACACCATAGAGATATTTCAAATTCAGGCAGCAGTCTTAAGTAACTTCTGCACAGCCAAAATAAATACAAGGGATTATTTTTCATTTCTGCTACACAGTTACTTTCGCAGCTTTAAGGAAAATGATTCTGGATTGAGATTTTTGGAATATACAACCTGAGGCAAACCCGACCAGTGAGTAAGAAATCTCTGAGAAGAAAGTATGGGAAATGCTGCCCAACTTGTGACTGAAGTAGTATCTTTAGAACGGGAGGGTAAATACAGTCCTGTGAGAAGAGAATCTTAAAGAAAGGGCATTGCGCATACATGGAACAAGAGAACTTACGTAAATTCAAAGCGATGTTCTATTTTTGCTGCTGTTAATTAAATGTTATCTCGCGTGCTTCATGCTTACAAATCACTTCAGCTATTGTCAGACCTCAAGTAGCTTCCCTTCATTTCTTCTTCTTCAATGAAACCAATTTGAAAGTCTCTTTCAGCGATTTGCTTTTAATTGGAAAGCACTCCCAAATGCAAGCCTGAACAATGTGGTCACTGATGTGCATTGATACTGATTATTTGTCAAGTCCGTATTTAAAAGGGAACATCTGACTGGAATCTGTAGTGTGGTTTATTTTCACCATTTTGCTTTTTCCCCCCAAGACAGGGTGAGCCTCAGGAGCGGTATAAAGATAGGCGACTACTGGGAGTCTGCCAGAGAATCACAGAGACCCCAAATCATTCAAGACGAGGTGCCGGGAGCCTACACAAACACATCAGTAAACAAGGCTGACGGGTGGGTTTTATTCATCTCCTCATCATCTCCTCATGGTGGTGGAGACAGGGGGAGGGAGGGTTTAAAGCTGTTTGTTTCATTCTCTGAAAATAAAAGAAGCCAGGAAACAAGTAGTCTTTTACTCTCACTAAACATGTGGCTCCTCTGCTGAGCTGTCAGATGATGGCTGTGGCTGAGGCTGGAGTCACACCGCTCCCCACCGTGTCCCCTCCTCTTCTGCTTCCTCCTCCTTCTGCCTTCTCCATCGTGCTCTGGACTCCCCTTTGTGCCACTCACCTGGCTGTCAGCCACATCAGTCCTCCGCTGAGCTAGGGAAATGACCCAGCTCAGAGAAGGACCCGGTATGGCAGTGCAGGACGGGCAGGCACAGGCAGCCAGGGCAAGAAAAGGGTGGAAACGTGATCTCCCCTTTCTCGCAGGGCCAAGTCACTGCTGCAGCTGGAGACATTCATGGCTTGTTGGGAAGAACAGGGAACGACAAGATGATTAGCGATCTGCTAGTGCTTCAGGTTCATGAAGTGACTTTTGCTTTCAGGGGACAACCCATGAGATAGAAGGGTATAGATGGAATATCTTAGAGGAGAGGATTTCCCTTTGCAAACCTCAGAGCACAGTCTGTGCATTAGACATCCCTTTTGTTTTCTTTGGTATTAGTATGTAGGAAAAAGATTCAGAACTGATATCCCTCTCATCTTCTATTTAAGTGGCCTTCCCAGGAAAGCTGGAAAAACAAGGTGCGACTTGAAGATGTAAGCTGCAGGTTCCATAAGGAGAATAGCTTCACTGGTAAACAGCGTGTTAAATCTGTCCTCATGTTGCACACCTTTAAAAAGAGATATCAAGTGGCACTATCTTAATTGAGCATTAGAAATAGGTCTATTTCTCTAGCTAATATTTCTCCTGGCTTAATAGCCCTCTTGAATAGGTTATCTGGCTTTTTACGATGAATGTGTAGTGAAGATTTTTTTCTTTTTTTTTTCAGGTCTGCCAGGCAATGTATTTTAACCCAAATAATACGTTAACCAAGGATAATTCTAATTACACAGATCGCTTGGTCAGTTTTAATTAGAAATTAAAGCAATCCCTTTATTTGTCATGACATCTAAATTGTTTTTATTAGTCCTTATCTTCTTCATAGACTCCAGCACATGAAGTATTCATGTCTCATGTAGGTCCTCCCTGACCGTAGTGACCACTGCTGGGGAGCAGAAAACCTCAGCTCCTCACGGACTTGCTCTGCACCCACTGAGACCTCACTCTGACTCAGCAGCAATTACTCACTGTTGAGGGATTAATCCCATCTCTGGTTTACCACAGAGTTTTCCCACTGCTACCTTCATAAACCATTTTTATCCCACTGGTATTTGTATTTTCCACATTGTCTGTTAAATAATGAAAAGCAAATTGGTCTTTAATAGGGACCCTGGCAAGGGTCCAAAATCTCCCACCCTTCGTCCCTCAAGGCTGACTTAAAGAGAATGAGCTAAGAGATACAAAGTGAGATCATCTCTTAACTGTAATGGCATTAGGCTTTTCAGTCCATTTATTTTAGCTGATACTTGGATAAGGTTGAAGGAGCCGGTACTTTCAGATGTATGTATGAACAGAAATCCACTGGTACATGACTATTTTTAAACAAAGGGCAAAAATGTTTCAGATAGATAACACAGAATTAATCCAAGCCAAAACATGAGTTCATATACATCAAATAAGGTAATTACAACATTGGAGAATCTATAGGCTAAAACTGTACGTTGAAATACAGCTATTCCTTGGTGGGCAAAACAGAGAGACTCCATTTTTCCCCTTTTATGATATACAGGTAAGTGAATATGCCAGGAGAACATGTGAATGGAATGGCACAGATCTGTTATCCTGGATGCTGACTCCTTGGATTCACTAGAAATATTTATGCTGCTGAAAAGGGGACTGTGAGGCACCAAGCCGGGCTGCCGAACCACCTGCTGCCCACACTGGGCAAGTGCTGCCTGGCTCAGCTCTAGACCAGATCCCTCCAGTGCAAAACCTGGGTGCATCTCAGAGTGCAGTTTTTTTGATTTTATTTTTGTTTTTGTTTTTCCAAGTATATGGACCAGCCTGTGATGTAACTAGATTACTCTGCCAAAAATGAACATCCAGCAGGGTTTGCACAGTTGTACATCTCTCCAATACCACATTTGGGAGCTGAAAAGCAACGCCATGACTACCAGCCAGACTAGCATGCACAGTACTAAACCAGAAAGTGAATATGTGGGTGATGGTCCTCATCCAGCAGAGGCCAGTGAGAGGTGTTGCCTCCATGCAGCCCCATCTCTGCCGTTCCCTTTCTACTAGCCTTGCTGAGGATGCTGTGGGGCTTATGTCCCATGCTGAGGCATGCATGTAAAATGTGGTGGAGGTGTACCAGGTGCACTCTGGAGAGGGGACTGGGCCTCAAGAGCTGGAGACCCATGTGGCCTGCTCTGACCTGGGCACTCCCAGACCTGGGTGGCCTCAGTGACCAAACAAAGCTGCCCAGAAATGGCTATGGAGGTCATTAACATGCTGCCAGCTCCTGTGGATACAGCTATGACCTCAACAGGGTGAGAGGTCACTCTCCTCTGCACAGATGTTTTTCTTTTTCATGTCACCTTTTTTTTTTTTTCTCCTCTGGGCCTGCCCTGGTCTGTATCTTTCAACCAATGGCTGAAAGCCTATGACCCATCAGTCCATAAGACAAGTGGGCTAAAAAGCTTCATGTAGGCTTGTGGGTTCACAGAAATTCACAGAATCACAGAATCACAGAATCGTCTAGGTTGGAAGAGACCTCCAAGATCATCTAGTCCAACCTCTGACCTAACACTAACAAGTCCTCCACTAAACCATATCACTAAGCTCTACATCTAAACGTCTTTTAAAGACCTCCAGGGATGGCGACTCAACCACCTCCCTGGGCAGCCCATTCCAATGCCTAACAACCCTTTCGGTAAAGAAGTTCTTCCTAATATCCAACCTAAACCCCCCCTGGCGCAACTTTAGCCCATTCCCCCTCATCCTGTCACCAGGCACATGGGAGAACAGACCAACCCCCACCTCTCTACAGCCTCCTTTAAGGTACCTATAGAGAGCGATGAGGTCTCCCCTGAGCCTCCTCTTCTCCAGGCTGAACAATCCCAGCTCCCTCAGCTGCTCCTCGTAAGACCTGTTCTCCAGACCCCTCACCAGCTTCGTTGCCCTTCTCTGGACTCTCTCGAGTACCTCCATGTCCTTCTTGTAGCGAGGGGCCCAAAACTGAACACAGTACTCGAGGTGCGGCCTCACCAGAGCCGAGTACAGGGGGACAATCACCTCCTTAGACCTGCTGGCCACACTGCTTCTTATGCAAGCCAGGATGCTTTTGGCCTTCTTGGCCACCTGAGCACACTGCTGGCTCATATTCAGCCGATTATCAACCAGTACTCCCAGGTCCTTCTCTGCCAGGCAGCTTTCCAGCCACTCATCTCCCAGCCTGTAGCGCTGCTTGGGGTTGTTGCGCCCCAGGTGCAGGACCCAGCACTTGGCCTTGTTGAACTTCATGCAGTTGACCTCAGCCCATCGGTCCAGCCTATCCAGATCTTCCTGCAGAGCCTTCTTTCCCTCGAGCAGATTGACACACGCACCTAACTTGGTGTCATCTGCAAACTTAGTGAGGGTGCACTCGATCCCCTCATCCAGGTCATCGATAAAGATATTAAAGAGGACCGGCCCCAGCACTGAGCCCTGGGGGACTCCACTAGTAACCGGCCTCCAACTGGATTTGACTCCATTCACCACAACTCTCTGGGCCCGGCTATCCAGCCAGTTTTTAACCCAACAAAGCGTACGCCAGTCCAAGCCACGAGCAGCCAGTTTCTTGAGGAGAATGTTGTGGGAAACAGTGTCAAAAGCCTTACTGAACTCAAGGTAGACCACATCCACAGCCTTCCCCTCATCCACCAAGCGCGTCACTTGGTCATAGAAAGAGATCAGGTTCGTCAAGCAGGACCTACCTTTCATAAACCCATGCTGACTGGGCCTGATCGCCTGGTTGCCCTGCAAGTGCCGCGTGATGACACTCAAGATAATCTGCTCCATGAGCTTCCCTGGCACCGAGGTCAAACTAACAGGCCTATAGTTCCCCGGGTCTACCCTCCGGACCCTTCTTGTAGATGGGCGTCACGTTTGCTAGCCGCCAGTCGACTGGAACCTCCCCTGATAGCCAGGACTGCCGATAAATAATGGAAAGCGGCTTGGCCAGCTCCTCCGCCAGTTCGCTCAGTACCCTCGGGTGGATCCCATCCGGCCCCATCGACTTGTGTACATCCAAGTGTCGTAGCAGGTCACCAACCATTTCTTCATGGATAGCGAGGGCCACATCTAACAGGATTCTAACAGGATTACGTGTTTCACACCTGCATTTTGCTTGCAGTGAAGCTGAGAGCCGAAGAGAATTGTCACCAGCAGCGGAGCTACGTTTTCTCTCTTTGCTATTCTCTTGCACACTCTCTGCATGCTCATCTTGTCTCAGTCAAAAGGATACGTCAAGTGCCACCCCAGCTTTTCCTCCAAAAACACCCAGCATCAACCATACTACCGCTTCAGGGAGTGGCCAACAAGGGACAGTTCTTTGGTAAACCTCTCCAACTGCTGTTTAAATGAAACCAATACTTGACATTTCACATGCCTTTTACTGCAAGAGATGATGGGAATGAAAAGTGTTCTGCATCTTTTATAAGGAAGCTGTTCTTTAATAGCAATTGTTTTCAGACTACTGAGCTGGTAGAGGTCTTTACTCAAATCCTTAAATTTTACTTATCTTTCAAATGAGATGACCATGTCAGGCTAACTTATCTTATTGAGACACATTGTTGTGTCTTGTCCCGCACCTGATGAATACAAAGCCTAGGACATAAGAACAGAGACAGCTGACAGTTGTGCTAACATTTTGAGCTCCTGCATCCAGTTCAGCTACTAACATAGTTATAATCACAGCTATGACCAAAATGTTTTTGTTTGTTTGTTTGTTTGTTTTTTAACTAGCAGTGAATATGCTTTTATTTTAAGCTGCAAGAAAAACTTAAGTTACTACCCAAACACTCCATGTTTATTTGACTACTTGGGAGTCATGGAAATAGTTTTTTTTACTGAATTGGAGTGAACGAGCTCCAAGCCTGCACAATCAGCAGCAAAAACACTGAAGCACATTTAAAACTTGTGTTTCTTCCTCACCACCCCCCAGTGAATTTCTTAAGAAATGTGGTGGGAAGACACATTTTGAAACTTAAAAGAAACAAATACGTTTTGTGTTTGGGAGAAGGAAGGAGGATGGTATTCAGTGCATCTAAACTGTTATTTCAAATGGCTGAAAGATATTTTATGTTCAATTAGCTCTAATTTTTTCAACTTAAGATACTTTACTTCTGAATTTGGCTGTGTATGACTTTTCAGTGTCAATTTATTTTATTAATTATTTTAGTCAGAGAAGGAGTTAAAAAGTCACAACAGTTAGGTCAGCATTAAAACATTTCCATGTAGGTTTAGGTATGGCATCATTGCAGTTAAAGCCCCATGTGAAAACCACTGGGTTACTGATCAAGCACCAGAAATCACCATTATTATAGTCAATCTAGAGTAGACACGGAACAGGATACAGATAACCCATACACTTGTAACAGGAAATGTTGGTGGTGGCCTTGACTTTATTGACAGGAAATCAGTGTTTTTAATCCTCCATCTGACCAACACCTCATCTTCCTGCATTGCAAACCCACCTAGCACCTGGTGAAAAGCACTTGGCAGTGAAGAGGAGCTAATTTTTTTTTCATTATGACACCTCCCTGAGTAAGGCAACTTTGAGGACCTGCTGTCTTCTGTACCTGAAGTATATCTTAATGTACACTTTAAAGCTGAATAAAATTAATTTACTGAACAGGCAGGCAAGTTTTAAGGAATCAGGGGTGGTATTTGGACACAGCTTCTGAGAGCTGAGGATTATCATGTTCATCACATTCTTCACATTCATCATGTTTACCGTGTTCATGATGTTCATCATGCTCATGATGTACTACTTCCCAGCTTCTCCCCAGCCACACAAGGCCCCTGGGAGGTTCCTCCCTCACCACCCAAAAGCAAGGCAGGCTGCCAGCTCCTGACTCCCAGCTCTGGTCCCTGATATGCATAGTCCCCTGAGCTGAGAGCTTTCCTTCACATGGCTACGACCACAGAGACAAATCCTCTCCTGGGAGAGATCCTGGGGAACACGAAGCATTCTGGGGCTTCCTGCAGCCATCTGCTCTGATAATCGTTTCAGCCATGTACCTGAGCTCGCGCCTAACTGCATCAGAGCAGCAGTGCTTAGGACAAACCACTCTGAAGTCCCCTCTTCTGCTGAGGGAGGGCAGGACTGGGTTCATCATCCCTGACATAAACCTACAACATTCCCTGGAATGGACATACTGGAGACCTCTCCCAGTTGCTTCTTCCTCACTTTGAGTCTTCTCCCCACCCAGCTGTGTTGACACAGGTTTTTGTGGGGCTGCACTGTACAGCAGAACAGGGAAATGGGGCGGGATAAAAGCAACTGTTTTTTCCTTTATCAGAAAAGACCAAATAGACTCACATAAGGGGAGCACAATGGGATGAGAATACACGGCTTCATGTGGAAGGTGGAAACGCTTTATGCTGGCATTGCAGTGTCACTGGAAGCTATGACTGAACCATAAAGACCTTCCAAAATCCAAATTGATTGTTTCACTGTAGGTATGATGAAGGCCTCAGACCCCATCTGAGGTCTTTGCATTCTCTGAAGCATAAATGACTGATGAAGACTGACGTGAAATAACATTCTGCAAATATAATATGAGCCCACTTCTCCTGTGTCATTTCTTGAATGCATCCAAATGTTCACAGCAGACTAACCATTCATAAGTTATTAGTGTTGGCTTTGTATATCTGCTTCTTTCCTCAGGTGCTAGGACAAAAAAAACTAAATCAGACTAGTATTTATTGATATTCAGGCATTCTCCGTCATCAAATTATGCTTGAAACTGGTCTGTTTGATTTTAGTTCTCTAAAGAGCCAAACACAAACAAATGCATACTGGCAGTATACACAGCAGAGAACCTTCCCCCAGGAGAAATCAATGGAAGTGTATTGGTAAGACATTTGTGAGGTTCCCCTGAAAAGACCATTCAAAAGGAAAATGCAAATTCCAAATAGTCATTATCCCCCTGGCAAACACTTTCTAAATCCTTTTATTATTATGTGGAAAAAACAAACAAACAAAAAACACTTCTTTGCTTACATGAAAAAATATGCTAAGGAAAAACTATGATTTTGTCAGCTACTGTAGTTAAGATTTTAGCTTTGCATAATAGAATATAACTTATAACTTCTACAGATGACAACATAATTTACTCACCTTTTGCCCTGTGAACTCTTTGGGTTTAGCAATTGATGCCTTAAAGGTTGAAAGTAACACCAGATGAAGGAACAGGGAGAAAGAATGGAATTTGATCAGTTCAGACTGCAAAGAAGAAGGTATAGAACTCATACCAGGAATGCAGACTTTTGCCTTATTTCTCTCTCTTTTTTTTTTCTTTTTTTTTTTTTGGGGGGGGGTCCTTCTTACTGGTTTATCCCAACAGCTACTAAACACATCTTTCATTATCTTTCCTTTTTGCTCTTTTGTATCAGAATCTTGCAATTCTACACAGCAAAATGGAAAACTGCTACATACATTTGTCAGCTAGTCTGAAATTGAGCTTGTTTTCTTCAGGTTTAGATAAGATCTTGCACAGTAACTTTCAATTTCCACATAGAAAAGCATTTAGAAAAAAATGTAGTGTATTTCTTGGCATGTAGCTGTCACTTTAATATGAATGTCTCCAAAGAAATATATTTTTTATATAACATAATTACATTTTATCACAGTATCTGCTTACGAATTCATTTCACATTTTTGCTGCAGTGCTACCTCCTCTGCTGGCCCAGGTGATAACTTTGTGATGGCATTGGTGAAGCAGATAAGAGGGGAAAAAGGAATCTCTAAAATGTACAGGTTTTGAAAATGATTAGTTACATTTCTGTTATCATACATATTATGTATGGGTTTCTTTTGCAAACAATTATCTTAGTCTCCAGAATTAGGTTTCAGCTTGAATCCTGTATGATTTATGGTTCTTTTTTACCCACTGTATGGAATAACACAGATTGTTTCCACTTCAAATTGTTATTTAAATGCTAGTAGAAGCTGGATTTTATGCAAGGATTTCTATTAAGTTTCTCAGGTACCCATATATAGTGGGTAGTGAAATACATCATGTTTCACTTCTTACAAATGAGCAAAGACAAAAAAACTCTTCTTAACTCTGATTAGGGGAAAAAAAATAGCATTCAGACCCTGATGTTCAACCCAATGAACTGTTCTAGCAATTTTTAATTTTTTTATTTTTAATTTTTAATTTTAATTGCTTTATTTATTTTTTTTCTGGATTTTTTTTATTTATTTTTTCCCCCAGGGTGGTGTTTCTATATTTTATGTCCTCAGGGAATGGTGACAAAAGGCCATGTTCAAAAGCTCAATGGCAAGTGCAACCCACCACATCTCCCTACACCAGCCTGTGACCCCACACAGCGATGTTGCATACAAGCCACCAGCCTAACAGGAAATGGCACAGGCAGCTCAGTGCTGCAGTGGTCTGAAAAAACCTTGCAGGGCCTGTAGGTGTTCAGAGTGATGACATCATTTAAAGACAGTCTTTAGATAAATACAGAGAGAAAGTGATGGCTTGATAAGATTCCTGCACAAAAGGATGGCCCTGTCAACTCTCAATGATTGTGGTCTGCAGAGAGGTAAATGTTTTATAGAAGGCATCCTGCATGTTCTTCTTGCACTAAGTCATTCTAGGTGTATTTTGGTCTTGTCCAGATCATATTTTAGTTAGCCCTGAGTAGGTACACAAGAACTGAGATTTTCCTCTAAAAAACTTTGAAAACTCCCTGACATCTGGTGGAGGATAATGATTAAGACTCATGAGGATCTTGAAATATTTCCTCACATAGGTCTGAGTCATACTTTCAGACCAAGAGGAGAGTGTGCCTGGTATACAGAAGCTGAAGAACAGGCAAAATAAGTTATCTGACTGCTTTCTCCTAACTTCTTGCACGGGTAACTTTTTGCAATGTAACATTTGCACTGGGCCAGGAGCTGAGCTCCTTGCTTTGAAGTGGACTTTGAGAACATCCAGGATGCTTCTGTGCAGAGCTCAGTCTGCACGCAGATCAACTCCTGTTCTGACAGGAAGGACTGTTGTTGATTTAGAAATGTTTCTGCTGGTATTGTGTTAAAGATGTATCATCTGTAGCTTAAAAAATTGAGATATCTCTTTGAAGGCCCCAAAACTATAAAACCATCTGTTTTAAGATCTTTCCAATCAAAATTAATGATGTAGCAGGCTCTGGTGGAAATAGGGTATTGAATTCAGGCAGCCTTGTAATCAACTGCCAAGCTGGACTGTGGTATCCACAACAGACACCTCTGATCACATAGAAAATAAACTGGAAGACTGCATTTGGGAACATAAAAAAAAATACACATGTGAAAGAGCTGTCAAGCCAATTGCTCCAGACTTGCCACCGGTGTGCAGCTCAGAATTATAATTATGCTGTATAAATATATATATATTTCTTCTGAGACATTCGCATTAAAATGACAGCTACATACCAAGAAATACAGTACATTTTTCTAATTTTTTTTTTTTATGCAGAAATTGAAAGCTGCTCTGCAAGATCCTGTCTAAACCTGAAGAAAGCTGGTGAGGCAATTATCAAACCTGAGGATGAACTGAGCATAGCTAAATAGGTATGAATGAGCACAGAGGCAATTTGAACTGTGCTTTCCAGTATCGTGCTAATAAATATATTCAACATGTCAGTGCAAAATTAGAAGAATGCCTTGTTAAGTGTAAGATCTGCACAGGATCCCCAGACTAGGCAGGAGGGAAAGAGGCAAGGGCAAAGATAAAACCAAGGCTGAGCTGGAAAAAAACCTGCTCTCGCAGACAGGTACACGTGGGAGGAAGTGGAAAAAGTTCTGCATAACCTGGCGTGGCCTTGTGGCTGACCCTACTCTGAGCAGGATGTTACACTAAGGACCTCTGGAGGACTCTTCCAATGTGAATTGTCCTATGACCTTATGGTCACACACAGACTGTATGGGTATTAGTGCTCAAAAGTGGAGAGCATCATAGTTTTCTGAAATAATTCCTCACACTCAGTAACCACTTAATTTATAAATGTGATCTCTATGCTCATCCAAGCATCCACTACACTTCTGAGTAACAGTGATGACTTCAGTGACGGCTTCCTCAACAGACAGCATCGTGCTAATGTTGGAGCTGGAGTCAGATTTGCATTCAAATACCATACAGCCCATTAGTACCTGTCATGGCTTGACAGAAAGAGGTTTTACCACATCACAGGATTTTAGGCATCTGACTGCTTTTTAAGGATTATTTTAAGAAAGGAAGACACCTACATTTGGAATCCTCTTTGTACGACATCTTAATTTAAGTTACAATTAAAATAGGCAACTGAGAATTTAGATAGAGTCGTTATAAGCTACAGCAGTGGCCTACCTGTCATCCACAGCCTCGAATTCACTCGTGATTGGAAGAAAATCTCCCCTGCTGGTCTTTGGTTCAAACAGACTCAGCACAAACCGGCACTTTCTTTGGTCTTCCTCAGAGAAGGCAGTTCCCAGCCTGAGCAGCTGGCGTTGGCCTGAGGCCAAAAAAACGGCTGAATGGATGGATTTGGGGACAGAGTCATAAAATGACTAATCAGAACCTCAGTACCTAACTCTCTCAATAGTCACACGCTGGGCTGACATTTTCAGGCAGGTCAACTCTAGATGGCCCAGTTATTCCATGGCATTCAAATCAAACCTTACAATGTGTCCCTATTAGGGGCAATCATTAATACCCAATTTTGCCAATGCTAAAACACTTAGACGAAACACCAGGTGACTCTGCAAGCTCTTGAGACAAAAGCCAGTAATGAATGTGTGACCTGCTGAGTAATGAGCCCATTTCTAGGTAAAGATGAATGTTTATTTGGGAGCAATCTTATGGTTCACTTCACCTGAAAACCTTCTCAGAAAAATGCAGATGCTGCCTTACCAAATTCCAAGGGGAAACATCATATAAGGAATGCTCCAGGGGTCTCAATTTAAAAATGCTTATTTAAAAGGATTTCACAGAGAAATCACTGGGGGAAAGAGCTTTGTAGACATCTGCTTGATCAGATTTTTCCAGGACGTCTATGAAGCCTTTTATTCACAAACTTGCTGAAGTCATCTTCTTAGCTGTAGAAAAGAACACATAACTTATGGACCACTAACATGTATCATTACGGTGGTGACTTATAAGATGGGTTAGGCACTCATCACATCATGGAGCACTGAGCACTAATGATTTGCAGCTTCTCATAGCAAAGCTGGATTCCAAGATGCCCTGCACTTTTATTTTGAACACAAAACCAAACAAAATCAAAAACAATCTTGAGCTGGAATTTTAAGCAATGGAGACAAATGTTTTCAGTGAGACTTGGAACATACAGAATTGTTAGCACTGGGTATGTGGGCTTGCACTAGGCATGTAGTGACAGGCCATGTCTTATCTGCATAGCACATACCTTCTTTCAGCTATGGACACCTTAACTCATCAGCAATGAATTCTTCCACAGATAGCTTTTGTCGGGTTTTTGCCAATCTTCTGCATCTGTTGGGCATTTCAGGGAAATTGATCCTTTCCACAGACCAGATTTCTTGTGATCAATGAAATCTTTGCACATTGATTATAGAAATATCAACCTTATTTTTCCTCCACCTCCTGCCCCAGCCTTCTTTTTTCTCTTTCAATCAGTGACTCACAGATTTTCTAGCTAGAATTGAAAATACAAGCCCAACTATCAAATGACGCTCCCTGCTGTGACCCTATTAGAATTGCTTTGGTCCCACTGGGGCTTACAAGTCACAGCCCAGGGACTGGAGATCCCCTAGGTGCACCAAGCAAACCCAAGTCATCTTGGAAAACCATGCTGCCTGCAGCATGTGCTTACAGTGCAGTCTGCCAGCACTTCATAGAATAGAAAGGTCTTTCTGAACAGCCTGAAGTGATAACATTTCCAGCCACTGTAATCAGGTGTCACAGAGGTATCTTAAGAAATATTGTGTACTTACAGATGAGGCACCCTCTTTCACACACTAATGAAGTTTCTGTGCTGTTTACAGGGCAACTCTGAACGTGAGACATCCACGACCATTACCACATTTATATATCAACTCTGCACACTGATAACATAATCTTCTGTTTTAAAGAAAAGGAAAAAAATTCAAAGACTGCTTAAACTAGTAGGCAAAATAAGAAGACAGACACACTGTCTGTCACACATCTCCCACATTTTAGGGAGGGTTTTCTCATCTGATTAGAGAAGCAACTGAAAGGCAAAGGCGTCTGTTGCCCATGTGCAGTGGATATTCTGTAAAACGTGCCTCTGAAGCTTTATCTGCACTGTGCAGTCAGTCCTGAATTAGCAGTTTATATACTGGTTTCTAGCAAGCAGGTTCATTTACGAAGTGCTAGCACTGTTGACAGACACTAGCCTGGGGTCTTAGAAGTGGCTCAGCTGTGTTAGTGTGATACCTAGCTAGCAGCAACAACTAGCTCTATCTTAAATCTGTCACTAAAGGATATGGATTTCAGCTAAAGGGAATCTTTTTCATCCCTGGAAGAAGATCTGGAGTATATGTGTGTGAGACTAATTATTTAAAGCCAGTAAGTTGCTGGTTATGTCTGTAGCATTTTGCAGTTAAATATATGTATATATATATATATATTAGGAAAAAGTACAGTTATTCATTTAAAAGCTGGTGTTAGTCAGGGATGAAGAAGGGAGACCAAATACTTTCAGAGCCCAGCCACACAACCTTGCAGTGCTAGAATCTTACTTACTTCTTCCCATCGGGCAACCTTCTAGTGACATTAGGCAACCTTCAACCTTCTGTCCTGCCGGATTCTGCACATCACTGTACAGCCAAGGTCTTGCAGCTCTGAGAAGCAACATATTTTCCTCTGAGAGACAGAACATCTCAGCAGCCCATGTGAGTCCTCAAACACTACCCTGCTATATGAGCAAGAGGCAGCCAGAACATTGTGCCTGGGCTGGGGACTGGGGCCAGACAGGATGCAGCCACCACTGCAATTGTAACCTCGGCCTGCTGTGCCAGCTGCCCCACGGCCACTGCAAGAGGGACTGCTTTTCTTTGCAGGCACCTGCCTGGGCCAAGGTCAGTGAGGAGGATCTTGGTCTTGGGCGGGAAACTCATGCTCTCTCTTATGCTAGCTGTGGGCAAACCATAAAGTGGTGGGGAAGGTGGCAATTTTCCCCATGCTGTAGCTGGTTACTGTTCTAATCCTTTCTCCTGCTCCTTCTGCTTGTTTGAAGGAGTAGCAAAGAGTAGCTAGAGTCCCCTAAAGAACATTTCTCGCCTCCTTTTCGCACCAGTGTCACCAAGGCTTTGACCCCAGAAGAAGCCATATTCCATCTGCAACCTCTTCTTCCCGTCTGCCAGCCTCAGGCCCATTTCTCACTCACCAGACCAAGGCTTGAGGGCTAGATTCTTGATTGCTGACAATGACTTTCAAAGAGACAAGCCTCTAGCCCCAGATATCAGCCCTGAGGAGTTCGAAGAATGTTCTTTCCCTCAGCCGTCACCGCCTGCAGTCTGGCCTGGCCGTCCACCTCTAGCTCCTACACACAGCCCTGTAGGGCACCACAAGACTGAAAAGAGATAAAGGATCAATATGGTCAAAGAAAGCTTCACCACCCAGCAACACAGAGTGGGCTGTGGGGCTTGATTACGAAGAAAAAAAAAAAGAAAAAAAAAAGTGTGCTGTGAATTTGTCCAGATTTCTCTGGAGATTCATTAAACAAAGTCTCAGACCTTTGCTACCAGTGGCCTGTTTGGCAGCCATCTGGCCCCTCTGAGAGTTTTAATGATTTGAAAATGTATTTCTTTCTCAGTACACTATAGCTGTTGAAAAAACTTCCTAATTCTTACCCAGTTTCATATTTGAAATTGCCCAAAGAGTAAAGCAATGCTTTTGTACCTCTGTCCCTAATGGCTATTCTGGAAAACACAGACACTTCCTATTCACATACCCTGAAAAAATAAACTAGCATAGGACAGGATTTTTTTAGCTGAAAAGCTATTATTATATTCCTGAGGGAGCAGGCAATTATTTTGTATGTGCAATGTAGTAACAGAATTCTCCCCTAAGCCCTCTCATTAGTCAGAGCAAAATGTAGAAGTTTTACCCCGAATTATGATGCTGGGACTAGTTAATGACTAAGAAGTCACTTGAACAGAGACATGACAATGAATAGCATTACACTTTTATGCTACAACATTCATGATGTGAGTAGCAGGGCTAGGAGCATTGTTACAGATATGAATAGCAACTTTTAGATGTGTTTGTGATCCATTTGTAGTGAAAAAAGGGGTTGGTGAAACATCCAACCCAGTCAACACGAGCAGCAGGGACCAGAAGAGTCAAGAAAGAGTGAGGAAAAAAAAAAAAAAAAAGTTGTTAGCATCACGTATATTTTAGGTCTTGATTCAGTTTTGGTACTTTTTCAAAGTTGTTTCATCATCACTAATTCAGCAGCTGTATCAGCTATCAAACACACCAGTAATGGTGAGAATCCTGGTTTTATTTCAGCCTCACTTGTAGCCAGTCTGTGAGCAAACATACGTCTTCAAAAACTATCCTTGCAAATTGGAGCTCTGGGGTTTAACTGATAGGTATCTTCATGGAAATTTTCTGGTAGACACGTGCATGTGAGTATACATACATAAATTGTAATGAAGGTTTAAGAGAACAATACAATAGAAAACAAGCAGTATAGGTTATTCATTATAAAGATCATTTTAAGAAAACAGGAATATCTGGTAATTCTGTAATGGAAAACTGGGGGAAAAAGGCCATGACCACTGGGGGAAGCTTTTAACTTTCTCCTGTATATTCCTTTGTCATCCTTGGACACAGTTGTTACATTCCCCTCCCTGTGAGCTTGGAGGCTAGTGAAATAGCCACTGTGAGCTACTGCACTGTACATATTTGCAGGAGAACCATAACAAGTTTAAGTACTAAAACAAACAAACAAACAAATAAATAAATCTACATATGGAATATTCATTACCTGATGTAATAGATTCGTACAGTTTCCATTTACCACCTTTACATAGAGCAACAAGCCTCTGTTGCTCTGTCTCCACTGTATGTCACCAAACGAACAGGATGACAAAGAAAGATTTAACCAGGATTATAAAGTTCTGGTGCAATGGATCCCACTACAATCAAGAAAAAACATCCAAGAAATACCACTTAAAGGTAAGGGTCTGAATAAACCAAAGGTTTGGAAGCAACTGGTTTGCAAGAAAAGTCTCAGGGGAAAGAAACCATTGTTACAGCTTCAGAGGAAGAGAGAAAAGGTTTGATCTGAGAAATGCCTTAAACCCATGGTCTTGGGAGAATTTTCACTGCTAACTTTTCAGCTTTGGAACACAGACACATTCCTGTTTACTTGCAATGCTATTCTGACAGACAGCAAGAAGAGAGTGCCTTCTCTGAGGGAAAGGTAGAACATCTACCTGTGAACTGACAAACTTGAAATGCTAATTTCTGTGGTTTATTGATGTTTGGGAAAACAGCTAAGCAGGGTGCTGGGAAAATAAAGCCATGAGTTTCACCACGATGCAGAACGATCCCTCCAAAACCATGGTATCATATCCCCTGCTACACCTCCACTCTTGTTTTTCAGAGACATCTTCAGAGGTGAGCTGAACCTCATCTGTTGCCCTCACAAATATAATTTTAAAGTTTATACTGAAAGACTCCATTCCAGAAACTCTGAATAAACTACAGTCCAAATGCTTTCTTCCAGTGCACACCAGCCACCAGAGAAGAAGCCACAGGAGAATCATAGGGGCGTAACTAGAAACAGGATATCATGTTGAACATTGCTTATTTGACACAACTTTTGTTCCCTTCCAAAGAGATGGAGGCTGTTCTGGATGTGAGGAATGAATCAGACTCAAGAGGCTGCTGAGAATGATGAAGAGCTAAAAACCTGCAATCTGAAATGTTACTTTACCCCAGAATAGAAAAGATAGTAATTTTTGCAAGGAAAAAAAATACATACTAGATAAAAATCAGATGTGTTGCCTATGTCTCAGCTCAAAGAAATGCAAAAGTTAAAAATTTGGCTTCATATCAAAACTGCTGACAGCCTGGACATTGATTTTCATATGGTCTCATTTTATTCCCTAATAATTGATACTGAATATTGAGAAATAGTTGTTCTGTGTTTTAACTAGATTAAATCCAGTTTGGCTCGTATACAGAAAATAAATCTGCTGAGACTATCTAAATACAAGAAAATTCCTGTGGACTATCAGGTAATTCATATAACACACTTATTTAAAAAGTTCACACCTGATTTGCTCTTAATTAGAACCTCAGCTTAATGCATCGCGATATGGAAGCTTATGTGTCTCCCTTCATGGCTACAAATGCCTACAGCAGTTTCCTGATCAATCCCCCAGTTATTTGTTAATTAACTGATAATAAACCTATAGAATTTCTCATGAAATATGAGTCTGGGGAACAAAGCTGCCAGTTTAATTAACCTGGTGATAAGGAGCTTTCTGTTTCTTCCACAAAACCTCTTCTATATTTTTGCTTGTTTATTTGTGTTCTGTCACAATAACCAAGGTAAAAAGGAATGTATTTGCAAGAAAACAAATTTTGAAGGGAGCCTGCTGTCACCAATTTGTCTACATTTGCATTAGAAGTTCACATCTGCACTCTGCCCAATATTGCTGTGTTCCTTTTGATTTTTAATCAAAACAAGAACTCAAAAATTATGCAACCTGTAGTATGATGCTGCAGGGAGGAGATGGGAAAACTGCAACTTACACAGCTACAGCCTAAGTACTGCAGATCAGCTAGGTGGAACACCCGCATGTTCACCATGTGATCTGCATCATGGAGAAGTGGGCACGCTTTCCACCCAAGCATACATGATAACTCAATCACAGGCAGGTTTTTGGCTTTTTGGCCCATGTGACTGCTTCTCTTGACATAACAATCACAGTCATCTTGACTTCTGGGACGTGCTACAGGCAGAGATGTGCACAGTATGAAGGCAAACCATGTGCCTATGTCATTACCCAGCTCTTGTTGGCTCAAGGTTTGCAGAGGCCACGGTGAGGAGCAGGAGGAGCATCAGCACAGCTGGTGGAGAAGTGCAGATGTAGCAGATGGAGTTGGGATTGAGAATTGGTACCTGGAAAGAGTGGGAGGGCATCTTCCTTGGGTGCAAGCACATGACAGGCATGGGCCACTGTAATACCTTGCCCCAAAAAGAGAAAGAGCAATCTGTCCTGCTGCTTCACCGACAACAGGGCATGACACAAGCTAACAAATCCACCTTGATGGTTATGCTGGTGGAAAAGTCTTTAGAGCTGACTCTAGCACCCCACAGGAAGAAAGCTACAATAATTTTGGCATCATTAGCAGTGGATGCTCTTCATTCTGGGATCTCCTTGTGAACCCCTGGGACTAAGCACTGCGCTCCTCAGAGAACAACCTACATTTACCACTGTAACACTTGCCTGAAATAAAGTTTTTGCCTTTGCAGCTGAGCAAATTTATTTGTAATGGCTAAGTGAAGATATCAGATGTTTGGCAGCTTTATGCCACTGGAGCAAAGTGGAATAGCTTTTGCAAAATGTGTAACAAGGGTTAGCACCTAAGCCAGGAGCTGAGGTTGGTGTTGCCTCTGTGACCTGCCCCTGCATGTTGGCAGATGGTGACACTGCTACAGCTCTGTACGCAGGTGTGCCTTTGGGGATGAGCTGATCAGGGTGTAATGAGAAAATGCAGGCAATGCAGTCACTTGCACAGCAGGAAAGAGGCAACCTTATTTGTTCCTCTGCAACTCACACCAATAACAAGTTCAAAGAAGAGGATCCAAAACGGAGCATCTTGGGTGCCTATGTTAAGGTGTCTGTTCACTGTATGGTACTAGGCACAGATATCTCCCACTGGCAGCAATTCTTAAGGAGAAGAGTACAAAGATGATGACTATCTCAGACACAGGTGGGTGACTCACTCTCTCTAGGGTCCCAATTACCACAGAGACAACAGGCAAGCCTTGATCTACCACTGTGCTAGCAGCCCTTAGATCACATTATCTCAAGGGACAGCAACAAGCTGGTTTTGTTGGCTGTCTCCAACAACAGTTGATTCAACAAAGCTAAGATTTGCTATTTTTGTCATGCACTGCTTTGCTCAGCTCCTTAAGAAACCCTTGGCGAAGATGGCCAAGGAGTAAGACTACAAGGAGTGTAAGGCCGGCTTCCACAACTCATTCAAGTCAGCTTTACAGTACTGCTTTTATACCTCTGTGTCATTAACTTGCTTGCATGCCCAAGCCTAGGCTGTGTGAGGAGAAGAAGAAAACTAGTTTAGAAATCTATTATTCTGCCCAGATAGGCAGTTTTCAGGGCTGGTTTTCAGGGCATTTAAAAAAAAAAAAAAAAAAAAAAAAAAAAAAAAACAAGCCTTAAATGCCATCTAGTGGTAAAAGCTATTTTCACATTTCTGTTTTACAGAGAAACGCAACTGGAGAAGGAGCACTGTGCAAGGTCATAGATAAACTTGTTTGGATAATTAGAATTTCCTTCACTTTCTTATCCTGGAATTTAGTAAACTTAGAAGGACTGTGAATAGAGGACATATGTTCACAAGACTTCAGCTCTGCACTGTCTTACTTTCAAGTGAGCAGGATCCCTAGTTGTGAACCAGGACCCTGTCCTTGTAGGAGTCAAAAAGGTCTATCTCATATGTGCAAAAGGTCTCTGTCTGAAACCAGAAGCCTCAGCATGCTGGGTGTGGAGCCAGCTACACTATGCAGGGACAAAAGTTATCTCTTATGCAGAAATTTTGCAGACAACATATTCCATAGTATGTTAAACCTAATACTAAGATGCTGCAGCAAGGCTGTAGCAAGGAGTACCAAACAAATCACCAAAATGTAGTTTACTGATTCTATTTTAAAAAAACTTGCTGTTTCAAAACAAGCTGTCAACATGAGCTGAAACAGTTTATATAGCATGACTTAGAACTAACATTACTGACCTCTTAGTAAGTACCTTGCATGTCTTGGTACCTTGCAGTCTTTTGCATACACTTCCTGGTCCTGCTTGCTAAAAACCATGTGCCCCAATGTTCCCAGTGCCCATCAGAAGAGAAGTCACTGACCAGCTGCCTACTGTTTGGAGACACAGTCTTCTATCTGCAGAAATACTCCTTGTGCCTCCAAGAAGATCCTGCTGGAACCCCTGGCCAGCCCAAAAGCAGATCAAGACTGGCCCAGTGACTTTGAGGAAAAGGATGGAGCCCTCTGGCACAATGTAGACATACTGCCCTCCTGTACTTTCAACTCCACGTTACAGCAAAGGAGTTTTTAATACATTCCCAGGTAATTTGCCTTCTCCAAAGCATTACCATGGGAAGAGGGTAGGCCACTGAAGCACCAAACAAAATTGTAAACACCCATTTCTCTTCAGAGATTGCTCAATTTTCCTCATCACAAAGCAGCATAGGGGACAGACATCACAGCTATGCATGAAGTGATGGATATTCTGATGCTGTGTACGAAGTGCCAGATACTGCAGGTAAGCTGTCTGCATCTGCACAAGTGAACAGGACAGGTGGAAGGACAGTAAGACAAGAAAAGCAGTCACACTGCAAGACAGCAGGGGGATGTTGGAAAAGACAGATTGTAAAAGGAGTACAACAGCAGACAGCCAGGGAGGGCCAAGCAGGTCCTTTGCCATGGGAGCCTGGAGGGTTAGCAGGGCCATGCAGGAGCTGGATGGTCCAGTCCTGCTAAAGCCTGTCAGGTGGCAGCATCCTCATGCATGCTGTGTGACTGGCTGAGCTTCAACACAGAGGTATCAGGCCAAGAGCGTCCCACCACCTTGCAGACAGCTGGACAGATGCATCCTGCAGTCTGTCAGAGGAGAACATGAGGCTCTGAGCTGTCCCTGCACAGCAGTGCTCAGGTTGTAGCAGGTTGGGGACAGTTCAGCTCCCATTTTTGGTGACCTTGTCACACAAAAACTATCAGGAGGCCATGGGAATAGGTATGCAATATTTCACCTCCTTGTGCTGCTGTCTTTCAGGAGAAGCAGGAACCTTGAAATACCATGGATGAGGACCACATCCTCCACTGGGAAAGGGGAATGAGGAAGTAGGGAGAGCAGCCATGGAGCTATGCACCTGAATGTGCTTCTCCCAGCTGGCAGGGATGCACATCTCCACCACCTCTTCAATTTTCAGCCCCAAGGAACATGTGCCATTTTAAGTGCTGGCATCACTTTTCATCCTTTTTTTGCTGCTTAAACTTTGTGAACCATTATTTTAGAAATTGTGATCGCCATTCAAAGGCCCATGATTAGACTAACATTTTAATATGACGGTAGTGCAATTCTCTGCATTGAATACAATTTAATACAAGCACGTGCATGAAATCTCTGCTCTTTCATAAAGTGTCTTCCTCCAGCTCATGTCTATTCTTTATTTACACACATTAAGTGCAACCTTTTGGATACAAACAGAATAATTATCAGAAATGAAACAGTTTTTGCTACAGAAAATTCTCAGCACATAAGACATGCATTTCTGATGAGGAACTACTATGGAGGAGCAAAACTGAGGTCTGAAATTGTGGGTTTGGTTTAAACATATGTTATGCCCTACAGTCTATGCTGGAGCTTTATTTTCCCTTACAAAAAATGCTTTAAGCCAGACAAACTATATATATTTTTCCCCATTTCCTTTCAGTTAAGATATGAATAGATGCAGATTTGCATCTTGTCTGCATGCGTAGGGCAACCTGTAGAGTTCAAGCATTCGATTCTGGCATTTTCTGGTCAGAATAGTACTTAATGAGCTATGCATGACAGCGTGACCCAATTGGCTTTGCAGTATAAAGTAGTGTTCATGCTAAAATAACACTGCAGCACGGTATGATTTTCAAGCTTCCATGTCTTTGGGCTTTTGTTTACTGGAAATGAGTCATTTCTTCAGTGGCTGCAAGAAGCAAATGAATAAAGATAGCACTACTTCGGCTTCTAATTCACAGACAGAAAGTGTAATATCTGCTCTCCATAAGAGCTACATAAAACTTGTGCGGAGTGAGGTCTAATCGAAACCTATCGTTTTTCCCTGTTGCTATCAAGCTTTAGTAAGCAATGGCATGAGGCCAAACAAAAAACATTTCAGCTATGCCTAGATAGACTGCAGTGCCAAGAATAATCACTATTTTGAGTGCTGAGACAAAAGTTTTACAGACAACAAGCCATCCCATTGTATTCAATAGCCAAAAAGCAGGATACAGAAGCATGCCAGAACTTCATGGCTGCATCATTACACACTGCAAACTTTAAAGCCCTCATACTTTTGGAGAATCTTTCAGCAGAGCAAGGACCAGCAATCAAGGAAAGGACAAAAACAAATCTAAACTAAACTAACCTACACTGAAATAAAATAAATAAAATAAAATATATTTTAATTGCACCTTTTGTATATATGTAACTCACACATTACTTCAAGTAGTCAGATGAACACTTCCTCTAAAAGTGGTGCACCACAAGGGACACATCTGCTAGCAGGGTCACCAAATATATAATACTCTCATTATTGTCAGGTCTAAAATTTAGGGGCTATGACCTACCAACTGTGATGTAATTGTTTCTTGCACAGAAGTCACAAAGGCTACAAAGTTTACTGTTTATTAATGACTAGTAAGCATTGTGCTCTGCAGAGACAAAACACAGTTAAGGATCAGAAGCGTGTGAGGTAGAGGTTTGAAAATCAGTGCACTGAGATGGGGCTGTGGAAAAAAATAATAATAATAATAATAAATCAGAGAAACCTCTGCAAGTGCCTCTAGAAATCCCAGCAATAGAAATTGACAGAGGAGTGCAAAACTGCATTTCCTTGCACAGATTTAATGCATTAGCTTTGAACGCTGTGCATACAGCTACAATTGCAGTACTCTCAGCCACTGCAATTTCCAGACAGGGTATGAAGTGGTTGTCCACATTATAGGCTGAATAAAATAAAATAAAATAAAATAAAATAAAATAAAATAAAATAAAATAAAATAAAATATACTTATAGAAAAGAGTGTAAGTGCTAGAACAACATTTCACTCCCTGAGGTGCTGCAGGTGAAGCTCTGAAGTACCCTAACAAGCCCAGCAGCGGAGTTACGCGAAGGATAAAGACAAGCACACAGCTTTCCGTGCCACAACCACGGTCAGATGTTTATTTAATTGAGCACGCCGGGCCCCAGAACTGTCCCCACGCAGCCCGTCTCCCGTGAGCGGTGTCCGGCCGCCGCCCCGACGCCAGCCCCGCCTCACGCCGCGGGCAGCGCCTCGGCCCCCGCCAGGCCTCGCGTAGGCCCTGCCCGGGGCGCGTCGCCTAGCAACCGCAAGCCGGGGCCGGGCGCTAGCGCGAGACCACGGGAGGCGACGCCGCTTCCCGCCTCCCCTCCACCCCTTCCGGGCTTGCGCCGCGCTCCTGCCCCGCGGGCCGGTTCTCGCGCTCGGCGGGGAAACTTTTCGCGCAGCGCCGCCGCCGCCGCCGCCGCCGCCTGGCCGGGCTCGCGGGGGCGCGGACGCAGACGCGGGCGCGCGCGCGACCCCGCCGTTGGTGCCCCTCGCGCCCGGCCTGGGCGCCATGGCCGGGGCCGGCGGGCGGGGCCGCGGCCGCCGCTTGGTGCCGCGCGGCGGGCGGCGGGCGGCGGGCGGGCGCTGAGACGGGGGAGCCGCGTCGGGCATGGCCTCCCCGCCCGGCGGCGAGGCGCGGGGCCTGCGGGACCGGGTGGCGGCGCTGGAGGCGGAGCTGGGCTCCTGCCGCGGGCAGCTGGAGCGGGCGCAGCGCCGGCTGCGGCGCACCGAGCGCCTCTACCGCGAGGCGCGGGAGGACGGCGAGGCGCTGAGGAGACAGGTGGGGGAACCTCTCCTTCCCTTCCCTTCCCTTCCCTTCCCTTCCCTTCCCTTCCCTTCCCTTCCCTTCCCTTCCCTTCCCTTCCCTTCCCTTCCCTTCCCTTCCCCTCCCGTCCCTTCCCTTCCTTTCCCTTCCCCTCCCGTCCCTTCCCCGGCGGTGGAGTTTTCCCGTCACGAAAACTGACGCTGAGGGAGGGGAGGGAGGTCCGGAAGGCAGGCGAGGTGAAGGAACCGGGGGTCGTTGCTTGAAATTCAGCTTCTCGGCTTTTTTCAGCTGTCTTGGGAATGGTCCTGGTTAAGTTAGTCCTGTTCCTCCTAGTGTTTACCTTTATTAGTATACTCCTCGTGAGCAGAAATGATGTTTTTCATTGTGGCAACTGTTCGCATAGAAAATCATCTTCTGCAAAACAAAGTTCCACTTAAATAGCTGCAAAGCAGTTAAATTTTGTTAGAATTACAGAAAACTAAATGCGGTCTTTTTTTCCCCCCCCTGATGCAGACCTCTAAAACGTAGCTTTGTTGTCTGTAGCATGCTCTTTCTCTTTCAGGTGGAAGAGCTCACTAAGGAAATCTATAGTAGGAAGGAGAAAGATACATCTAGCGTAGAAGTACAGACAGAGGACTATGCTGCATGGTCACAAGCAGGTAAGAGAGTGGCGATTGCTCATCTAGAGCAAAGATGTTAACTGGTATCTTGTTTGGGGTGGTGCAGCTTTTTGCTTGTTTGCTTTTATATAAAATACGTTTCAAGTCTGTATGCTTAGCTGCATTAAATTTGGTAACCTCACATTTGCCTTTCAGACCATTTACAGTTTCTTCAAGCCATGCCTTTTAGAACTGTACAATAAAAAGTATCGTGGACAGTAGCAGAATTTGTGCTACAGTACTGTGATATATAGTAATCTCAGACATTAAACAAGTGTATGTTGTACAAATTTTTAAAGTACATTAAAACAAGACGTGACTTTCTCAGTAAACATAGAATAAATTCAGCATGGAGGCATGACCTAATAATGGGCTTTGGTTAGACTACTTATATGTATAAACTTCCTATTTAAGACTAAGGATCCTTAAACTGCTTTGTGTCAAATACTGCTTTGCTAATGTATATAACTTCAACTTTTTTTTTCCTTCAGATTATTACTACTATGAAAATTATTATAATCACACTGATACTCAGGACTGTGCATCCGAGCTATCAGTGCAGCACAATCATGGGACTGAAGGCACTGAGCAAAACTCCACAGAGGAGTTAAAGGAGGACATTAATGTTCCTGAAAGGGTGGATAGCACTGGAGTTGCTGAAGGTGGAGAAGAGGAAAATTTCGTCCAGAATTCACAGGTTATAGAACTGTTTGGGTTTTTACTGATCTTGAAGTCAGTAATCTGTTGATATATCATTTAAAAGGTACACTTTTGGTCTTGATGTCATTTTATGAAATGCTTTTTTGGTGGTGGTCTCATAAGGATGGTAGCAGACGTTCTTATGCTTTGAAATTAGTTATTTTTGTAACATTAGTTCTTTGTGTAACATTAGTCATTGGTTTTTAAAAGTGTGGACATTATAAAACATGTACAGTATGTGTCGGAAGCACTGAAAGCCTGGCTTTTTTTTTTATCAACAAAATATGTTTAATATGGCCATGCAGAATTTCACTTTTTTTATGGGATCCCATTTTTTTCCTCCATCAATAGAAGTAGGAAACATATAAGGAGAAATAACTTGTTAGGGTTTTTTTTTTCTATCCTGTTTTTTTCCCGTTATCTAGCCTCTCACTCACTTAACTGTTTTTGTGCCTTAGCATCTAGAAATTTAAATGGAACTGAGAGCAGGCACCTATTTTAGGTGCCTATTTTAGGAATGTACTGAGATATTCACTATGTATTTCTGATGTGAAACACATCTGAGAAAAGTCTGGGGGAAAATGAAAGGGATGGAATGGAATGTTGGTCCCATTAAAATCCATGAGAGTGTATCAGTAAATGCCAGCTTGATTTTTGTCTCCGTGTCTAATAGTCCAGGTAACAGTCCAAGTCCATGGAGCACTAATATTTTTATTTAAAATAGCACACTGTAAAATGCCAAAGAACTAAAGAGTTTCTTTTTAGAGGAAAACCAATTTCTTACTTTCTGGTCCTAGGAAACAGAAGATACATCAGTACCAGAGGGCTCTTTGGCTGAGAGCTTGAGAGCTGCTGCAGAAGCTGCTGTTTCACAAACAGGATTTATTTATGATGAAAATACAGGATTGTATTATGACCATAGCACTGGATTCTACTATAATTCGGTAAGGGTAGCTTTTGGAATCCTGGGTATTTTTCCTCTACTGCAAAAACTTAATTAGTAAAAGCTGGTATGAACAGCGAACTAAGATCTAAGCTGACTTGAATCAAAATTCTATAACAGTTAATTTCTGCAATACGTTTTCCATAACAGAGCTGTTTGGAGCTTTCTTCTTGTCCTATGAGGTGTGTGTATTTGTACATGCATGAATAGATAGGTGTATAGACTGTCACAAATCCTAGTGGAACTCCTTTGCTGAAAATAGGTTTTGTTTGCAGCATTACATTCAACTTAACTTAAAAGCAAATGTGCCTGTGGTAAACAAAAGTAGTTGTTTTCAGGTGTGGTTCTGTACTTTGTTACTTTTTTAAAGTCTCAAACTATATCAAAAGCAATGATATTACTCAGATATAGTTAACTATATAAATAGTTAAATATTTGTGTTTGGGGCTACAGATTCCAGTTTATGATACAATTGCAGAAAAAAAAGAGCAAAGAATATCTTCTTTTTCAGGAACTATTTTCTGTATTACAGGAAATGTTCTTGTGTGGGGTTTACATGTCAAGGTTTTGGTAAGAGGGCAGGGGGGCTGTTGGGGTGGCCTCACTGAAAATTTCAGGGACTGCCCTGTGCTGGACACAGCCAGCTCTACAGCGGCCACACCACAGAAAACAGATGAACCCACTAGAGATAGCCAATTTGCCTCTTTGAAAGCATGTTTGAGAAAGGGCAAAACAAAATAAGGCATAGGGGATGCCAAGAGTGTGTGGAAACAACCCTTCAAACACCAACATCAAAGAAAAAGGGTGAGGAGGATGTGCTCCAAGCACCAGAGCAAGCATGGAAGGCCATTCCGGATCAGATATCCACACTGATTCTGTGCAGAGCCCCATACTGGAGCAGGTGGATGTTCTCTTCAGAAACTGTGGGCAATGGAGAGACCACGTCAGAGCAGGTTCTGGCGGGAGCTGTGGCCTGTAGGGGACACACACTCGCGCAGATGTATCCTGAAGGACCACATGCTCTGGGAGAGGACTGTACTGGGGCACGGTAGAAGTGTGAGGAGCAAGGAACAGCAGAGAGAAACTGTTATGAACTGACCACAACCAGCATTCCCCATCTCCCTGCTCAACTTGGGCAGGGGGATGTTAGGTAGAGGAGCTGGGAATGAGGGAGTGAAGTTGACCTAGAGAAAGAAGGGACAGGGAGAGAAGTTTTATTTTTTGACTTTTTTTCTCACCCTCCAACTCTTTTAATTGATAACAAATTAGTTTTCACCAAGTTGAGTCTGTTTTGCCCCGGTGATAAATTGGTACATGATCTCTATCTTTACCTCAACCCACAAGCTTTTCATCATGTTTTATCCTCCTGTCCTGTTGAGGTGGGCAAATGAAGAAGCAGCTGGGTTTAGGTGTGCCATCCAGCCAGGGTCAACCCATTACAGATCTTTAGTAGATTTCAGTATTCAGTTTCTTAGCTGAGTGTGTTCTGTTGAGTGATGGGTCTGTCAAAGTAATGGCAACATTGTTCTTAACTTTTCTCATAAAGGAAAATCAACTGTATTATGATCCAACAACTGGAATTTACTATTACTGCGATGTGGAAAGTGGCCGGTACCAATTTCATTCACGAGTGGATCTACAGTCTTATCAGACTTCTGGTTCTCAGCACACCAAGGATAAAAAAGGGAAAAAGAAGAGAAAGGAAACAGAGTGGAATACTGCAAACGAGTATAAGGTAACTTCAGAATTGATAGATAGAAAATGCAGTGCCTGTTTTGTTTTATTTTGTTTTTTCATGATGCAACTTAGAGGTTGTGGTGTTTGGCTTTTGGAGGGCATACGCTTATTTTCTGAAAGATTCAAGTGTCTTTTAACTATATACAGCAGGTTGATTAGATGTAGCTAATGTTAAAATAATTTTCCCACTGAATAATTAAGGATCAAACTTTAAACTTGGATCCCCTCACTTTTTCAGTGTTGTTTTATTACAGTGCAACTGTGTAGATCTTTAAAGTTGATTATCAGTGAAGCTCTCTAACGAACACACTGGGATGAATTTGGGTTACTGTGTGGACTCGTTTTACAACCAAATTCAGTGTACCTTAATGTCTTGATTTTTGTTGCTTTTTTTTTTAATTCTTGTGATGAATCCGAAAATGAAGGAAGGTTTTGAAATTGTAGAGACACACCACTCTTTCTCTGTGACTATGTATTCCAGAGTTCATTCCACTGATGTTTTAATGTGTATCTACCATCATTTGGGTTTGATGAAATATCTGAAGTTCTAATTCTTGGACTATTATGCTCTTTATTGATATTTTTTTGGTCAATACATTTTTGTTGTCCATAGTGTGTAAGTGTATCTTAATAAGTGATGACTGTAATTAACTCGTATTTTAAGTTATGAAAAACGTAACTTTATTTGGTTTTCTGATTGCTAAGAAAACATACAATGTAGTACATAGTGGGTACTTTGAAAAACGTTGGTCACTCCTAGGTATTGTAAGTGCTACTGTCACACACCTATTAAGACACAAGAAGCCTTTGCCTACTGAACACTATTACTGATGTGGAACAAATTCAGATAATACTATTCTACAAATTTGTTTATTACTTAAGATTTATTGGAATGTATAGATTACTTTGTTGACCAGACCTCCTTAGTTTGTCTTTCTAAAGCTGCTGCTTTAACCATGGCATAATTTCGTTGTAGAGGCCTCAGCAAAGCTGATTTGTTGAAATCTGTAATAATTACGGTAGTGTACAAGCACTCTTAGCTAGTCATTACGCAACCTCAGTACAGAGTTTAAAAATTTTATATTGGGAGTTACATTACCTGAAAGACTTATAAGCAGATGGAAACTGCTTACAATAAGAACCAGTGAAGGTAAGTTAGATGGATAGTGGTAGTTGACTGTGGGTAATGTGAAAATTTCTACTTCTGGAGATAACTTCAAATCGAACGTTCTTTTTCAAAAGCCTGGGGTGGATACTTAGCAGTATCCACCCCAGGTGTGTATCTCTGAGTATAATGATCCTTTAGACTTAAGAAGGTAATGCAGTTGTAGCTAAGAGTGTTACCAGCATCTAAGTTGCAGGCTAGCTGTGTGCAACTAGTGAATTGGCATTCTGACACTCCCAAAAGGCATAGTTAATAGAGAATTTTATTCATTCTGTGTCAGGAAGACAACTTGGAAATGGGTCTTTATCATACTGTGCAATTAGTAAATCTCTTAAATTTAGTTATGTGTTGAACTTCTACATACTGACCTAAATTTGCAAATGTATTAAAAGTTTTGTGGCATATATAGGCCTAACCTAGAAAATAATGTTGGCAACTTTGTGGGATCCCATCCCCATCTGCTTTTACCATCTGATTGTACTGCAAATAGCTAGCTGTCTTTAGCTCATATTATGTTTAAAAAAATACTGTTATGTAGCTGGTCTTGTTAACAAATCTTTTCTTTAAGTTTGCACAGCCACAAGGTAGGAGGTAAACATCCACTTTTTAACCACTCAGTACATTGCTTTATTTGTGAGTTAATTTGATTAAGCAGCAAGCTAACCAGCAAAACATGTAAAATAGAAGAATAGATTCTGTAGCATGTAGGTTTGTACGTTTGTGAACAGTAAGTCAAAGGTGATGCCACAGTCCACAAGGACTTTCCTTTTTTTTTAACTTAAAAATGGAGAATATGAAGTGAAACTTAGAACAATTACTCTGCGTTAACTTTGAAAAAAATAAAAAGCCTTTGTGTCAGTCCACTTATATATAAATGCAATATTAGATTTAGAAAACAAAAAAACACCTTATTGTCATGTCTTATGTAATTGAGTTAAAACACATTATTCTTAGTGTACGGTTGTAACAAGAAATGCATTGATTTTTTTTAAAAAAAATTGCATTAATAAAAGATCAAGGTTTCTTAGAACAAAAGATTATGGATTTTTCTGTGTTCTGAAAAAAAGATAAAACAGTTTGTTAGCTGCAAAATCCAGTTCATAGGTGTAGAGTATCTCTTGGCAATATTGTTGTCCAGTTTTGTCTGGTATTGCTAAAGGCACTAATTAGTTCATAGTAATTATTGCACTATTTACATTCAGAAAGAAAAACATCTGGTTTTAAGTAGAATCTTTTAGTGTTCTTTATTGTGAAATTCTTTCTTCCACGCTTATGCTCATCCTTCTTTACTTTCCATTCCGTCTTACACTCTTGAAAAAGTAAAATAAAAGCTATCTCTGAGTACTGATTAAATTTGCAAAGTTCCTACAATTATTTTGAAGATTAAGTATTTCGTTATTGCTTTTCCCAGTGGGTTGCTTACTATCTTAAATTGTGGTGCTAGCTGGAAAAGTGTCTCTGAACATTATCAAGCTTTTTGTCCAATGTATGCTTTACTCTAGTTTTTTTTCCCCACAGCCATTACAAGTAGGAGAATGATTTTTTTTTTTTTTTATTTTTTTTGCCTGCTCTGGAGCTGCTAATGATAAATAAAAGTGATAAAGCAATACCATAGTCTAGTTCTGGGAATATGTCACAACCCACCTGAACATTATTATTCCCCTATCAAGATTAGAAGGTTTCTAAGAATGTGCATATGAGGCTGAAGAAGATACTGAGCAGTGGATATAGAATTTCAAGTACACAAACACTTGTTAAATTTGCTTGCTTTCTTTTTCAGCTAAGGGATTAAATATAAGCAAGGTATTGGTAGATACTCAGACTTAGTTAAAAGTTTTCTGTATCCAAGAAATAAAAGAATTTAGCAACTGCATGTGTAGATTATCACAGAAAATATTTCTATATACACAATACTGGTAGCTATACAGTTTTTACAAAAACTGTGAGTTTTGATTTACCCAATCCATTTAATCGAAAATTAATCTGTTTCTTAATTTAAAAAGAACTGTAACTGGGTCAAACAGTTAACTTTCTGTATCTGGTGACTGAAGGTTTTTTTTGTTGCAATTTAGTTTGTAGCCATTGTGAGAAATTTGGTGTGCTCAGCTATTTTATATATACACAGTCTATTTAGAAATAGTACATGGGATGTTTAGCACTACAGAAGTAATGAGTATTCTCCACAAATATCATGAAGGGTGTTCATGAAAAGACAATATATATCTGAGAATCTAAAGAATAAAATCATTTTAATGTTAACAAGCCAAATTACCAGTCAAGATAATTCTAGTGAACTTCTGGTGAAAAGAATGTGCTTATAATAGCACAAAAAAAGGAGATGAACTCAGAAGGTTAGTCCCCTGATTTATGTAAGAACTTTCTGTAAATACTCTTTCTTTCCAGTCACCAAACTTCTTTATTACAAATAGTTTTCTTTCAAATTGTGAACCTAAGCATGCTGCCTACATGCATGCTTTTAATAGACAATCGGGTTTTGTATTTCAGAGTACGTAGAATTAGCCCATATGAAGCTCTCTTAAGAAGGATTGGTGGAATAGTCTGGAATTCTAAAGCTTCAGTTCTTCTTTATGTAGTGGTAGGCCAAAAAATTGAGCAAGAATTACCGTAATTGCATCCTTCAAGAGAAGGACCTTTAAGTTAATTTGGAGCACTTTAAATGTTTTTACTTTGTTTAAAAAAAAAATTAATCACAAGGTGGCATAAATAATAATGTGATCCCTGGTCCAATATCTAGTTCCAGCTTTTTCATAAATGTTGGAGAATTGACTGTGTGCAGTGGTGATCATGTAGTTTTACTTGCTGGATTGGGACTGTCAGTGATACACAGTAAAATTTAGGTGCAGTTAGAAGGCTCTCAACTATGACATTTTACAGTTCACTGTTAATTACTGTCCAATAGATTTCACTTCAATGTGGCACTCAAAAGTCACTCCTACTATATCCTATTACAGGTGAATCCTAGCTACTCTGTACAAGCGATGAGGCTTTTGAAGTAGTATTTCCCATAGAA
Organism: Cygnus atratus; assembly: GCF_013377495.2. Taxonomy (NCBI): domain Eukaryota; kingdom Metazoa; phylum Chordata; class Aves; order Anseriformes; family Anatidae; genus Cygnus; species Cygnus atratus. The sequence goes on along the minus strand of NC_066396.1, from coordinate 25,458,972 downwards.
CTCTTGAAGCAGTGATTTTTATTTTTTTATCATGTGTAGTTTACTTTTTGCTGATATTCATCCCATCTTTAGGTACGTCAGTTGACAGAAACCATGGCTAATCTGAAGATATCTTCTTTTGGATTGGCAGCTTCTGGTAAAGGTAGAGTAGAGATACCAAACACAATAGTCTGTGGATGTTTACCTTTAACCTTGATATACTTACTAAAGAAAAAGAAACTAGTAGTTAATGTCTAGATTATCTTATCTTCCTAAAGAAATTTTTTGCAGCTGCTTCATCAAAATCTGTTCATCTAGAAAGGAAAAAAGTAATATATATTTGAAACACTGTTTAAGTAAAACATCTGAAGAAAACTTTGATGGCATTCTGGAATATTTGGGGGAAAATACATGTTTGGCATAACTATATTAACATGAGGTGTCTTGATTAATCATGCTAAACATTCTTCAGGTAAGGCAAGTTCATGCTTCCTGTGTTTCAGAGCTCCCCACTACTGCATAAATTGACTTTTTTTATGATATAGGAAGAGCTTTACTCATTTTATGGCTTTTAATTATTTTCTCGTATTGAAAATACTAGTATAGTGAAGCTAGAAGACAGTAACTGGAGTACTTGTGAAATGTTGCTAGTAAGTGAAAGCTTGGTCATCTGAGCAAGAGAACTATTTTAACCTTTTTGGAAATGTTTCATTAGTAATATACTGGATTTCAGTAGTATTTCAAATTGAGAGATTCAGTGATAAAGACTTGACGTTCAGCCCTTTCTATTAGGGTGTTAAGTATCCATGATTCCATTAAATCATCTACTGAGCTTCCAGCAAAACCAAGAAGCAACAGATGACATGTAAGTGGAAAATTGTTTGTGCTTATGTTTTGTGTAAAGTAAACAGATTTGGAAAACAAATCAATTAAATGGTGTATTTCTTAAAACTGTTTATACACACAGTAATTTAAGTGCTAATTTGTAGGCATGCTCAAGAGTTGCATGAATGTGCATATAACTCAGGCATAATACAGAAAAAAGATGAAGTTGTTTGGAAAGAGCAAATGTTTGTCTCACTCTGTCACAATACAGCAAAAAGTATATTTAAATGCCTAAAATATTTTGAATTTGTTACTCAAAACACTTCAGTTACTATAGTTATTCATGTATATAAGCAGGCGCTTCTGAAGATCTTCGTCTGAGTTGGTTTGTGACCTATCCTTTAGAAAGCAAAACCATCAGTTCTTGTCAATATGAACATGATTTGTAGTTCTGAAAAGATCAGTCCTCATGAAATGCATAAAAATGATGTGCTGATCTTGAACTATTTCTCTAGCACCTATTCATTGTCTTTGTTAGGGATACAAAAATAAGAACCAGTTCAACCCTGTAGTTAAGAAAGTTTTATTACAGATCAGATTCATTCCACCTCTCAACTTTACTCATGAGTAGTGAGTGAGAAAAGCGAGAGATCATATGGTGATACCCAGTAGATACCAAGCTTTCTAAAAGCGGAATCACCTGGAGACAGTCTGTCCGGCTTAAGACTGTTGGGATTCATCTACAGACTGTTTAGGTATTAGGCAAAGCAACATACAAAGAGAAGTACGTGCCTGAGATCATGGTGTAACAACCGTAACTATAATAAGCATGAACTTGCATACTTTGTGTCACTAGTTTGGGAAGAAGCATTAAATATCCTGCCACTGAGAAATTAAGTTCATTGCTGGTATTTTTTTAAGTCATTAAAGATGATACTGGATATTCTGTTTACTGTTGGTTCTGTTTTTTTAAGGAATGGCTATATGGAGGCAACTTACTGCAGTTTTCACAGTTGCGCTTTCATTTACTTGTGTTCCGTTAGTAGTAGCAGTCATGTATAATGAAGAGGGATTTCTTCAGCAGAAGATCCCCCTCAAATACATTCAGCAGCCCCAGCCTTAATGTTTAGACCTGATCAAGGTGTGTGTTTTAATACAGACTTGCAAAATTTTAAAAGACTAAAAGTCCGTATCTTTTAGCAGCGCAATTTGAAAATCCTCAATTTCATACAAGGATTTATAAATATATAGCTAGAGTATTTCAGGAGTGTAATTGAAAACTTAAAGATTAGTAAATTCTTCAATTCCATCCTGTGCTGCTAACAAAACTCTTTGCTTCTGAGGTTCTGAACTTGCAAAAGAGTCTGTTACTGTAAATCCTTCCCATAAATACATTTTTGTGCTTGACTTCAGCAGAGCAAAGCAGATTGCTGCCTGTGGCATCAAGACTTCAAGGTTAAAAGAATCTGCGTCTTGCTAATTAAGTGTTTAAACAGGCTATATTTTGTGGATATTCACATGTGTTTCACTTAACTTCAGTGAATGGTATTTTTCCAACTTGATTGTAGTTGATCTCAACAGGAGAGATAGTAGACCCAGAATAGCAGTAAATGAATTCTAACATCATTTATGTTAGCTCAAATACAATTATCTTTGCTTTTGTAATAACTTAAATGAGTGCTTTGTGTCCTAATTAAATAGGTAAATGAGGTCATTACCTCTGACTTTTTTTTTAATTTCCACAAATGTACTGAGTCATTTTTGACTTGTTTGCTTGAGGCATGTAAGATTATAGTTTAGGCAGAAGGATGAGTATATGAAGATTACTTTTCTGTCTGTATTTAATAGCAGAACTGTTTATTGATTTGCTTTCTTAAGACCTGATTGTAGTAATAGTGGAAAAAATACTGAAACTGCTGAGAACAAGCTTAATGATTGTACTGGCAGAGAGTATGTTATGTACATAGCCTTTTGTCAATCTCTACACATTATTAAAAATTCCTGCTTTCAACACGCAACAAAGAGTATTGTCTATACTTTAGTAGCCAGGCTTTGAAACAGCACCTTCCTATTTTCTAATGTAGAACATCTGAAGAGATACCAAAAATGAGTCCCCTGGACTCAGTAGAGAGCAAGAGCTGAGTGTTTGGAGTGTTATGCTTGGGTTCCAGTGTGTCAGTCATCTGTTGCTTTGCTTCAGTCAAGTGCTTTGAGCAGGCTATTTATAGTTTCTGTGTTTTCAGACTGAATTCTTAAAATTTCTGTAGCTCATGGTATTATGGGAAGAAATACGTTTAGGGTTGCAGAGAATGTCAGCAGACTTGCTGAAGATGCATTTCACTCCTGCATCTGGATCATTAATAAAAATGTTGACCACAGCTAGCCCTAGAATTGAGCCCTGGGGAACATGGCTGGCAACTGGCTGCCAGCCAGATGTAACCCCATTCACTGCAACACTTTGAGCTCTATCATTGAGCCACCCAGTGGGGCGTTAACCTGTTTATCTTGCCATTGGACCATTTGTTTAGAAGGCTGCCATGCAGGACAGTATCAAAGGCCTTACTAAAATCCAGAAAGATTACATCTGCTGCCTTCCCTTCATCCAGTATGCGGGTGACCTTATCACAGAAGGAGATCAGATTACTAAGGCAGGACTTTCCCTTGATGAACTATCACTGTGCCTGATAATAGCTTTGTTCTTTAACTGCCTTTCAGTATCCCCCAGGATAAGCTTCTCCATCACTTTTGCAAGGACTGAGGCTAGACTGATACATCTGTAGTTTCCCAGGTCTTCTCTCATGCCCTTCCTGTAGATGGGTGTACTGTTGGCTGGCTTCTAGTCAGCAGGGACCTCCCCAGACTCCCATGACCTTTGGTAAATTGTTGAGAGGGGTCACACTATAATGTCTGATAATTCCTTCAGCATTCCTGGGTGAATTCTGTCAAGCCCCAACAATTTATGAACGTTGAGCAGATACAACTGTTCCTTTACAATCTCCATGACCACTGAAAGCAAGTCACTGCTTTCCTAGTTATGGTCCTCAAGTCTGAGAACCAGGCAGCACATATCTATCAGTACTATTAAATATTGAGGCAAGAAAGGCATTAAATGCCTCCATGTTTTCCTTATCTGTACTTGTTAGGTTATCCATTTCAAGTACCAGTCCAATGTTTTCCTTTGTCTTCCTCTTGCTGTTGACATACTTGAAAATGCATTTTCTGTTTTCTGACACCACAGTGGCCACTGTCAACTCAAGTTGAGCTTTGACTTTTCTTGTTTTCTCCCTGTGAATGCAAACTGCAGCTCCGTACTCTCCCTGTGAAGCCAGACTTGGCTTCTAGTAGCCATGGATTTTCTGCCCTAATTTCAGGAGATATTCCCTGTTCAGCCCGGATGGTTTTCTATTCCACTCAACTTCACTTGCAGCACAATGGTATTCCTGCTTCTAAGCTCTTAAAAAGTGTTTCTTGAAAAGTGACTAGGTCTTGTGAAATCCTGAACCCTCTGGAGCACATTTCCAGGGGACACTGCTAACTAACTCTCTGAAAAGCTTAAAGTCTGCTCTCTTAAAGTCCAGGATGGCCATTCTGCTAGCCTTTTTTCTCCTTACACCAAAAATTTTGAACTCAGCTATTTCATGATCTGTGTGGCCAAGACAGCCACCTACCATCACCTCTCCCACAGGGCCTTCCCAGTTCTCAAGGGACAGGTCTGGGAGGCACCTTTCTTAGCTGGCTCACACAGTACTTGTTACAGAAAGTTATCTTCGACATGCTTTTATGATATTTCTAGTTTATGTCTGGGAAGTTAGAATTTCCCGCAAGGGCAACTGATCCTAAGATTTCCTGTAATTTGCCATCCTTTCCATTGTCCTGGGTGAGCAGTTGATGGTGGACATCTGACTTACCTATTTTATCTGTCCTTTTAATCCTTACCCAGAAGCTCTTTACCACATTGTCCCTAACAACAAGGGTTGTACAGTCTAATCTCTCCATTACATGCAGTGCAACACCTCGTCTGCCCTGACTATCAGTCGGGAGACTCGTCCCACCAAGTCTCATTAAGCAGTGAAAACAGCTATGGGAAAGGAACAAAGCTTAGAGTTCGTATTTTGTTCCTCCTACTGCGTAAACTGATATACAAGCATTTCCGATGTACTTCTGAGCCTGCAGCACTCCCTGGAGCAGTATATGTGTTCCCATTAGCCTTGCCACCCTCGGATGGTGCAGTACCATCCCTTGGCTTAAGCTCAGTGTACCTAACGGTATCCCTCTCCCCCATCAATCCTCATTTAAAGCCCTATCAGCAGGTTATATAGGTTATATATAGCCTGTCTGTAAAAGCCCATAAACAAATGAGTGACGTGTATGAACTGTGCAAATCTTATTTTTGGCTGGATTACTACATCACTGAAAATAAATAGCATAGGCAGCAGCCTTGCAATCCTGTTCCTTTCTAGATACTGTACTTACAGGATACAGGGAGGAGAGCAAGTGTGAGCTTGTAATCATTCAGGTAAAACATGAGGTCATATAATACTTGTTGATTATTCCTAAGAATCTGCTGTCTTACTGAAAGTGTCTCAACAGTGCTCTCTAAAGTCCTATCCAATAGCTTGACCACTGAGCAGAGGGGAATTCTTGTGTTTTTCTTACAATTGTGCCACTGATGAGTTTTTACAATTTTGGTCAAATTTACATTTTCTCTTGGTAAAGTGAAAGTGCTTTAATTTCCATGGTATTAGCATTCGCATTAGTTTGTGTACCTTGAAATCTAAAATGCTCTGTGCAAAAACTTCCTGAAAAGAAGTAAAAAAATTTACTTTACCCACTGTATTGAAAATTTTGATATTCTTTAAGGCGATGTAATGCATCTATTCTGAATCTGAAAAGGCAAATAATTCACCAATAAAATCTGATATGTTTTTCATTTCTCTTTTAAAGCCATTTGTTTTCATTCTATCTTTTTAAAGTTGGTCATCAGGGTTGCTACATTCAGAATTACATTTTTCAAGGTACTCTGGCAATTGATGTAACATTTTAGAGACTTTTCAGTTCAAAAAATGTTGATGGTCTGTTTTCTGCTTGTGAAATCAAGTGACAGTGGAAAAACCTGCAATAACCTGTTTTATATGATATGCAATGGAGAAATTTGTTGCGGTAGAAAATGGATTTTCAGTAGAATCTCTTCTACACAGCATAAATTAAAGCTCTCTTACAAGTTCTCTACAGTATCTTGATGAAAGCCTTTGTTAAAGCTTCAGTTTTGAAAGGAAGAAGAGCAGGTCATTAGGCAAGCATGGGTGGGAATTCCAGGTACTTGGGACCATTCTGGAATAAAACAAGAAGACAGAAACAGGAGGAAGATGTGATGAAGATGAATTAAAGAACTTTAAAAGAAGTGGCAAGAATTTTGTAAGAGAGGGAGAAGAGTCATGAAAGCAAAACTGGAAAATACTCAAGATGGTGTTTTATAAGTCTAAAAGTAAGGACAAGAATTTTAATGTTTTGAGAGAAAAGTGCAAAGAGTAATTGAAGGTTAGAAGACAAGTGTAGTCACACCTTCCCAAGTAGGAAATTATCTTAGTCACATCTAATAGAATGTGAAATTTTTTCTACTGAAATGTTGACTGCATGCAGAAAACTCTGGAACTGTAAGCATTTCTTAATAGTTGTAAATTAATTCCTAGTGAAGAATTTAATTCCAAGCTTATGGTATATTTTAGAATAACTTGATCTGTAAAGAATATAACTTTCCTCAATTGTGGTTTCTGTAACTCCTCTCCAGGATTTGGACGCAGAAGAGCAGAAATCATCTAACAGTCTGAACTGTTTTTCCACTACTGAGCAAGTAAGTTCTACTGAAGAAGAAGAGTCTCCTAATGCAAGAAAGAAGACTAAAATGGACACAAAAATACGAACCAGTCTAACAGCCAAAGAATCGTTTTCCACAGACAGTATAAATTCACATTCACGCAAAAGTACACCAGATACTGCAGCATACATAGATGACAGTAAAATAGTAGACACAGAAAGTGAGCCAGAAGAAGGTGAAATTACAGATACTGAACATGAAGTCTACAGCAGTGAAAATGAAGTAACAAGTGAAGAAACCAGTGATTCACAAGACTCAGAAAATGAAGGTGAATTATTGTACCTTTTATGTATATTAATGTATTTTTCCAAGAACCCATTAAGAAAAAAATACAGAACAGTTTGGGTAATTAAAAAAATAAATAAAAGCATCTTACTTGAGATACTTGAGTTTAAAAGTGCTGTATGTTACTTGTATGTTTCTTTTCACTTGCCCTGTAGTTGGAACTAAGTAGTGATGTTTCTGTAAAAACTGTTGAGGGTATAATTTTCTGGGCTCGTGGAAACCTCAGTGGTAGAATAAATGTTTTTACATTAGGAAAGTGTCAGGAGAAAAAGTCTTGCTTAAAATAAAGATTCTAGTACAAAGCTCACAGAAATTCTGTTTACTAGCTCTTCAATTAATATATAGTATTTCATGGAATTATGTAGGTTGGAAAAGACCTTCAAGATCAAGTCAGGCCATCAGTCTGTGCTACCATGTCCCATAACTAAATTCTTTTCCTGATGCTGTTCATAAACAATCATGTATAATTCAGTGTACGATTAAATCCATTGTGGTGAAAAGGATTACTCAGTAGGATTTGAAATCGTATGGTGTATTTATTCCAGTGCAACATGTAAGAAATTGGGATAGAGAGGAAACGTATATGCTCTTTTGTATCCAAGAAAGCGTTATCTTAGGTTCTTGAGACCTCCTCAAGAATTTAATAGTCTCTTGAAAAAAATGGTGAAAAAGTTAATGCAAACAAAACAACTGGTGCAATGTACCTGCAAAGGATATCCTAAATCACAAAATGAAATACAAACTATAGAAGTTAGAAGTCTGTACTGCAGCCTGGACCGTGCTCACAATTAAACAGTCAGTTTGTTTCTTCTGCTTTCGTTCTTTCACTTACTCAGCTACCCTGATTCTGATCAGTTAATGCCAGTTGAAATGCCTGAATGCCTGATGCTAGCAAGCATACAAACTCAGCAGTAATGCCAGAATAATAAAAACTGGAGACAGTTTCTGTCCTCCTACCTTTTGAGCAAGTGTCTTCCCATCTTGCCCATGTATTCCTACCTGAAACTGTTGGAGACTGTTGATGCAAATGGACATTCAAGACCAGAATTCATACAGCTGTTGGAATATTAACAGATACCAAGGCAAAAGAGAATATGTATACATCTGTATGCAATGTTAGTAAATTCTATGAATTTATTTATATTTTATTTCTGTAAAGAACCAGCTGTGTACGTGTAAGCAGTGGGAATTAATAAAATATTTTTTGATTGATAGTTTCATCAAAGTTTTCTCTCAGATGTGTTTATATTTCTTTTTCTGAATGTTGCATATGATTCAGCTAGATAATTGCAGAATGTGTATCAGTTATTTGAAAAATATGGAATATAGGAGTAAAACTGTAACTTGCTGTTAGTAACTTTTTTTTCTTTTCTTTCTTTTTTTTTTTTTTAATAGATGAAGAAAGGATTTGGCCTCCTTGTATCAGAGTCATTGTAATAAGATCACCAGTTCTGCAGACTGGATCACTTTATATTATCACAGCTGTGAAACCTGCTACAATTGGAAGGTAAAACTGAATGGAATTTGTTACCTATATCTGAAACTATACCTGGCTTTGAAAGTAGCATAAGCCACGCAAGATTGTTTGTCCCTACTGTTCATGCTAGTCCCCCTAGCCTGCAGCAATTGCGAGATTTTCTGACTTTGGTTGACTGACAGTAAGAGACTTCAGTCACATCACGTAATGTTGTGTTTGCTGTGATAACAGCATAGGTACTTAATATAGCTCAGTGCTCATGATTTTTTTTTATTGACAACTTGATCCTTTGTCTAAATCCTACTGGCAGCGTAGTAACTGGAAGTCAAGAAAGTACTTTTTTTTTCTGGGCAACTAAGATAACTCATTTGGAAATTCAGTATCACCAGAAAGTATATACTGGGCTTCTCATGCAAATTCCAGTAAGGTTGATTCACCACTTCGAAATAATAAGTTAGGATTTTTGCTACCCTATATGCATTCTTTCAGTTCTGATATTAAAAATAAAATAAAATTCTGGTTTGTTCATTGTGGATGATAAATGAATGCTTTCTTACCGAAATCTCCACCCCTCTTCAGCTGCTTTTAACTGATGCTGATACGTGTTCTGATTTGTTCTTACAGCTGGAGTGTTTCAGGTACATTTATGTGAAGTTTAGCAGTTAAAAATTCTCCTTGTAATTTGCATATAGGTCCTATAATAGCTGCATTGCTTCTTCATCCCCTAGTGGAAGAACTAATACATAAATTCATTCCTCTTCCCTCCTACTGCAGTATTTTTGATAGTAAATATGTATCGATTACTCCTTCATTGCTTGTATTACCTACTTAATGCTACCAAGAACTCAATCTCAGCCTTGAAGACAGATGCCAAGACGCACTGAAGTGCTTGAAGGATGCAGAGTTCAGACTGTTATTTACAGCCCTTGGACAAGATTAAAAGTTCAGATAGAAATATCAGGTTTATATATAAAAATTTCAAAGTACAGCTTTACTGTGTGTTCACTGCCTAATTTATAGGATGAAAGCATATGAGGCAAGTCTCCACATTGTGTATATTGTAACATAGTACTTCTGTATCTACTGTAAAGGTCCAAGATACTGCAGAAGGGAAACACAGTATTGTGGCTCAGCTGAAATACATGTTTTGAAAGCCATTATTAAAACTATTTCTACTTTCTCATGATTTATGTATCAACTTGCCTTTTCAGAGAAAAAGATGTTGGACACACACTTCAGATTCCTGAAGTTGGAGTCAGTAAGGTAATTCTTATTTCTGTTTGCTACAAGGGAGATAGATCTTTGTATGGATAAAGCTTTAGATTTCATAGCTTTAAATTTTGCCAAATGTTAATTTTTTTTAATGAACATTCAGAATGAGATGTGCATTTAGCCACTTCTTCAAAGTTAGAAAAAAGAAAGCATACAGTATTTTACTGTATTGAAATATAATGTAAACACAGTGTGATTTCTAAGTCTAGAAAAGCTAAATTTTTTTTTTTAATTGGAGTTTTAATAGTCCATGGTTCAATCCACAGTAAATAATTACGATCTTGAATTTCTTAGTTATTGAACTTGAGGAAAATGAATGGTTGTGTTAGGTATCGATTGTATTGTAAAATATCGATATCAACTAGTTAGAACTTTGTCATTAAAAAAAATCCAGTCCTTATAGCCGAGCTTAGAACAACAGGTTGTGTTTTATTTTTCTATAAGTTTGTTGTATGCATGTGGAAGTTATGTATAGAGAGTTCAAAAATATAAAAATATTTTAGTGACAGATGGAATTTTTTTTGTAGTTAAGAGAGATTAAAGATAAATTATATGCTCAGTTTTCCTAACTACTTCGACATAGACCATAAATACAGCACTCTAAATTGAAGAAAATGTAAATTGACAGAGATGTCATCTAAACAAAAAAGGTGATAAAAGCATCTGCAAATGCAAGTATGTGAAATAAGCTTTACTGTGTCTGTTCCAGATGATAGCTCTGATTAATCAGCTGTGTAACATATTTTATACTGAACAATTTCTAGACACATTTTCTTCCTGCTGTTAATGATATTTTCAGGCATGTATTTGAAGTTGGTGTTATAAAGCAGCAAAAGGTTTTTTTATTTTTCTGCAATAGTATCATTTATTGTGCTTCTTTGTATGGCTAACAGTATCTACCAGTACTTCATGGGTACCTGAGTTGCTTTTAAATATGTTTCATTGAAATAACTGATCGTCTACATAAATTATTTCACTTTGCAGATAAGGGAGCAAAGGCATGAAGATAAATCACATATATCTAGAAACAAAAAGTTACTACCAGTTTATTTATCTTGAAACTTATAACTGATAGCTGTGGATCACTTTGTCTTTCGCTTATTTTAAGGGTAAAGTGAGATTTAAAGAAATAGCACCCTGCAGGTTTCCAGATTTAGCATCTTTAGAATAAGTTTGGGTTCATCCTGCTCAGTAAAACAGAGGTAGAATTAAAAGCATTAGCAAATGACCCAGTCAATCTTTCTACCATTACAGGAATGTTCCCATTGTAAATTTATGCTATCCAGTCTACAAAATACTGTTTTTTTTGTAGACAGTTCTTGCTTAAAGACAAGAAGGTATTTGGTTTCAGATGAGCACTTTCTTCCCATGATGATTGTTGTGGTTTTTTCACTACTATAACAAAAAAGATCTTTGCTTGTCAAATTCGAAACTCACTTTTTTAGATTTCTGTTTTTTATTGGGAATCTTAGTTGGTTGCAGAAGTTGATAGTTTAGTTTGCTTACTGGCCATTTTTGGAGGTAATGTATGTGTTTGTAAATTGGCTGCTATGTTTCCAAGACTATGGATTTGTTTTCTCTGTTCTGTGTGGACTTGGGACCATTACCTATATGGAGTTGCAATAGATTAAAAAAATTGATTTGTTATTATCAAAATCAAAGCAGATATAAAGAACATTAAATAATGGATAGTGATTGTGTCCTGGGCATTAAGGTGCAAGTGAAAGTGAATTACATGAAATTTACAAAAACATAGCACTTTAAGCTATTTCAGATATGAAAGACCAAGTAACCTGAAGCTGTAGAGATTCAGATTTTTTATTAATTGCATTTCTTTAAGTATCTTTTTTGATGCCTTCCAGAAAGGGGAAAATTGAGATTGCTATAACATACCTTACAAGGAAAAAATATCATGTATTTATAAGAACAGCTAAAAATGCTTTATTACTAGATCTTGCAATCCTTTAAATAAAGTATACTTTCTATATTGAAAGTACATACACTTTTTCAGTGTTGGATCAGTTTATGGTAAAAATAGTTGTATTTTTAATGGTACGCCTTATCTCATGCTGTTGCTGCCCATTCATTTACATTTCAAATATATAAAAGCAATTTTTTAATATTCTATTAACCGAACCCATTTGGTTAAGTCCCCAAAATATATTCTGAAATCTTACTTTAAAACAGCATGTAAATTGTGAAGTACATGCTTAATGAGAATATTTCACGTAGTCTTCTCTTTATCAGTTCCATGCAGAAGTATATTTTGACCACGATTTGCAAAATTATGTTCTTGTGGATCAAGGCAGTCAGAATGGGACAGTTGTTAATGGAAATCAGATTCTTCAGGTAAGTATTTGCTGTAGTGTTGCAGAAAACTGTAGTCATTTTAAAATACGGTATGGCAAATCACTAGCAATGTCATTGTATGGCTTTTTTCATACAGTAATTCCTTCCTTGATTCCCTTCAGTTTTCAGGGCCACTTGTAATATTTCATGTTTGTGTTATATAATGAATTAGGAAAAATCCACTACAGTTAACAGTTGCTAGAGTGAAATACCTCCCATAGTTTAAATATTTGTCTGCATTTGAAAGACCAAGCTGAATCATTAGATTATGAGCAGCATTCACAAAATATTTGGTGTGCTGCTTTAGGAGCTAATAACCATGGCTGCCAAACTTTCTTTTGCTATAGCCAAAAACGAAATGTGATCCCTACATCTTGGAGCATGGTGATGAAGTGAAGATTGGTGAAACAGTACTTTCTTTTCATATACATCCTGGCAGTGATACTTGTGATGGATGTGAACCAGGTCAAGTCAGAGCACATCTTCGCCTGGATAGGAAAAAGGAGTCCTCTGGTTAGTCATGTTATCACTGGATATGTTTTTTTTATTATTGGTCCTTACTTTATAAATTTCATAATCACTTCAGATAGTTTTCTTATGATTTTCTTCTCAACCAACGACAGTTTTACAATACATGGTACTGCATTTTCTTCTTGGTATGTATGTCTATGTATAAAAATGTTAGAACAAAATTATTTTATGTTTTGAAAAAAAATTACATTATTACTTAGAAATTCAATCTTGCGTTCTTCCTTTTAGTTTGCCCAGCACTTAGCAAAGAAGAGAGAGAGTTAGTCAGAAGAAAAGCATTAAAACAAATCCGGGTAAAATATGGCTTACAGGTGAGTTCACTGTAGAAATTAAGAGTTTGAAGGTCTACATCTGCTCTGTGATTCCTGTGTTAAGCCATTAATGTCTGAATAAGGGAAGCTTTTAGAGTCTTGAGTGGTGGTTTAACTCAAGCTTGTCGTTTGTACAGTAAATCTTTCGAAATTTCTAAGGAGACAGATGATAACAGGGCACGGAAGTTCTGTTAGAATTTTCGAAAAAGATAATCAGTTCTAATGTGTACAAGATTCCTCATACTGTCAAGGTTAACACTTCTTAAGTCATTGCTATCCTTACTTCTGAAAGTTAGGTTTGTACTGAATTGCAGTGCACTCTTTTATTTAGAAAAGGAAAAATAATGAGCAACTGAAAAAATGATGAAAGGGAGAGAGAAAAATTTTAAGTTTTTTGTTAAAGTCTGCTTTGTGGTATAAAAATGCCAACATGAATATACGACAATATTAGAGATTATTCTAACTATGGAGTTGCATCTAGCATTTGTAGTAAGTGTTCATGTAGAAAACAGGACACCATCATTTCACTTGAATTCTTCACCTGCTGGAATAACATCAATATGGAATCTATACAAGTAGAACTTTAATCTGTTCTGAAGAGCAAGTTCTTGAGAAACAGGTTATGTGTTGTAACAAAAAGTCAGTCACATGGTATTTCCAGTGGTTTGTCCACATGGTTTTGTGCTTAACATGGAGGAATTGATTCTTATTACGAAAAGAAGATTCAAGAGAATCTGCTATTTTACAGACTCCATGAAATTATTTACTTTTGAAAGAGAACTATAGGTTTTCGGTTACAAGAGTAAAAATTAATAGTAAGACTTAATATAGGAATGAAGTAGGATTAAGCTGCTTTACTTTTGGAGGCAGAATAAAGAATTTAAAAACCATCTGTCTTGATGGAATTTAATCTGTTTGTAAAGAACACAGAGTATGAAGACAACAAAGCAGTGAACAACCCAAAGTACAAAGACAGAGCAGGAAAACGCAGAGAGACCATTGGCAGTGAAGGAACTTTCCAGAGAGATGATACTCCAGCTTCTGTCCATATGTAAGTGTTTGGGGGAAAAAAGTCCTCTGTGTCCTCTATGGAATCTTACAAAACAGGGATACAGTTAAGTATCAGTTAGTTACTAGGATACATTTTGTTAGATTACTAATTATCTGTATACAGTGTGTTAGGAGAACTACAAAATAATTGTTCTCACTTCCCAGTTCATATGATATTTTTTTCTCCTCACCTTCCATACAGAATTTATCTTTGCAGTAGGATGTTTAGATCACTTTTCTTGCCGACTTAGAAAATCATGGAACTGACTAGATGTACTATTGACACTTTCAACAGCCTGTTTCTATTTTTTTCTGTCCACTCCCAGCAATAGTAAAAAATTTTTCACCCACATCATTTCTCTCAACTGTCAATATCCAGCCTATCATAGCGTGTGCGTGTACACTCTTAAATGACACTTACTTTAAACTTCCTCTTGAATTATTCCTTTGCTTCTTTAGTTGTTTTTTTTGTTTGTTTGTTTGAAACATGACCTTGTAGGTGCTTATAAGTTAGTAAAAGGAAATGTGAGACAATGACATGAGATTCTAATGTGTGTTGGAATGCTTTAGTGGTGAGGTAGTGATACTGCCTTTTCATTAGTGCAGTTGATTCGCACTCACCTACGCTGTATCTTTTAACTCCTAAAAGTCAGCAAGTAGTTCAAAGGGAGTTCTAAGAAAGTTGGTGTTGACCAGAGTCTTAGGATAGCTTTGGTAACCAAAGATATTTATGGGAAAATAAATGTAGAATCACAGAGTCATCAGGATTGGGAAAGACCTACACGATCAAATCCAGCCATCAGCCTGACCTACCCAAGACCTTTCACTAAACCATGTTCCTTAGTGCCATGTCTGCACATCACTTAAATACCTTCAGGGAAGGGGACTCCACCACTTCCCTGAGCAGTCTGTTCCAATGCTTGACCACCCTCTCTGCAAAGAAATTCTTCCAAAGGTCCAATCTAAACCTCCCCTGGTGCAACTTGAGACCATTTCCTCATGTCCTATCATGTGTCACCTGAAAAAAAAAAAAGAGACCAGTACCCTCCTATGCAACATCCTTTCAGGCAGTTGTAGAGAGCAATGAGTTGTCCCCTCAGCATCCTTTTCTCCAGACTAAACAACCCCAATTCCTTCACTAGCTTCATTGGTTTCCTCTGCACACACTTCAGCAACTCAATATCCTTCATGTAGTAAGGGGCCCAACACTGAATGCAATATTCAGGAACTTGAAAAAGTTTGCACTAGGGCCTTTGAGGTAGCTCATAGAAGTAGGAACAACACAGTAGTTGGATCTTGGTTTCCACAGTTGCATATGCATGCACGTTTTTGTCCTTGTATATTTGATTAGCATTTGCTTTGTATTAACTCTTGCTTATTAATTATCTTAAAATTTCTTTAAGTGAAATCAGTGACAGCAACAAAGGACACAAAATGTTGGAGAAGATGGGATGGAAAAAAGGGGAAGGCCTGGGCAAGGATGGTGGTGGTATGAAGGACCCGGTAAGTCTGTCTGGTTTTCACTTAGAGGACAAAGAAATAAAAGTGCATTTGCATTTGAAAATGCCTAATGATAAGCCATGATTCACTGGAAACATTTCAAAGTTCAGTGTGGGAGGGAATAATCTCAATAGGACTGATCACAAATCAATTTTACTTTTATCAGTGAAGTATTCTGAAATTTTACTATGATTTAATCACATCAGTGGAAAATGACAGTAAGGTGGTTGTTAAGAAACTGAACAAGGGAAAAGAGACATTGGATTAATAATTTTGTGTTTGTATACAAAGTCTGTCAGAATAAATTAATTAATTTAAGTGGTGCGAATTCAAGATGGGCATATGATGTAATCCATCACTTTAACAAAGACAGCTGTAGCACAAAATTCAAACTACATGATGAGCCATGAGAAAGGAAAAACTGGCAAGTCACAGATCTTTGGATTATAGATGTCAATTTAAAACCTTGGCAAAACTTTAAATGTTTGTGTATGATGTAGGTATAGAAGAGCTGTAAACAGAAGTGCTCAGGGGAGAGGGGGAATAGTATTATAAAATATTAAGTATTTAGAATACCTAACCTGCAATTACAGTAATATTTCATGTATTTGACAGATCCACCTTCAGTTACATAAGCTGAATGCAGGTTTGGGTACAAGCAGACCAGCCTCAATTGAAGATGTTCAGATCATCCAGAGCAAGAATAAAAAGAATTGGGATAAAGCAAGAGAAAGGTTTGCTGAAAACTTCCAAGAACCTAAATCACAAAAGGATACACCTAAGATTACGCCTTGGGTTAGAGGGACTGCAGAGTGAAAAAATGTGGTTCCACAGCAGGGTAATTCCTGTGTGTAAATAGTTGGAAGAGAATTTATTTTTATTCTTTTTTTTTCTTTTGCTAAAGCGGAGGTTTGGTGATATGTAAAATACAGTTGTGGAAAAAATTATGCTAGATTAACTCTAGTATGTTAATTGGTTTTCTGTAGTCTTCACGCTTTTATAAAAACATTTTTAATAGGAAATGAAAGAAACCTAGGGGATATTCAACTTCAAATACTTGAATGTGATTCTCATCACGAGCAGGAAGTTTCTTCAATTGTGTTTTTAACACAGAAGTTCATGAAAAACCAAAACACCTGTTAAATTTCATAACCGTAACTTTTGAACAGTGGTTTAAAAGCAAGCTGAAACAAACACCCCACACCCCCAAAGAACAGAACATTGTATTGCCTTTTCCTTTCTTGTATGTTTATTCATGATTGCCATGAAATGCTCAGCAAGAGGTACACGACTCTTAAATTCATACACTTCACTACCGGTCATGTCTCAGCTTACCTTCAGTAGAAAACAAAAATTGTTTTTAATGATCCATCAGTACTGTTAAAAATAGATAATGTACTCCATGAAATAAACTACCAGCATTGGTGAAGAAAACAATGTTCGAAGAGAGGACAGCTTGTAGCAAAATTTTCTTCTGTGAAGAATTTGCTTGAGACTTGTTCAGTAAATCTGTATCACGCCTTTTAAAAGAGGGGGTATGTTTAGAAAACTGCTGTCTGTGTGTATTGTTTATTAATTTCATGTTCTGATGCATCCATTGCTGGCAATGGAGTTTCTGCCAGAAAAAAAAAAAAAAGAAAAAAAAAACACATTTTGGTTGGAAAAGTACTGCCAAACTGAAGCTAACAGCTTGGTATTTATTCACTGTTCCTAAACACAATAAATTATTGTAAATTTAAGCAGTGTGCATCTTGATGCTATCTTGTGCATATGCTGGAGGTGAGCACTCTTCTACAATGAGAAAAATTTAATCCAGTTTTAGTCAAATTACAGTTCTGATAGTTGCCCAAGTAAAGGAAAATTGATAGTCTCACGATCTTCCTGGATCACGCAAGCAACTGTCAAGCACTGTGGGGTAAAACCAGGACAGGTTGCTAGCTATTTATCTTACTCTATCCTTAGACTCTCATAATATAAAATGAAATATTCATTCAGTGCTGTTTAAATCATTAAAGCACACAATTTAAACGTAAGGGACTCTTTACTTCAGTAGCATACAGTTAGTGATACAGCTACGAGTACCCTGAATGCCTGTAGTGTTATTGCTTAAAATCGGTTCACAATTCGCCTTTGTAAGCAGCTATCTCTTCACAGTTTTAGCTAGTCATGAATTACTGGCTTACACTGCCAATGCATTCCTTTTTGTTAACAACATTTACGTTTTCAAAGGATACCTCTTTCTAGCTGAGAAAAAAAAATCTGTATTAAACAGCAGTACAATAAGTTTTAAGTTTACCAAGTATCTAAAAAGGGACTAATGCTACTAGGAAGAAACAAGAGCCTGCAAAAACAAAGGGTTTGTGTATACTTTTTTTGTTGATGATGTTAATTTGTTTGTTTTAAAATTGACCTCTATGGTCTTGAGAGTAAATCAAACTACAAATATTAATTTGACAGGATAAGAACACATTTTGTATGTATCTTACTAGGAACCTTAGCGTTTGTTCTCCCCAGTTATTCAAGTTACAGCTCTAAGAAGTCAATCACTGGTTCATTGTTGCCATGCAAAAAAAAATGAGATGTTGAATGATTTAACTTTAAAGACTTAAAGTTTGTATCTCATAAAGTTTGTGAAGTAAGATTTAATTTGCTGTGAGAGAGGTACAGTCTCATGCAGTCAAGCACGGTCTTTGGTACTGCAGCTTCCTCTTTTAACAATTCCGTATAAAGGGTCGAAGCTTAGTCTCAGTTTAGTGTTGGCATGACAAATCCCATTAGCTCTTGGTGCTGCCTGGGAAAACAGAAAAAGCAGTTCCATTAATACAAAGCACTGCCAACAAAACAACTGGAAATAAGGTATGACTAATCCTCATCAAGCAGTTGTGTAGCTTTATTGAGAAGACTTTCATTGAGCTAAGTAAGACTCTTCCTCCCCTACTCGTCACCCCTTAGTAAGCTTAAGAAAAATGGAAGGTGGAAGCCCTCAGTGGTATGCAAATTTTATGTGCAAATGCAGTACTGCTTTCCCTCATGTCAGGAGGAGAGCATGAGCTGCCATTGCACTATTATAATTTTGGAGGCTATAACCAGTAAGATACAGCATGAAGTCTAACTGTCTTACCTTCTCAATCCTCCAATCATCTTGTTGACTTTTCTAACTTACGCAGATTGTGTAATCTTTATATTCATCACTTAGACAAAATTACTTCTCTGCACACCCCAAGTCAAAAGTTTCATTATTTACTGTGTATACATAAAGTAATATTGACAGTGTGTATCATCTTAAAACTGTTGACAGCATTACAATAATCAGTTTATACAAACAATTTTCTATAGTCCTAGTAGGGAATTTTGCAAAGCACCAACTTACCAAACATATTGTAAAATCTAAAATAGACTAAGAGGGGGTAGATATGTGCATCTCTTCAGTGCTGAACACCCTATCAGTCAAGTAAAAACACAAAGCACATTTATCACTGCATGAAAACCACTGGATTAAACCAGAAGGGGCTCTTAAGTACTGTAAGCATTTGAAATACTTTTCTAAGTCATATCACAGATGAAACTCGAGTTTCTGTTCCAGCAAGAATGGACCCTTTGCTGCTGCAACCATTTGTATAAAATGTACTTGGCACGGGCTTTCAGCTTGTAGATAACAAAGCCACAACAGCAGGAAGAGATGTCAAAAACAGCTTTCTGAACACACGGCGTTTAAGATAACATTTGCATAACAACTGATGTTGTTTTTATATGGACTTTGTATAAATGCTTCTTATCTTTTTGACCAAATTCTCCAGCCAGTTGCCTCTCATCCGAATTTTATTTTAACCTGGCAGTACCTCTGTTCTTCCGCACACACGTGTGCTGGTTTCTGTGGCACAGCTAGAAGAAATTAATTTATCTGGATACAGCGCTACAACGCAGCAGAGCATCACCCGTTTCTTCTGCTGCTACCTCTCAAGCTCCTCGGTTAAAGCAGGAATAAATAAATAAATAAAATAAATAAAAACACCATTAGGGAAGCCACACTTGTGAGGGAGGCCTGCGGCGCAGGGAGAGCAGCTCCCGCCGCTGCCTGACCGAGCCAGCCGCCCCTCAGCCCCCCGGACTCGCGCCCAGCTCCGGCCGGCCCTTACCTCCCCGCCGCGCCCGCCGCCATCTTGTCTCGTCCGTCCCGCGCCGGGGCGGCTGAGGGAGGAGCGCGGGCTGGGGCCGCGAGGAGGAGGAGGAGGGAGAGGGAGGGAGGCGGGCAAAGAGTGGGGGTTTGCAGCGTTGGGTGAGCTGCTGCCGTGCTGCTCTGAGGGACCAGAATGAGTCAGACACACTATATGTATTAAAGTGGCTTTTTGAATGTTTAGGATCAGAAATGATCCTGAGAAGAATGGGTGAAGTCTCAGGAATGGTTTCAAAAGAGAAGTGCCCGTTGGGAGCCAGCACAACCAGCCAAGGGGGCAGGCGCAGAAGTAGCCTCAGCCTGGTCTGGGACCAGCAGCACATCTCATCAGTTGGCAAGCTGACTCGTAATGTGCTATCGGCTGCCCCTCCACTGTAAATGGACAATTCTTCTGCCTCCCCCTGCTCGCCCTCTGTGTGTTCCTCCTTTCCTAATCGAAGGAGTAGGGTGGACTTCCCTTGCCTTTTTGTTCTCAGGCCAAGTCTGGATGCTACTGCAGGAAGTATGCTTTGGCAGGCCATTAGCAGTGTGAGTCCAGAAAGTCTCTGTGGGTGTTTAGACTAGAATTTGCAGCAATGGGAGTCTCACAATGAAATCTCAATGTTCAACCATTTCCTCTGCAACCCTTAACTTTCTTCTTTCTTTTTTTCCCTCTGGCTACTTTTGTTTCTCTAGATACTACTGTTTCTCTTTAGATACTACTTTAGCAACTAAACAAACAAACAAACAAAAACACAGATTACCGTGATACCAGACTTCTTACCACCATCAAACTGGTCACTGGATTTGTTTGTGTGTTTGTATGTTTGTTTGTTTTAACTTCCTTTTTTAAATTTTTTTTTATTATTATTCAGCATGTAACACAATAGGGCTGGATTAAACACTAAAGCATTTAGCAGTGTCGAATGAGGCTCACTGTGAGTCAAATTTATAGTATCAGCTTTTTAACCTCAGGCTATACCTTGAGTATTGTGTCCAGTTCTGGGCTCCCCAGTACAAAAGAGACATGGACATACTGGAAATGGAGTTAAATCCAGCTGGAGGCCGGTCACTAGTGGCATCCCCCAGGGCTCAGTACTGGGGCCAGTCCTCTTTAATATCTTTATCGATGATCTGGATAAGGGGATCGAGTGCACCCTCAGTAAGTTTGCAGACGACACCAAGTTAGGTGCATGTGTCAATCTGCTCGAGGGTAGGAAGGCTCTGCAGGAGGATCTGGATAGGCTGGACCGATGGGCTGAGGCCAACTGCATGAAGTTCAGCAAGGCCAAGTGCCGGGCCCTGCACCTGGGGCACAACAACCCCAAGCAGAGCTACAGGCTGGGAGATGAGTGGTTAGAAAGCTGCCTGGCAGAGAAGGACCTGGGAGAATTGGTTGATAGTCAGCTGAATATGAGCCAGCAGTGTGCTCAGGTGGCCAAGAAGGCCAATGGCATCCTGGCTTGCATAAGAAGCAGTGTGGCCAGCAGGGCGAGGGAAGTGATTGTCCCCCTGTACTTGGCTCTGGTGAGGCCGCACCTTGAGTACTGTGTTCAGTTTTGGGCCCCTCACTACAAGAAGGACATGGAGGTGCTCGAGAGAGTCCAGAGAAAGGCAACGAAGCTGGTGAGGGGTCTGGAGAACAAGTCTTACGAGGAGCGGCTGAGGGAGCTGGGATTGTTCAGCCTGGAGAAGAGGAGGCTCAGGGGTGACCATATCGCACTCTACAGGTACCTTAAAGGAGGCTGTAGTGAGGTGGGGGTTGGTCTATTCTCCCATGTGCCTGGTGACAGGATGAGGGGGAATGGGCTAAAGTTGCGCCAGGGAAGGTTTAGGTTAGATATTAGGAAGAACTTCTTTACTGAAAGGGTTGTTAGGCATTGGAATAGGCTGCCCAGGGAGGTGGTTGAGTCACCATCCCTGGAGGTCTTTAAAAGACGTTTAGATGTAGAGCTTAGTGAAATGGTTTAGTGGAGGACTTGTTAGTGTTAGGTCAGAGGTTGGACTAGGTGATCTTGGAGGTCTCTTCCAACCTAGATGACTCTGTGATTCTGTGAATCCACTTGAGGGCCACAAAGATGCTGAAGGGATTGGAGCACTTCTTCTGTGAGGTAAGGGTGAGAGAGCTGAGACTGTTCGACCTGGAGAAGAAGAGGCTCAGGGGCATCTCTTCAATGTCTATAAATACCTGAAGGGGTGGTGCAAAGAGGAAAGAGCCAGCCTCTTTTCAGTGGTGCTCAGTGCGAGGACAAGAGGTAACGTGCACAAGCTAGAACAGAGGAGGTTCCCCCTGAACACCAGGAAGCAATTCTGTGCTGTGTGGGTGACCGAGCACTGGCACAGTTTGCCCGGAGATGTTATGGATTGTCCCTCCTAAGAGATCTTCAAAAGCCACCTGGACATGGTCCTGGGCAACCTGCTCTGTGTGTCCCTGCTTGAGCAAGGGGTTGGACATGATGGCCTCCAGAGGTCCCTGCCAGCTTCAGCCATTACATTATTCTGTGATCTTGTGAACTTCCTTGGCAACCTCCTGATCTTTCTGTTAATTCTTTATCTGCATAACGGGAATAATAATACTTCTCCACAAAGTGTGCCATGAAGAACTGATTGGCAGTTGGATATTACAGAGATGGAGGCTATAAACATATCTAGAGAGGCAGAAAGTAGTCTTGAACTAACAATTGCAAGAAAACCAAAAAGAGCTTACATGAGAGTGGTCACTTGAAGAAATAACATGCCATCCAGCCTTTGCTACAGGAACTCAATCCTGCCACTTATTCTTGAGGTTAGGATTCATGACCCAGAAGAGGCTAAGCTGTGAGAACAGCAGGCATCTGAAGAGTTTGAATGGTAAGTGTTAAGTAAGAATTTTAGAAAGTATACAAGTGTTTATTCTTCAGTGTAAATGCCAGCCTTCAGATTAGAAAGGTTAGAACAAAACTCCGACAGACCTTCCCTTAGGCTGTTTGTGTCACCACTGAGGTACAACACCTCCCTCCGGCTTGGCAAGCCCCGCATTCTTCTGCACAGCAACAAAGGAATGATTAGTTAAAAATAAATAAATAAATAAATACAATACAATACATAATGCACAAGTAAGTGGCACATCACTGGGCCATTTCAACTTTTTAAAATATTGTCATGTGCTTTGTAAAGGGCGATTCTTCATTGCCTGATGTTGTGCAAACTCACAGTGTTACCAAACTCTTGCTCTGAGGCAGGTCTGAATGGGACCCTCTATTCTTAGGCTATTGCTTTGTGTGATGAAGGCATGTTGATCTTCCAGAAAGGCAATGGCAGGGAAAATGCAGCTGTGGTATTTCAGAGGTGTGTTTTATGTTCAGAGTTATTGTGAGAAGTTTTCTGACTCATGCCAACACAGTTTTTGTTTGTTTTTTGTTTGTTTGTTTTACTTGGTGGTTTTTGTTTGTTTGTTTGTTTGTTGTCCTGATTGCTGTGGGAAAGCAGAGGTTCTAACTGGTTGGGTTATTTGATCATGGAATGCTGCTAAGCTTTCTATAGAGGTCTGTGTGATGTGAAAATGATAAACAAGAAGCATAGAGATGGAGTCCCCATTTTTGTTCTGGTTAAGGACAAAATAATTAAGTAGGCAAGGTCTCTGTCTGGCAATTTCAAGCTTGTTCAAAGCACTCCATGAGAGGTCGAGTGTAGTTGGAATGTTTTTGGAAAATATCATTTCTTTGTGACAATTGTTCCATTTTTCAGTTCACCATATAGATACTTCATTTCAGGCATCTTCTGTCTTTATATAACAAAGACATGCAAGGGAAATTGATCAAAGTACCCATCAGGAGGAAATTACAAGTTCTTTAAAATAACATTACCAAGTACACATCTTTAGTGTCAAATTTTGGAGGGATTTGAAGAATGATAGCTGTTCCGGTGAATTTGCAATACTTGTGCTTTGTTGTTTTTTTTTAATGGATTGAGATGTTTGGCATATATTTTGACTTGACTGAGAAATACATGTGGAAGATGAATGGGAGCTTCAGCCTTATCTGCTTTCCCACGTGTCTGTACATGTGGCACCCTGCAGAGACCTTGCCATCGGGCTGAGCATAGAAATCTGCACCTGACTTGCTCCAATGCCCACTGACTTGGAATTTTGCCATAGCAAGAATCGAGTGAAAACCAAATGCAGTTTTAAGCCGGTAATCATTCTCACATTGAGTAGCCACAGCTTGTTCTTCCTCACACCCACGAAAACCAAGTTTAACCATTTTCTCCGAAGGCTGTATATTTGGAGTTATAGAAAATGTGATGTGAGCCTGACGGGCTTCCTAGCTGTCCTGTGACTTGCTTTCAGGAATGTTTTTCCTTTCCCCTAGACGCAGCTAACATCTGGCAATGGTAATATTGCAATTCCCAGTATTCACCATTAAAACTAATGAAGTGTTGAAGCCTAGATAAATCACTTTAGTCGTTACAAATAAAGATTAAGAAGGCTTGACTGATTGTAAGGCTGATTTTAAAAATGCTGGAGTAGGTGCATTGTCAGGAGACCTTTAAGTTTCAGATTTCAGTACACTTGAAGAGGCCTCCTGCAACAGCTGGCAGGATTATTAATAGCTGCCACAACTGATTTAGGTAAAGAATTGTTTTCTTGTGGGATTTTAACTAATGAGTCATGTCATTTTGTTCACCTTAGTTTTTATTTGTTTTGCTTTGAAAAGAAGTTTTTGTTATGCAGGCTGGATACAGACAGTGTGTCCTGTTTTGAAAGCTGGGAAAATCGTCCCACAAATTCTGGACTCTAATCCTGCCCGTGGTACTCATACTTACATTGTGTTAGTAAATGGATAGTGGAGTGAACATTGGTGTAGAAATCCACACATACACATGCCCTAACTCTTAAAACCTGAGGAGAAATTAAAATGTTTATGTCACATGTCAGAAGAATAACACAATCCCAAACTCAGAGATGTGTCCTTATTTCGCAGCACCACTTTCTGCATGTAATATTACAGCAATTAGCTGAGGAAGATTTTTCTGCTGTCATTCATTTAGGAGCCATGGTATGTTTGCTTACCTAAATGAAGCATTTACCCTCTGCTCGTATTCAGCATTTTGGATGGCAGCTGAACTAACAGTTGGTGTAATCACGCTGTCAGCCAAATTGTAGCAAAGTTACGGGTGTCAGGGTGCTTGCTTATTTTCAAAACACTGCACATTTCATATTGCGCATTTCTAATTTTAATAATTATGTTTCATATTCCTTTTATTGTTAAAAATAGTCCAGAGCCTTAAAATCTGTAACTTCCAGAGCCTTAAAATCTGTAATTCTGACAGCTGCAGTGCTATGATTTTTTTATTGGTTTCAGCTAGAGTGACTTAATCATCTGACAATTAGCAATGATTTTACAAAGCATATTTTGGACTCTAAAAGAGTCATTTGGAGTAAAAATCATTTTCTGCAAAGTGAAGATAGGAGTCTTCACTTTAGGCTTTTGCAACAGTATTTTTCACCAGGTCCTTGCTGATTTAAGCTTCTGTTGATTATGTCAGAATAGGATATAATTTTCATTTGCATCTTTTTTTTTTCCTTTTTTTTTTTTTTATGACAGTGCCTCTTCTAAGTGCAGTTACTTGGAATTTACACTAGTATTAATAAGAAGAAAAATATGTTCCAAGCCCTAGATCTCCAGAATGGGAGGTAGTAAAAAAAATATGTTGGAGCACCCTGATGTTTATATCGCATACAAAATCAGCATGGTAAGTACATTGTTAACATTGCACTCAGGCCCTCAAGTGTAGCAGAAATGCAAGAACTACAGTTGCCTGAACATTTATCAGGATTTCCAGCTACTGAATGCCTAACTTCATGGTGCTAACAGTGTTGTTTTAATGGAGTTTTCTTGCCTCATGATTTAATGTATAATTACATTCTCATGCTCTCTTTACTTCCAAAGGTCCTCTACAGCTTTTAGTGCACAGGAGGTAATATGCTTAGCTAGCAAACAACTGAATTGGAGTTTTAACTTCACTGTCAGCACTCACAACTCTTCTTCATGAATTCTGGCCTACACCAAAAATCCCATGGTTCTCCTGTGACTATCCCTTCTTTTCACCATTGGGATTCCCACGTTGCTTCCACCGCACCATTTGCACTACACCAGTACAGTTACAACTAGAGCATGGCATAAATCTGAAGTCACCACAAGTGGTGCTAAAAGCTGAATCTTTTTATGATTTCAAGTTAAAGCAAAGAGTCACCTGCTGTTTTCAAGTTCATTGTTCAATCCACACTTCAGTACTCTGAAGTCCAAAGCAAAGCTTTAAATGGTCTGATCAATACATGGCCAGTGTCTTACTGTGCTGCTGTCTTCCAGAAGAGATGAAAAGCCAAGATCTTAAGAGGGCTGTTACAGTTTACATGCAAGTTTCAGCACACACAGAAGTATTTTGACCAAATTCTGACCTTGAGAATCCCAACTCCATGTGACTAAGTTGTCCCTGCGCTTTCTGATGGCTGAATTTTCCCTACATGTTCTATTGTTACTTCTTGTCAGAAGTTGTCATACAGTAGCGGTGCACTGGCATACCACTGCTTGATTCCTGTAGGGCAGTGACAGTATTACCGGGAGCGCAAAACATGGAAATAACTTTATCTCCAGCATGGCTGTAACAATGGGAATTGTGATCAGAGCGGTGGCAGGGAAGCACAGCTGTACAACATGTCCCAGGCAGAGAAGAGATTTCTGCATTGAGCTGTCATGAGATGTTACAGGGAGCTGAGCCAGGGGCAGATTGAAGGGACACCAGGAATCTCTTCTCACCAGTCTGGTGGCTTCAGCACCCTTCATAATTGCATGGGCAGCTGGAAGTGCAGCTACTTGTTTAGCTGATGGTCAGGGGAACAAGCGACCTAGGTTTCCACAGGTTGGAAGAATGTCTTAAAAATCTCTGCCCTCGAGGTTCTGCAAAACCAATGCCCTTGGTTTGCATGTAGGAGGAGTGCTAAAAATTCTGCAGAGATTTCACCAAACGAATGGCAGTGGTTTTCCTGCTCATTTACGGCTTCATCTAAGCAGCCTTATCATTCACTTGGACTCCAAAAACCTTTTCCTCTGCAACCCCCCCCTATCCTGTACAGTGCCAGAAGTTGGAAATGATTTGGAAGACCACAGCAAAAATGGCTAGAGGACTGGAAAACATGTCTGGGAGGTCCAGCTGAAGAACTGGATATGTTTACTCAAATAAATAAATAAATAAATAAAAAGGAGTGAATATGCATTGATACAAACTTTGGAGCCATGGTGTTGAAGAGGTTGCTTTTAATCAATTATCTAAGGAAAAAAAAAAAAAAGTAGAAATGAGCCTAATATACAGTAAAAGATATCTGAATTTGGAAAACTTTCCCCTTCTATGGGCCATGGTGGTGAAATCTCCAGGCAGTGTACAAGTTTGTAACAGCGAGTTGAACAGCTGCCCCCAGGGGGTCCTCGTCTTATACCAGGTCCAGCCTCTGGCAAGGCAGCAAGGACAGATCTGAAACCTCTTCTGGCCGTACCCTCTCTGCTATATCATGTTGTGGGGAACATGTACAGGAACAACCTAGTGATGCTGTTGGATCACTCAAGTAGGGATTAGGTTGTGGGTCAGGTAGGCATCAGGCTGTTTCATCTCTTGAAATGCTATCTACCATTAATAGTAAATTTTCAAACATTTGTGTGGGTTTGGTTGTTGTTGTTGTTGTTGTTGTTTGCTTGTTTGTTTGTTTTAATTTTGCACTTCATTCTGTTGTTGGTGCCTTTCTCATGCTCTACCAGTACAGACATTTGCAAAAGCTATAGACACTTTTACTTTCCTGAAAACTTTTTCCAAGTAAAATGAATTCACACAATTTCACTGACTTTCATACTGAACAACCTTTGCATCTTGATGGAGTCAGACTCCCTGTTTTGCATTTCATTTCAGTGCTTTCCATGAGACCAGCTAGAACTTACTAGGAAATTGAATTTTTCTGAATGATTTTTTTAATCTATCTCCCTTGATCATATTTTCCGTTTCTTCTCTGATTTCACATCTCTCCATGTTCTTGGTCACAGTCTTTCCTGCTGAGTGGTGCTGACTGCTGTGCAGCATACATTGTTCTTGCAAAAACAGAGTTAGAATGGTAAGCATTTATCTTCAGTCTTCTCCTTGCATTAAAAATAAAAATAAAAAATAAAAATCTGTCTTCATATTTATCAAGAAAGAACGTGTGTCCAGCAGCCTTTCTTCAATCTAAGCTGACATGGAGGTTGATCTAACAACCTGCAGTACTGATTTAAGTGCTGCATCTGTTACTGAGAAAGAAAAACCTACTAAGTAAGCATCCATCTCTGAAATGTTAACCCTTTTGTAAATACCTATTTGCACATCTAAAACCTCAAAGCTGCTTTTGGCTGATGTAAACCAGCATAAACAATTTGAGGCTGGGGGAGCAGAGTGTCTCCCACTGTAAGCAAAGAGCAAGTTCAGGACCTCCTGACGTAACTTAACAACTACAAGTCTATGGGTCCTGATGACATGCATCCCAGGGTCCTGAGGGAATTGGCTGATGGAATTGCCAAGCCTCTCTCCATCATATTTGAAAAGTCCTGGCAGTCAGGTGAAGTCCCTGGTGACTGGAAAAAGGGAAACGTCGCTCCCATTTTTAAAGAGGGTAGAAAGGAATACCTGGGGAACTACAGATCAGTGAGCCTCACCTCTGTACGTGGCAAGATCATGGAACGAATCCTCCTAGCGGCAATGTTAAGGCACATGCTGGACAAGGAGGTGATCTGAGACAGTCAACACAGCTTCACCAAGAGTAAATCATGCCTGACCAGTCTGGTGGCCCTCTGTGATGGAGTAACTGCATCAGTCAACAAGGGAAGACCAACCAATGTCATCTGCTTGGACTTCTGTAAGGCCTTTGAGACAGTCTCACACAACAACCTAATTTCTAAATTGGAAGGACGTGTATTTGAAGGGTGATAAGGCATACCTGGGGGATGAGGAATTGGCTCAATGGCCGCACCCAGAGAGTTGTGATCAATGGTTCTATGTCCAGGTGGAGACCAGTGATGAGCAGTGTCCCTCAGGGGTCTGTCTTGGGACCGGTGCTTTTCAATATCTCTATCAATGACATAGACGACAGGATTAAGTGCACCATCAGCAAGTTTGGAAACAACACCAAGCTGAGTGGTGCAGTTAATACAAAAGAAGGAAGAGATGCCATCCGAAGGGACCTGGACAGGCTGGAGAAGTGGGCCCATGTGAACCTAATGAGGTTCGACAAGGCCAAGTGCAAGGTGCTGCACCTGGGGCGGGGCAATGCCAGACATGAGCACAGACTGGGAGAAGAACTCATCGAGAGCAATCCTGCAGAGAAGGACTTGGCAGTTCTGGTGGACAAAAGGCTCAGCATGAGCCAGCAGTGTGCACTTGCAGCCCAGAAGGCCAACTGCGTCCTGGGCTGCATCAACAGAAGGGTGGCCAGCAGGTGGAGGGAGGTGATTGTCCCCCTCTGCTCTGCCCTTGTGAGACCCCACCTGGAGTACTGCATCCAGGTCTGAGGCCCCCAGCACAAGAAAGATGTGGATCTGTTAAAGCCACAGATCAGAGGGCTGGAGCACCTCTCCAATGAAGATAGGCTGAGAGGGCTGGGGCTGTTCAGACTACAGAAGAGAAGGCTCCAGGGAGACCTCATTGCAGCCTTTCAATACTTAAAGAGGGTCTTATAAAAAAGATGGAGAAGGACTCTTTACTAAGGTAGATAATGATAGGACAAGGGGGAATGGTCGTAAAATAAAGGAGAATAGATTTAGACTGGACATTAGGAGGAAATTATTCACTGTGAGGGTGGTGAGGCACTGGAACAGGTTGCCCAGAGAAGTTGTGGGTGCCCCATCCCTGGAGGTGTTCAAGGCCAGACTGGATGGGGCCTTGGCCAACCTGATCTTGGCCATACCTGCCTATGCCAGAGGGGTTGGAATTAGATGATCTTTAAGGTCCCTTCCAACCCAAGCCATTCTATGATAACCCCAGCTATACGGTTGTACACCGCCTATTCTGTTTTGTGCCAGCCACTTTATTTCCCATTGGCAATCTTGTCTCTAACAATGTAGAACTATAATCAGTAGATCTGTGGTGCCTGTGTCCAGACTGACACCCATGGATGTGGCCAAGCAATCCCTAGCCAGTCAAAATCTGTGGATCAAGATCTTCCGTCCTCTTTCTCCAGACATACCCTTTAACATTGCTCAGTTTTGTTGATTAGTCTCCTAACATTTCTCAGAGTGAACAAACTGAATAATTTTACCTCCTAATAAAGCTACCAGTACTCCTGTTGCTGAGGTCCTCCACGAACCTAACACCCCATCAGACAGTTTACAGAAATATGGGAGGAAGTGAATTACAAGAGTTTTGCAGCTATGGTAGCCTGAAGTCCATCATTTCTTTCAGACCTGGGAGCACATCCTGACTGCACATAACTGAGGTGGGTTGGTTAGAGCACTGTGTAAACCTATATGCAGACCTTATTTTGGTCTGAATGGCTTATTTCATAATAGGCTTGTGCTTGTCTGACCTCAACCTAATAAAAATAAGCTGGAGTTAAACTAAAGGAAGGCTGATTTTCACTAGCATTTTCCACTGAATCAGCTACACCAAATTTTAAATCACACTTCAAAAGAAGCCCCTATGACTCCGCATACAGGCAAGCCTTTAAGCTTCAATTTGTTTGTATGATATAAAGTCCAGAGAGTACAAAGAGCATCTTTGTTCCCCTCACAGCTCTGAGCCACATGTCTGTTTCTTCATTTGTTATTTTCTGCTGGACCCATGAGGTCATCACAGTTGGACTGTTCGTTTGTGACTGCAATAATAATTTTTTGGAAAACATCACCTGTAGTGAAAATACCCATCCTAATACTGTTAACACCATAGTGAAAGACAGTCAGATCCTTATCTGGACAGGGCTGGAGGCAGGCTAAAAGTGCTATTTTCCTTACCCGGGACGCATTTCAGTCTCAATCCTGTTTGCCAATGTGACATGCCATCAGCTCTCCCAGATACCCAGAGGAAAGGTTTACACTTACAGCTGCACACTGAAGAGTGTCCCCTTCGGTTCCCCTCCCCCAGTTCATTAACATGCATGTCTTCCCTTATTAGTGTTCATCATTATGTGAACAGCTGGTAACTGTTCTGTTTTCCTTCTCTTCAAAAAGAGGGCTTCACAGCCATGAGGAAAATTAGTAGTAGGTAAAAGCAATTTTTAATACTGACTCTAGGTCCATTAATTTTTTCATTATCATAATCATCATCGTCATGGCAAGGGTGGGCAGGTAGGCTGTGGGCCTGATTCTCATGTCACTCAAAGGAGTATAAAGGGAGAGAAACTCTTCTGAAGGCAGCCGGGTTACAGATGCAAACCCAGGGTAAATGTGGATCAGGGCCTGACTCTCATTATATTTTTAATGTCTGCCTTTAAAATGTGAGCAATTTCTCTTCCAAATCCATTTTAACTGTAATTAACTGTAATGAAGATTTCTTTTTCTGCTTGTATTTTTCAGATACGTGCTCCACCAAAGATTTTGAATGACCCCTCTGGCTGTGTGTCTTATGATCAAGGTAAGAATTATTCCTCTCATGTAATGTAAAGAGATGAAAAAGTACAAGATAATTGCAAATTAGACATATTTGCTAGGATCTTCTCTTCCATTTTTCCCTCAGTAGATATTTATTTAAGACAAAATGTGCATTTTTAGTGGATTATGGCTGTATTCTGGACCCTGAGCAATAGTCAGGTCACAAAACTTTGTGGACTCTCTGAAACATCCCGGAATTAAGATCTCCATATCCAAGTTGAAGACAGTTTTGGAATGATATTTCATCCTGGATTTTTTAATTACTTAGCACAGGAATTTTCCTGCATACCTTTCATCCAGGACATAAAATCTATTCCATTTTCCCTTCTCCCTGGAAACTTACTTATTTTCCATAGGAATCAACAGCAATGTATTTTTCTACAATTTTACCCTGATATGGGAAACTCATTTACACAGGGTATGATGGGAATGGACTGGATTTTCCATGCTCCCTGTGGAAGAAAAGAAAAAAAGAGGGGGGGAGGCAAGAGTCCTGAAACTGATGACAAAACCCATTGAGGGGAAGGGATGTCTTCAGTTACATGATTTAACAGCAATGTGTCTCCATCCACATGATTTCACACAGGACAGAAGCACTTGGGTTTGTGATCTGACACAGCTGCCTTCCACCTTCTGAAGTGACCAATTTTTCGTTGTTGCTAGTCAAATCTAGTCACTTTTCAAGCCAGGTACCAAAGACAGGTATCTCACCTTTAGTAATTTATTTACAGCAATTTATTGTCCAAACAAAGTCAAACAGACACTAAATCTTAGGCTTATTTTTTCCCTGTGGGATCATATTTTCTTCTCTGGAGCTGTTTATTCCCAACTATAAACCACTAGAGGGTGCTCAGATAGCATTATTACTGGGAATTTATAAATCTCTGGGTGGTTTCTGGGTTGTTTAGAATTTTTTGCTTCTCTGCAGGTCATTGTGGCCTCAGTTCTCATCTTCCTAGTCGCTCTGGCTGGTCTGTTTGCTTGTTTTCCCTCTCTCTGTTTATTTAGAGCTTCTGCAAGCTGAGAAACTCCTTCTGAATGAATTAGTAGTTCATCATCTTGATGCTATTTTAATGGCATTTGTCAGCACAGCACAAATAGTCTCACTGCGTCTCTCCTCACGTCACAGCCAAACATGACTTACCACACCACAAACGTGAAACCAGCATTAAACAACAGCTTTCAAGTGATTAAAATAGATGTGGTAGAATCCGGGAATCCAGGATTGTTTCTGGGTAAGCAAATCTGTAGTACTTGGCCCACTCCCTCCTCCATTCCCTCCAAAACTACACGTATTTGTATTCTCCAGACTTACAAACATCTATGTCCCATACAAGGAGACACTCCATGTCCTAAAGTTGCTCATTTAGTCACCCGTACTAAAAAGCCTAATCAAATACACAGCGCTTGCATAAGTCTCAGGCATGATGCATGTCACAACTGTTACAGTAAGTACACTTCACTGTGCTATGTAATATATCCAAAAGCCTTTGTAATTACCATAAAAAAAAAAAAAAAAAAAAAAAACTTGAATGCACACTGTTTATAAACCTTCCAGGGGCAAGGAGAGGAAATTCTTAATTCTTAATCGGAAAAGCTGAATAGCTAGCAACCAGCCTTGTTGCTGAACTAGGTTTTAGTAGTAGTAGGTGATCTGTGGAACACCACATATACCTACACAGTACCCAACAAAACCCCAACAACATTATTTTTTTCTGTTTCTGCTCCAGTCTCCAAGACATGTCAAGACATAGTAAAAACCAATTATTTAATTAAAGGTAGGTTTGTGACTTTATAACTAAAACAAACAAACAATCAAAAACATCTTTCTTTTAGGGGATTCATAGAATAAATTGATTGGAAAGAAAGAATAGCAGATAAACAAGAACAAATGCATGTGTAACTGTAAGCCATTTGCAATATTCAGAGATAGGTGGAAAAAAAAAGGAGATAAAGCTTCCATAAAAAAAGAGGTCAGGAAAAGTCTGAACAATTTTTGGATACAGAGCTAAGTGTTTCTGCTCTATACAGTTCTGCAGGCATGTTGCAGAAGAAATTGCTCCAGAGTCAACCATAGTATTTACTTACTTGGGCTAAGAATACACTCTTTCAGGGACAAAGACAAGGAGTTTTCTTAGAGGTTCAGTGAAGTCATTCCCCTTGATGTTCAACTGTGCCTCAGATCCTTTTCTCCATTGGAAAACATTATCGTTGCTTTTCTGTGGAACAGGATATTACATTTCTGCTGAAGCAAACATATCTATATAATGGTGGTCTTATTAAGTACAACCTGATGCTGAACAACTTATAGAAAGGATGATAAACACAATCCATCTGCCTTCAGTATTTCCTATGAGTCTCATTTCAGAGCTATGTGAGTAAAAAGCAGCAGTAGTAGTAGGTGATGATCTTGCAATGGACGGGGAGTATCATACGAATGATACTTCTTAGATTAGTTTCAGATTTATTGACCTGCCACTTCTGGCCTTGAAGTAGTTTGAACATGGTATGGTGGTCAAAGAAAGAGGCAGAACTGCTCTGAGATGGTTTTCCGCTGTTTGTTAATTTTTTTCATTCCTTGTTTCCAGATGGTCTTCATTTTCCTGTATTTAGAATCGTATTCAATGACTGTGCTCAGATGACTGAGCAATCCCAATTACCCTGTGAGTGAATGGTCACTGTCACTACTCTTCCAGCAGAATGGGGGATTCAGATAGATGGATAACGTGATCAACCTTTAAAAGTGCAATTTGATGGAACAGAGAGAAAGCGTAAATCAGAGGCCTGATTTAAAGAGTCACCACTTAATTACAGGAAAATTAACTAGAGAGAGTGAACAACATAGTCCAAGATTTTGGAAGTGAGAGAAGAATGTGTGAGAGAAGGTAGAAGTTTGAAAAATGGTTATTAGAGAGAAGTCTTTTTTTAGAATGGAAGACAAAGGTGTATCCCTCTAGGCAGGTGGACAAAAGCATAAAATCTGTAAGAGAGAAACTGCTTAAAAAGAGAAAAGGAAAAAGATATGAGTGACAACAAGTAATGGGATGACTTTGGAAGTCTGGAGGCAAACAGTCAGGATGGTTTCTGCAATAGCACATCTCTTTTTTTAATGAAAATTAACTGGTACTGTCATAAGCCTAAGTCAGCATGATTTTTCCTGGAGTTTGTTTCCTTCTTTAGCTGAAGTTGTGGTATTCATTATCATAGGAAATTACACGCTATACAAGAAAAATCATTCTCATACAATGCGCTAAGAAACCCATTATGTCGTTTTAAAGGTCAGAATTTAAAATGAATTTGAATTTGGTTTATTGATATAAGCCTGGAAATGTTGCACACAGTCATTCCTGACTGCGAATAAAGAATATTTTACCTACCTGACTTGTGGGTGAAGGTAGTCTGGGTCAGCAAACAAGTTGCAAATGGTGTTGCATGCTGGATTACAATAGAGGGGAAACAAACAAACAAACAAACAAAAACCCGTTTTTTCACACTTGGAGTTAGTTACTTTTTCTAGAAGGAGTTTTCCAGAAGTCAGTAGGACTGTGTGTCCTCTGCCCTGTGATTTCATATCCTCACATTGTTACTAGATGAGAGATTTATGGAGAAGTCGTAGCTTTCATACCCTTTGTTCTTACATCAGAAGCCTTCGTACAACTGAGTAGTGACTTTGACTTTCTCTGTGACTTCTGAAATTTTAGAACCCACTGCAGCCTTTTATAATCTGCTCTTGTTTGAACTGCATGGAAGACTTCTCTGCCTTCTGCGCAGATACCATTTTTACACCCTTACTACCACAGTTGGGAAGAGACACAAATATTTTGAATATTTTTGTTGTGGCTAAACTGTAGTAGAGATTCCTGAATACTTCTTCACAACACGAGTCATTTTCATTGCTTATGGAAATGAGCAGATTAGAGCTGTGGGAAAAAAAAAAAAGTGTAGCTCTGCCACCATATCCTTTCAGTAACTGCTATGTTTTCTTATGGTTTTTATTTTCAAATGAAATATATATATATGTATATTGCTGCTTTTCTGTTCCCAGTCTGGATTTTTTTTTAATCCAAGCTTTGCATAACTGCAGCTAACTTTGTAGGCACTATGAAATAGGCATAAGTATTATAATAAATGATACACAATTTTATTGTGTTACATAGTAGAACGGTTCAGTAATTTTTTCTGTCAACTGCTGGATCTAGGCAGTCGTCACAAAATTTTCTAAAATTAACTTGTTCTAGTTATTCCTAGAGTCATGTTATATTACTGTTTCTTGTATGTGGTTACACTAATTCATCCATGTATATAATTGAATGCAAAAGGGCCAAGATGATGACTGAATGTTCTAAACTGAGACTGTTTGCAGATAGCCATGATGTGCAGGTCTGAATACCAGTGATACAGTGGCTCTGGGTTAGACTCTGTGGCATGCAAAGAAAAGGATTCTTCTGCTGCATCTGTCTCCTTATTTTTTCAGGAATGATTGTATTCATAGAGGTACTTAAAATGACTGCAAAGAGATGAAAAAATCAGAATGTAATTTTCTAAGATGAGATGAGTAGTGGTTTCTCTGTTGGAGAGATTTTAAACATTTGTATTCATACATATAACATTCAAGAGATTTAAAAATTTGTATTCTAGCAGGTGCAGAAGCATTCATATGTAAGTATCACATTAACACTATTTTGCCCAGGCATATTGTCTTTTGTCTCATAAACCCGATGAGCTTTACAAACACTAATGACTCATGTGCAGCTTGTACTCATCATAGCTGCTGTAGTTCTGTGCCTGTCCATTCAGTCATGGGTGTTTCACAAATGCACAGTCTGTGATGTAATCTATATATTTGATTGCACAAGTGTGATGCCTGTGATGTAATCATTGTGTTTGACAAAGGGTTGCTTACAACATAGCCTGGCTGTAGAGTGATCTAAAATAGTGGACTTCATGTTTGTGTGTTTAAAGCATTACCCTGACAGTTTATAGGCAGAAAATTATTCCTGTTACTTCCTTCTTTTGTGCCCTTGCCAAGTAATGGGGTTCTGCCAAGTATCATGGTTCTTGAAAGCCATGCTTTTATCTTTCCAGGGGGACAGATATCTTCTGTAAGCACACATTCTGCCAAAATGATTAGAAAGGGGAATTTTCCTGTGACACCTAAGATGAATATGCCTAATACTATGTTATAGCAAAATATATGTCAGTGGCTATTAGACAGCGAACCCCCAATGCCATTAGTTGATATTTGTTTGTGGGGGAGACAGCAAGAAGAGCAGAGAGCCATTGTTTGAACTAGAGAATATTTTTGTTTCACAATGTTTTTAGTATGAGTTTGCTCTGCAATGACAAATTTCTGAAAAGTGCTTTATTTTATAAAGACAGAGCAGTACGAATCAGGAATTACTGTTTTCCTTAAAACTGCATTCCAGTTAGAGAATGCATCCCTCATCTGATTTGAGGTGTGTTACATTTTATTCCAGAGTCAGGAGAGGACTGTAAGATCCACAAAAGCCCTCTGTTTCCTAATCATGAGAGAACAAGACGATGTCTTAATGTGAACTTCAATGGCAAAAGGACCAGCCCTTATGAGTCCTAAATTTACTCTAAAGAGCAAAATGGAGTCACTGCCTCCTCCAGCAATCTCCAGCAATTTGAACAGCATTTCTGACATACCTCCAGAGGTGTATGTTCCATATTCTAGCTGCAAATGACTTAGTTCTCCTTAATTCTGCTAGACTGGCTCATTGAGTTGAGTGTTTCTGTATCTCTAGTTCTTCTTCAAAGTGTAGTGTGGTGTTCTCTTTTAATTTGTGGTAAGTCTATAGAGAAGTAATGTCTCTCATGATTGTTTTCTTTGTGTGATTATGTGCTTTGTGGCTTTCTGGGTCGTAGTTTACAAATCTTCTTACACTAGAGTGTTTTTACAGTTCATTACTTTTTATTTATCTCACAAGAACATAAAGGAGACCAATCAGACTTTCAGTTGAAGACACACTTAACAATAAATTGATTGTCTACCAACCAAATGAATCGTTCTAAGGCAATACAAGAAGCTACTGTCAGCTTACACAATTTATAGCTGACCTAAAATATTATAGCATTGACTGCATACAAATATTACACTTAAAAGATTAACTAGGGCAAATTAAAAGCAACTGAAGTACTTGATGCACTTTGAAGCCCATAGATAAAAAATGGATTAATGCAGTATCTTGCAGCCTTTTCCTCATGCTAGCAGTCCCAGCAAAGCCAAAGGCTATCAGGGCTATCTAAAGCCTGCTGGAAACTCTTTGAACTGAGACCTCTTATTCACCTGCAAATAGTGGCCGTTTCTTGCCATCCTCTTGTTTCTGCACACCAGACTCAGGAAATGGGACCATGAGTTACTCAACTCTTTTGTGCTCATTTTTTTTGCCCCAAAGTCCATGGAGGTGTATGTCCGTGTGGGACAGAATTAGCCCTTCATTTCTCATGAAGGCTTTTGAGGCAGCATCAAGATGCGAAATAGTCTGGAAATATGATGTATATCCATGAGCCAGGCATATAAAATGCAGCATAAAGCCCTCAATTTTATCAGCTTTATCTGTGTCTTCATACGAAGTGGCAATTAACTGATCAGGAGTGCAAATCTGTTACTATTGTTGTTCTTATTGCTATTGTTATTGATAATTGTTATTACTACTGTTATTGAATGATGGATGCTTCCTTCTCTGAAGAACAGTTCTTTCTTAGCTAGTGACAAAAGCAATGCTTTTTTTGAGTACATGTCACATGACATATCTCTGTCAGGCAGTGTCTTATTCTCCCAGCTGTGTTCTGGCAGAGTACTGTTAGATATTTGCCTCAGTTTCTAATGTCAACCTTCAATGATTTATTCTGTTTGACCTTGTGGTGACATGAAAACCTGAGGAGAGATTAAACCAAAGTTTGTGTTTAAGGACTGAGTGAAAATAAATATAAAATAAACAAGGATGAAACAGTATTCCGTGCTCTGGTTTTGCTTGCAGTCTGGCAAATCATGGCCTTTTCAGTGTTAATATTCTAACCTATACATAGATTATGGATGTTGGTAACAAAATATTGTTTATTTTAAACAGGTAGATTGGGATGATTTATCTATGAATATCTAGCAGTATTTTCAATGCTAGCCAAACATAAATGAAAAAGTATTTTTTGTTTAAGGAGCACAGCAATTCTACTCCTACCTACAGTGAAATCAGAGGAGGAAACTCTAATGGTAGTGAAATGAGTGAACACCTTATTTGAGGGACTAGTTCTGTCTGCAAGACCAGGAATGTTTTACAACCTGCCTGCTTTG
Source organism: Cygnus atratus (assembly GCF_013377495.2). NCBI lineage: Eukaryota > Metazoa > Chordata > Aves > Anseriformes > Anatidae > Cygnus > Cygnus atratus. Next base: position 25,420,414 of record NC_066396.1, on the reverse strand, counting down.
CTAATGCCAAACAGATGCTCAAGTGCAAACTTGGTTTGAGCTCTGCAGTCAGCTTGAGCCTCAGTCTAGAAGCTTAGCACAGGAGCAAACCCTGGCCTTTGCAGTCTGGGCTGGAAGGAGTGTCTGGGCAAGCATGCCTCAGCCCATCATCAGCAGGTGCCTTGAGCTTGGCTTTTCCTACACTGACTGTGGAGGCTGTGAGCTGCAGCTACAGCCAGGCTGCAGCCAGCTAAGGAGGCAGAAATGGGTTATGGACCTTACCTGTACTTTTCTGCTGCTAGAGTTTGTCACTGGATTCTGCAGAATGGGGAACTCATCCCATAAAAAGACCCCGTCTTTGGTTTTATCTATGACATGGTCTCGGATACCTCCTTCAGAAGGCCCAGAACCAGTGAAATGGTCATTTTGCTTGCATTGGAAAGATGAGCTCTACTGCTGTCAAGGAACAGTTTAGGCACGGATGATATTACTAGGGCAAGTCCACTCAAGGTGGCAGGCAAAAATCCACTTTCTTACCATTGGCATAGATACAATAACTTCTCTGGAATGAGCTCCTCACAAACTGGTTTGTGGAAGAGATTAATTCGATGGCAGATTTACGCACAGTGAAGGAAATCAAGAGGGCAAAATGTTCAGCACATAACTGGCTGGTGTGGAAGAAAGAGCGAAGGGAACAGCATAAGAAAGAAACAAGGGACTCCTAGAGTGATAAAAATGTTGAAAATTACCTTCTTGATAGTAACAGAAGAAAGTCCCAAAGATATTAATATGAAAATGCAACCCAAAGGAGAGTTGAAGTCCATATACATTACCCACTAGGAGGCACAATGTTTGCATACTAGAATTTAAAGTTATTACTCAGGACACTAGAGTGTACTTAACAATGCTCTCAGAACACAGCAGAAGCAAATTAAGAAAGATTAAATAGATTAATAAAAACGCAAATAAAAAGGCTGTAAAATTCGAATGAAGGGCCTAATTCCATTCCTATTAAAATATAAACAGCCACATTCCCATTAAGTTCAGCAGTAGTAGTATACTGAGCCTCAAGAGGGGTCCTTACTGCATCCTAAAATCTACATGCATGGAAAATGTAATGAAAAAGCAGACAATTCACTTTTTATTTTGCTTCTGCATCTGAAAGAAAAGTAGGCAGAATAATGGCCTATATTAGGGCTGATTCCCCAGAAACAAAGACTTAGTTACTTTTCGTCTTCTAAATCACCAAAGTTAGTGCCAGCAGCCCATTCTCAAGTCACAAGTAAATAAGAAGCAAGTGGCCTTGTGCCTGTGCTCCTTGCCCACAAAATCCCTTGCTGGCAGCAGAGCCACTGCAGGATGGCATCTTACATTTAAAGCACACTCAAAATGCCATTTGCCTGCCACACACTGAGTGCCATGGGGCCAACCATGACATTTTTCTTGTGTCGCCTTCTCAGCGTCTGCATGGATTTGACACTCCGGCTGCTCTCAAGTCCTCTTTCAAGTCCTGAAAGGCTTTATCAGTCTGAAGGTGTGAGGAGAAACACAGTGAAAGACCTGGTGGAAACTGCCAAAGATCTCTGCAGTCTTACCTAAAACTTACCTAAAACAGTGTGAGCTCTTCTGAGTCCTTGTGTCCAGATAAGCACCTTGCCCTCATCCCGATGCCTTGTCTGGTTAAGATCTGAGAAGATCCCAGCCCCTTCTTCCCCTCTTCCTGTGTCTCAGCTGGGAAGGCAGCCTGGCTGTACAGAATGGCAGGAGTAAAAGACATCTTTTAATTAGTCCCTAAATCGTCCACCAGAGGAGACCAGGGTCCCAGGGCAGGCTGCAATGCTTGCTTGCTGCAAAGCAGCCAGTCTGACAGCCCTCTGAAATAATGGTGTAGAGCTGACTCTGAAATTTGCCATTAAAGGCTGGTTCACACCTGGCACCTGTGCAGAGGTGCTGAAGAGGAAAGTTTATACCACCTCCGAGACCATACTGGGGCTCCAGGCCCAGGAATCTGACAACGTGGCTGTAGCAAACCTCCCGTCCACTACTCTGATCACTCTGAGACAGTGCAAAGGGCTTTGGCTCCCAGACAGCAGCTCTTGCAGACGTGTGGCCACAACATGGTGGGTGTTCTTACCTCCTGTTAAGGACATTTCAATGTGTGCCCCCTCTAGGGTTTCTGGGGAGCTCAAGGAGGATTGTGTTTGCTGACCGTGTTTCTTCTCCCATAGAAGTAGGGCTGCTCTCCACTGTCCCTGGCCTCAATCTGGCATAACTTGCTGACCCACACTGGCTCTGCTTCTCCTCTGTAGAAGTGATTTTCTGTACCCATTCAGTGCTTTGGGGTTATTTTGTGTTGTGTTCTATGGTTTTGTGGGTCTTGGGCTGGGCAGCTGCTGTGACTTGACCACCATTTGCCCCACGACTCCCAGTTGTCTTTACTGTTGCTTTGCTTTTGTGACATCCACATGCTCTCCACTGTCTTGTTGCATTTTATTGCATTTGCTGGGCGTCTGGTACCTTGTTGAGGCATTGGGCTTTACTACCGAGCAATGACAGTGTTAACCATATTCAGGAAGTCCCAAGAAACAGCAATACTCCAAAACAAAAAATAGCAATAAGCTGTTCTTAAAGCTTGAAGGAGAGAGCAATGACGTGAGAGCTAAATCCAGTCAAGCCCAAAGATGTCATTCCCAAGGCAACGCATTCTGCCAACCTGGTACTTGTTGCAAACTAAAATATCACAAAGATGAAAACATGCTGTTTGAAGCATGTCTCTGGTCCCACCTCTGACATTTGTGATTTGGTCTAGGTCAGGGTAATACTGCCTTCTCTCAGCCCCAGGCAGTTTGTCTTTCCTGTCCTTGATTGTGAGGCTGGATTTTCTCTGAGGATCCTGGGAATAATCGCTGGCCACCAGCTATCTGCTCCCTGGGTGGATTTAACCCTTTCTCTAGGGGATGTAAGGGTTTGCCTTTTCCTCCAAAGGCTACGTAACTGTTAGAACATTGAAGCAAGCCCGGCTCTTGGTTCACCATACTTTCCCCGAGCGGTTTTCCCCATTCTGAGCGTTCCCAACCAGGGGAGAAGATGATCTAACCGTGGCAGAGGATGGCGAGCGCGGGGAAGCCCCCTTCTCCTCCACCCTCATCGGAACCCCAGAAGCCAAACCCGTTTCCTGGGGCTCTCGTGTGGCCGGGATCTCGCAGCCTAGCGGGACAAGGGCTTACCCGGGAGCGGGCCGGCCCCCGGGGAGGTGCCGTGGGCGGAGGGGTCCGGGGGTCCCACCCTGCTCACCTGGGCGGCCGCTGCGCCGCTCCTGCTCCCGGTCCCGCTCCCGGTCCCTCTCTCCGGAGGATGAACGGGGGCGGCTGCACGCCGAGGCTGCGGAACCGGCCCGGGAGGGAGGTGAGGAGCGGCTTGTGCCCGGCTTGTGTCCGCTGCGAGGCTCCGGCCGTGCCTGGGGTGTGCCGGGGGGGCCACCAGCGGCGGTCCCTGGGCAGAGCCGGGAGGGTCCTGACAGCGCCCCGGGGGTGCTTGGAGAGGGAAGGCTCCCATGCGGCGATGAATCCGTGGAGAACCGCTGTATTAGTGAAGTTAGAGCAAGCAAACAGCAAGCTGAGTGCCAGGAAGTGACTGCTGAAGTGTTGTTGGCTGGGGGACTTTTCAGTGGAGGTAGGGGATCCGCGGCTTGCCTTTGGCTTGCAGTGCTGTGAAATGCTTGACTCACCCCAACTCCAAGGCAAACCAAACGGCTTGGTGGGGAACAGAAGTCTAAGCCTTTTAATTGTGGTCTGATCACTGTTGCCCTACAAAATTTGCTTATAACTGCTGGTATCTGGCCAGTGTCCTGCCAAAAGTTCTGCTCCTGAAGGGGATTAATGCTAACACATAATGCTACTGCTAGTCACCAAAGCCTGTAACTATGTATTTCTATACATTACTCTTCCTCTTCAAAGCCAAAGGGTGTCTCTCAGGATTGTGCTGGTATGAAGGACAGAGCCAAGTTAGCCTGTCCAAGGAAAAAGCCTGCAGGTGTCTGTTCCCTGGAGGGATTCTGCAGCCCTGGGTATCCTGGGGCATCTTCTCACTTGGGCTTCTGTCCCTGTCAGCACCAAGGTGCAAAAGCCCAGGACTGCAACTTTTCCTGTCCCTGGGGAGAGAAGCAGCTGCAGAGGGAGGTCAGGAACTGCAGCTCTTCCTCACCCTCACACAAAGGGGCGGAGGTGAATCCTGGAGGAGGGCCCCTGCCCCTCTGCGCGCTCAGCACAACCCGTGCTGAGCAGCATTTACAGGGACATGGGCTGCGAGCGGGAAGGCACAGCACCAAGTTCTCCCTTCAGTTCCACTTCTTTGAGTGATCTTGGCAACAGAGTGCTTCAGGACTCAGTTTCCCAACTTGCAAAATATCCATACTGCAAGGTCTTTTAGGAACTTCTGGTGAAAACTGACCTTTCTGTTATTGTCCAAGCCATTGGGAGATCTTTATTCATAGCAGTCTCAGAATGTAGTGTACAAGCATAGTATAACAAATCCATGATACATTAAAACAATTTTGTGCAACATTTTTTAAAAGTTATGAAATATAGGAGCTTTGGAAGGAGTAAAGAAATAAAGGGCTTGATTTTGCTTTTTGGTTGAACTGGAGGAAGTTCATTGCTTTCAGTGAAGTTACTCTTGGCTACATTGGTGTGAGAGTCCTCAGATTTGTGGCCTGAAGGATATATTCTGCTCTTCTTCAGGGAAAAAAAAAAAAAAAGAAAAAAAAAATTTGCATCTTGTATTTAACATCTTTCTCTTTTCCAAGCAACATGATTTCTTGTATTGTTGATGAGTAGAAACATGAAGTTAGCATTTGATAATCCATTATTATAGAGTTGGTTGTGCTGTTTGTTTTTTTTGTTGGTGGTGGTGGTTGGTTGTTGTTTTTTGTTTTGTTTTGTTTTTTAACAAAATAGAGGTCTACGTAGAAGGCTTCTATTCTATTCACCATGATTATTATTTTCTTCATATCTAGTTTGAGTTTAAAACATAGCATGTAGTCTGGATAATTTAAATTAATTTTTAGGTTTTTACTTTGTTCTAATCTGGGTATGCATGTTAGTTTTTACTGTAGATTTCAAATTTGATGGACCAATATGAAAGGTCCATCAAATTTGATGGACCAAAATGAAAGGACTGAGAAACTGTTGAGCCTCCTAAGAGTCTAGTGTGTATATATATATATATATATATATACAGGCTTATATATATATACAGGCTTATTTATGCCTTCTTAAACTGGTTTTACAGTAAATGAACCATGAATTGAGGCAACTGTCTTCAAGAGCTGGCTGTCAAGTACCAGATTTTTAAGTCTCTGTAAAATGTGACCTCTGAAGTAGTATATTCTTACTGCAATGAACAGGGATTTACAGATGTTACTTCCAATAATGCCAACGTAAACTTACCAATCTACTCATAGCACAGAGTCTTAGTATTGAGGTCAGATTAAAGCCTACAACTGGCTTTGGAAAGGATATAAAGTTTGGAGGAGAATATTTTCCTCATTGAGGAGAGATTTGCAGGTGTAAATGCTATAAAGAATTCATATCCCTTCCTTTTTACTGGAAAAAAAAAAAAAAGAGAGGGAGACAAGATGCATCAGAGTTCAACTGATGTCTTCCAGAATCACTCATACACTTAAATTTATCATGCTGAAATTAGTCATGTGTAGGAAATTGGTTTCCTGTAAGTGTAAAATTTGTTAGGATTTGTACAGTTCCAACTAAAGCCCATGATGGCCCTTTAATAATGGAAAACTTGGTGCATGTGAGTATCTTACAGAGGTTGGATGCACAGGCTTAACGCTGAGGTCATACAAAATGTGCATTTCTGAGGGTAGAGTCTACTTCATTAATTGAAGTATCCCTCCCGTAATTCCTTGGTTGAATTTGTATGTGCTGCTCACAATAATGCCTTCCATGTTGGTAGGCATCAGTCAGGGCAGGCTGCGTCCAGATGACTGCAGGAGTATCATCTGGTGGGGAAGTAAGCCATAAGATGTGATGTAAATTTGCATGTATGTGTGTTAAATATTCCCTCTTTGCCCTGTCCAATAAATCCATGGCTGTATTCTCATAGGCAAGACGCAACAAGAGAACTGATGCTAGGAAAAGAGAACTTTTAACTTACCCCTTCATTTCTTCACCTCCCATTTCAGCTGTAGACAGTCATCCCACTCCTCTGCACCTGCTCCCTTTGTCGCACTCCGGCCTCTGCTCATGCTCTTCATCACTTGCTTGTACTGTTTCTCATTAAACTACTCTCCCTTTTCTGCTGCCTTTTGGCAGTCCACATGGTTCTCCATCCTGCAGTCCTCACTCCTCTCAAGTGCTCTGGCACCCTGTACAGGCAACTTCATACCCTGCAGTGGTGTCCTTCCCTGTTAGCCAGACATCAGCAGCACAGTGAGGGCTACTCAAGAGCTGCATTTAGTAAAGGTTCTCCAGAGCTCTGACTTCTTATTCCTATGGCTTATTCTCTGACATAAAACCCAAATGTTATATCCAAACAAGGGAAATCCACTTTGAGAATGGGCAGAAGCCTGCAATGCTCTCTAAAATCAATAGCAAAGTTGTCACAGAATTCAGTAGGAACAGGACAGAACCCTGAGCACTGGGAAGCTAAGGAAACCTAGGTGTTGACTGACCGATGAAGTGACTTATCACCAATATCTATTTAGAGGAATGACCTGTGAATAGCTAACAACATAGTCTAGGGTGTGACATGACATTTCCACCAGCATCATTCTTCAAAGTCAAAATACAATCTGCCTTCATGTTCTTTACTATGAACTGAGTCTCAAACTAGGTAGCTGACAACTCTGAAGTCTTTCTGGGCCTATTTATTTACAATGCACATATGGATTCTGCATGGAATAATCCTGATCCCTGTTGCTGGCTCTGCTGCGGATCTCTGGTGTGGCCTACAGCAAGTAACTCAAATCGTCAGCTTGAATTCCCATTCTTGGCTGTTCTAGTTGGGAATGCTTCCGGCCATCCTGAAAAGGTGTCAGTTAATACCAATAAATACTGATACCCCCCTTTTCTTGGGAGTTTGAAAAAAAGTAATTTACCAGTGTTTGGAGCTTGATTACTTTTATACCTGTCTAACAATGGTATACAAATTAGGCCCTATCCATTTTCTATTTAAAAACTCTTATGCTACTTCAGCTCCCCAGCATGTTTTATTATGTTCTCCAATTACCATTCAATTTAATGTGGTATCACAATTCTCCCATCGTTTATTTACGTTAAACCTGCAGGTAACATTTTCCATTTACATCTTAGAATATTCTACTTCATTTTCTAAAGCTTTTGTTAATGCCTGGTTTTCTGTTCCTGGTACTAGTGCCAAAATTTGACTCTCAGATGCCCATTCTGCCACCCCTTTGGCTCCTGCATCAGCCAATCTATTTCCCCTTTCAATATCAGTATCCCCTACTTGATGTCCTTTAATGTCAACTTTAGTAGGCAGGTATACCGCCTGGAGTAATTTCAGTATCTCTTCTGCATGTTTAATTGAGGAAGATAAAAGTCCTCTCTCTCCTTCCAAATTGCCCTGTGGTGCGCATGCACCACACCAAAGGCATATTTCAAATCTGTCCAAATGTCTGCCAGCTCAAAAGCTCTTATCAAGGTGATGATTTCCACCTTTTGGGCTGATGTTTGTTACCGCATATCTCTAATTGATAAGATTCTCCTAACTTCCTCTCTCAATAGGACTAGAGGGAATGGGCTCAAGTTGCGCCAGGAGAGGTTCAGGTTGGAAATGAGGAGACATTTCTTCTCAGAAAGAGCAGTCAGGCATTGGAACGGGTTGCCCTGGGAGGTGGTGGAGTAACCATCCCTGGGGGTGTTTAGGGAAGGTTGGACGTGGTGCTTACAGATATGGTTTAGTGGGTGATAGTGGTAGCAGGGCAATGGTTGGACCAGATGATCTTGAAGGTCTCTTTCAACCTTTATGATTCTATGATTCTAGGTGCACTTTGATTTTCTTCCACACAGGCACTTTTACCGGCTTTATAACACAAACTCTTCGATGCCGTGGGTGCTCTTTGGCGGGGGGCCAGGCTGTGCCCACCTCCAAACCGGGCCAGGCTCGGGAAGGGGGCTGCGCTGGGACGAAGCCTCTCAGGGCCCGAGGCCGCTTTGCCTTGGCGAGGAGGGTCGGGCCCCGACGCCCCCCGGGCCCCGAGGCCGCCTGAGGGGGCGTGAGGCGCCACCGGCGGCATGAGGGGACGGCGGGACGGGCGCGAGAGGGGCGGGGAGGGCGGGCGGGAGGGCGGAGCGGCCGCGCTTCGCCGAGCCGGTGCGGAGGTGCCCGGGAGGCGTTGCGGGGCGAGGTAGGCGCTACATGAAGCGGGAGCGGCCGGGGCAGCACCACAGGCTCGGCGGCGGCGGCGGCGGCGGCGGCGGGGGGAGGCGCCGCGGAGAAGCGAGGCGCAGGGCGGCGGCCCCGCAGGGCTGGGCGGGAGGGCGGAGGGGTGTCAGGTGGCACCGGGACCGGCAGCGGGACCGGCAGCGGGACCGGGACCGGGACCGGAGCGGGGCGGGGTGGGTAAGGGATGGGCTGCGCCCCCAGCATCCACGTCTCGCAGAGCGGCGTGGTGTACTGCCGGGACTCGGACGAGTCCAGCTCCCCGCACCAGACCGCCGCCGTCTCGCAGGGCGCCGCCGCCCTGCACGGCCTCTTCGTCAAGACCGAGGCCGCCGACTCCATCCCCGCCGTTCTCGCCTACCGCAGCCGGCAGCCGCCGCCCTGCGCCGGGCCCCGCCGCAAGGAGCGCGGGCAGCTCGGCGCCCCCGCCCGGGCCAGGGCGCCCCGCTGCTGCGGCATCGAGGCGGAGACCCAGAGCAGCAGCACCGGCCGCCAGGTAAACCGCGGGGCGGGGAGGACGGCGGCGAGGGGCCGAGCCCGCCCCGGCCGAGGCGGAAGGCAGCCGCCGTGTGCCCCGCCTCGGAGTCCGGGTGGGCAGCGGCTGTGTCTGCAGGGATTTCACACCCCAGGGCTGAAGGCTCGGTCCTAACACCAGTGCCTAAGGCAGGTGTGGCCGCAACCCGCGCCTCAACATCATCTGTCAAGTCTGGCAGATAGAAGAGGTGGTTGCGCTGGTTTTTTTGTTGTTGTTGTTTTTTTTTATGTTGTACCGCCAGAGTAGGCTTTTCTCTAATTTCCCAGAATGTTTTCTAGGAATTATATTTTGCGGAATCGTTCTAAAGCTTTTTGTCAAAGCAAATGGTATCGTGATCCCAGCTGCACCTTAGGTTACTTCTCTGTTGTAATAATAAAGCAGGATATCATGTCATAAGTAATTCCCTGGGCTTATCTAGATCTTGGTGTTTCGTTATAATCAAAAAATTAAAAGATTACTGGAAGCTTTTGTAATTAATATATATATATATATATATATATCTAAGGAAAACGTAAGTGAAAGAGATCACCAGATAAAAAACAAAAAAGTAAAAAACCCACCTCAAAACATAAGGTAAAAGTAAATTTCCTTGGATTTTTGAAGGTTCTTTTTTTTTGTTTTCTCATTTCTGAATGGGATACTTCCTGAGTCACAGGTGGAGTCACAGAATAACTCAGACTGGAAGGGACCACAGGAGGTCATTTAATCCAGCCTTCTGCTTGGAGCAGATAGAGCAAGGAGTCAGCATAGCCTTGCCCCAGAGCCGCCTTAATCTATGTGTATTGTTGCTCAGATTATGAACATCAAGGCAATGTCAGTGAGTAACTGCTCTTGTCCCTCCCAATGAAATGCAATGTTTATCTCTTCAGTGGAAAGCTTTCCCTTAACCAGCCCCTCTACCCCACTAGTGAACTTCAAAAACTAAACATGTAGTCTGGCTTAAATTGACACATGTTGAGTTTTTCTCCCAGTGCTTTGCAGATACCTACTCAAGGAGCATCAAGCAGCATGCCCTCCATCTTTAGTTTATTAGATGAAAACTTAAACTAATCCAGAATGTTAGACACAAGGTGATGGATATTCGCTAACAGTTCATAGTCTGTCTGCTACAGGTTTTTCCAGTCTGTCTGTCATTGGTTTTTCCTCGCATTCTACCCATGCAAAACTTTTTTTAGGAATTTTATCTGCTCGGGCATCTCTCAGCATTTCATTTTTTCCACATCTGCAATCACATACATTTCCTCAGATTATTTGGACAGTCATTACCCTACAGATAGCCAAACCCATGTTGTTTTGTCTTGTTGTTGTTTTGTTTTGTTTTTGTTGTTCTTTTTATTATTATTATTATTTTTTACATTTCTATTTATGATTGAATTTGACAAAGCCCTAATTCTTAAGTTGTAAAATGCTCTACTGGAGGTTTTTTAAATGTAGAGGAAAGCAAAATAGAAATTGTTGACCGATTCTATAAGTTGAAATACATAAAAACCAAATCTTTAAGTGGTAATACTGTTTTCTGTTCTTACAAATTGTTTATTTTTTGTTTATATTTTTATTATTACATCATGTGCCATTATAAGCGAATATATTTGTTGACTTTATGGTCATTAAAAGTGAACATATTTCAGCTGATTTTGAACTTCATAGTTGGCACCCTAATATTATTTTGGATTGCTTCAGTTCCTTGGACACACGTAGAGTCCCAAGCTGAGGGAAATGATGCTTTGATTTATTTAACAACACTTCCAATGACATAGTAGAAATATCTCTGTCTTATATGCATTAAGATCTGTAAAATACTTTGTGTTGTTTTTAAATCAAGTTAGTGCCTCCATTCTTGCCACAACTCCTGGCACAATTTCCTACAGGATAATATGTTCTTGTGTGACCAAAGTAAGGTCTGAATATTACAGAAATATCATAAAGGCAAAATAATACTTGATATCTGTCTGGCTATAAGAAATGGAATGGCATGAACTACAGCTCTTCAGTAACACATGATGACAGTATTTATTTCCACAGAAGATGAACGTTGAAGAAAAAATAATAGATTTTTTTGTAAAGAAAATGTGTCTGGCAATACCCATGGCTTTAACTGATATAGTGCTTGGTTGCAGATAATAGCTGTATTGAAATCTCATCTAACTATTTATGTGAGGAAACAAAGACACATGTCAAATGGCTGCTAGCCTTATTATAAAATAATAAAATATTCCTATTGTGTAACTACTGAACCCACTTAAATGATGCTGCTTCATTTGTCTTTGTTTTCTGCTCTAAAATGTTCTTTACTTGTTTACACAATCAAGTGTTGCATTATTTGCATTTGACCCTATAATTATAAAATGTTTTAAAACTCATCCACATCACAATATTAACCTGGCAATGAAAGAAAACTACCTGTAATGATTTCAACCCAATGTAATAAACAAACAAACAAACAAACAACAACATCAAAAAACACCACCACCAACAACAAAAAACACACTTGTTTCTTAAAATGCCTTGCCTAAACCATAGTTTTTAAGTACTTCTGATCTGTGCTCATTGGGGTGAGATCAGTTTTACAAAGATAATTTCTTTTGTTTTCTTTAATAAAAAGTTCTGAGTTGTTCCATACATTCAGATGTGTTGATCACATCCTGCTTATAACTGGTTATGAGTAAACATTTTGTATTTCTAGTGTGAGAGTATTTCTTTGTGGATCTCAAACGCTGGGTACCAAATACCCACAGATTAGTTGACAAAGAAGTTAAGTGGACTTGCTAAGTATTATAGAAGATAGAGATGATAGCTTATACTAGGTGAGTCTGTGCCATTAATTTGAAATAGGACCCCCGGTTTCTGGTTCCCAGCCACATGCTGTATTATTGAAATACTTGTGCACAAGTGCTGAAGTAAAAAACAGCCATCCCTTGCCTGTGTTTACTTCTTAATAAACACGTGCTTACCATATCACCTATGGCTAAACTCATAATCGTAATGTACATACAACTGCTGCAGATAGCAGGTGTATTCTTCCATGTTGACCCTGTGACACCTAATCTTTCCTACAGACTATGCAAATAGTATCATGGCAGCAAACTATTAACATCTCAAACCCTATTTCAGGTTTTTTTTTTTTTTTTATAAAGATACAAGGCAATTAGTTTACTTAATTGAAACATAACATTGAGCATGAGATGATACTGCATGTATAAGGGTTGCTTGACCCATTGCCCAACTGTTGCCAGTTTTGAAGGGCAACAGTATCAGCTGTTTAGCAAGAAGTGAACAGCTTCTTGATCACTTTCTCAGTGATTTGAAAAGATGTAAAAATTAAAATATTTGCGTTGTAGTACTTAATGCAAATACATCTTTTAATTATGGCCAGTAAAGATCTTAAGCAAAAGTGTGTGCATAAGTAATGCATTTCTTGAACACTGTGATACTTAAGCATTAGCCAAAGTTAAAGTCTCCAAGAACAAACAAGCTTTAGAGCTCTTGTTGCTAAACCATAGCAACAGATGGGAAAACAAACAAACAAATACCTGCAGTTTTCTATTCATTGATTACTTTATCCTTTTTTTTTTCTTTTTTTTTTTTTCTTGAAATGACAAGAGCACAGGTGTAATGGTTTGGTTCTTCTTGTTCTTTGTGGAATAGAAAAATGCATTTATAAACCTTCTCTGAAAGTCACACTAAAACCAGTTTTTGACAGTTTTCAGGCATTTCCGTATCAAAATATGGAAAGCAAAATATAGAAGCAAAGCTCAAAAATTAGAAGAAATGGATTGGGACAGTATCACTCTTCTTATCCACATGGGCCTATATTAAGTTATGAGGTGGAAGCACTGAGGAGAAGGATGCTCTTCAATATGTCAAGCACCCAGTTTTTCTAACTTTTTAATTTTTTTTTTAATTATTATTATTTTTAATATGGAGAAATATATGAAGTGATGCAGCTGTCAGTTACGAATCTGAGGATATCAAAGTACTATGGAGAGCTCTGAGAAGTCTAGGTACTGAGAGAGTTCTCTCAGGTCTACAGGCTTTGGAGAAATGCAACCCTAAGTAATGCCTTGATCTAAGATATGTTTCTTCTTTTAAAGCAGTATTGTGACCAAGAATGCAAAAAGTCACTGTACTTTTTGTACTTCTTGTTTTGTTTGTACTGTACTACTGTTTAACTGGCTGCTAGTATGTTCTGTAGAATGTGGAACATACTAGATGTACAGGAAACTCGGAAAATAATGCTGAAGACTGGGAGAAATCACCGTACTCCATGACTCAGTGTGGCAATGATCATTTCACAACTTGATTTAATGTTTAAGGCATCAAGTCCCCTTGAACATATTGTGGGGCTACAAAGCTGGCAAACAAAACCTGTGGGGCGGGCTGAAAAGTGTTAGTACATTGAACTATGTTACAGTGAAGAGCCTTTTCAATTTAGCCCAGCTGGTCTGTGAGAGGTGCTGGCCTGAATAACGCTTACCGTAAAAAAGGTTGCTAGTAGAGAAGTGCTTTTCTTGGACTAAGCCCAGACTTTTTGAATGAGCACACTAAAAGGACTTTTACAAAGATTTGCTGTTCCATATCTGGTCTTCCATTCCTCCTTCAAATAGTGCAGGTAACTTCAAGAAGCACTGTGGTTGTATGCTTATGCACTGCCCGACAGGAGAAGTGCATAGATTGAAGTGTTAGAGCATGGAGAAAACCATTTCCTCAGACAATAATTAGGCACTTGGCAAAGGAAACGGAGCAGCCTGGTAGATTAAACTTACTTGGCGTTGAGTCACACAACATTCTGGACTTGCAAAACTGTTCTGGGCAATAGGCAGTTCTATCATTATATATAAAACATACCTGCCTTTTTTTTCCCCTTCTTTTTCCTTAGTTTGTGTAGGAAAATGAGAAGTGTTGTGAACTTGTAAGAGGTCAGTTCGTCTAAGTCGTTTAGGCACTGAGAATCAATAGGCATCTCAGGACTCCTGCATCCCTGTAAGTGCTTCAGTAAAAAGTTATTTTGGAAGGTTTGCTCTCAGAGACCAAAGTTAAACTGTTTCAGCTGAACTGAGTATTAGTAGCTTCTGTTTTCTACCTTGTACCACCTGCAATGTGCGAAATAACACTGATGTTTTATCTTATGAGGAGCTAAATTTGGATCTTTTGGCAATTTCTAATACTACATGATAGGACTGAATGCAGAGCAGAGGGATTTCAAATAAAACTGACCACATGGCTGAAAGAAGTAATGCAAACTGAAAAGTTGTACAGTATGTTCTGGGAATAGTGCATGTCCTCGGGATGCAGGAAGTAGGTTTGAATATCTGCACCTGAGAATATCTTTTAATTTCTGTGTGTTTAATAATCACAAGGGTGTAGTACAGAAAATGTGCACATTATTTCCACTCCTGTCTCCGGCAGGAGAGGAATAACCTAGCAATCATACTTTAAGTAGTGATTTAGACAGCAACGTAATTGAGCAGTTTTAGGCTGTGAAACTAAGCCTCACACCTGTTCTGCAGGTAGTCTGAAGACTGGCAAGAATAGCAAATATCTAATGTAAACATTTCCTAACAGCTGGCTTGAGTGCCCCCTCCCAGATGGGGCAGATGCATGTGCATCTGTCATCTGTTTGCCCTGTTTGATGCAATGAGCATTTAAGCACCTGACTCACAAAAAGAGTTTACTCTTTCTGGTGAGGGTCTTTCAACTTCTCAGGGGAGTTGTCATTTCAGACAGATTGCTGTACCTCTTCTGTTTCCTCGAGTACAGTTGATCCTCGATCAGGTATCTGCACATCCAGGAGAATAAGATTTGTTAAGTGGTAAAGTTGATGTAAGGAGGAACCAGAGGTGAAAAACCAGCCATGCTTTGGGTTAGTTTTTCCTCTGGCATCACCTGCACTTCTGCCAGATCTCAGGGTATTTCATTTTTGTAGATAATTCTCTGCTTGTAATTCCTATCCACCTGCTGATCACTCCTCTTTTTTCAAAGATTCAAATCTCTATCAGTCACAGGCTTCTTTAGTGAAGCCCAGAGTGAAGGATGCATGGCGTATTTGAACTCTGTAGAATTTTCTTTAATATACATGTAACTTTCTTGAAATTGCCTTCGGCAAAGGCTGTATGTACCTGTGTGGTTGCTAGGAGATAGCATGTGAAGTGTTTGGTGGTGTAGCAGAGTGAGGGGATTGTTGTCAGGGTAACCAGACCCAGAATTTTCTGGACTTCAGTATAAGTCAATGGTAGCAGGATTATGGCTTCAGAAAATCAACAATCATCTTCGCAGGTGTGAAAATAAAAGTACAGAGCATTGTGGAATGCAGCATGGGTGCTTAAAGTGCATTATTTTGTGGTTTGGGGCATGAGTTTACAGTGATAAGTGCTACATGATGATTTCTTGTGTGTCACTGTCTCCCTCTGGCCATGTTTAGTAGTTGCATTTCTAGTGGTTGCATTTCTAGTTCTTATTTCAGTAAGTCACCTGTCTTGCAGGGCAGCAACAACTGACTGTTTCCTCTCTTCTCTGAGGGCATCTTCTTCAGGGCAATCCTTACAGGCTGTGAAGAAAAATGAGCTTATTCTGTAGAAGCTCCCACTACTCCTCAAAACACCCCAGTGCTTTAGACTTCTGAAGCTTGAACCACCTTTCCTTTTGGGTGAGGATAAAATGCTATACACAGATATATTAATTCTGAGATAGGATACCGCACAGCCTTTTGGAGGTGCCGTTCAATGCAGCTGACTTTCTTCACTTGAGAGAAGCATTTAGTCCAGCTCATGAGACCCGTTTTTCCCCTGCAGGTCAACCATTTGTGTCAACCACTGCTCCAGCCTTCTTCATTCAATTGTTCATATATTTCTCTCTCACCTGTATTGTCAGCCATAAATGAAAAAAATGTATTAAAGACATTCTGTTCTGTTTCTGCGAATAGAGAATTACTCTGAAGAACTGTTTAAAAAAAATCCTATGTGTCTGTACCTACTGATTTGCCCATCCGGTGCAAAATATTTAGTATCTTAAATATAGAGCAGATAGAACTTATATTTATTCCAAGAAGACCCTCATCTAGATGATGCTTCTTGAGAAGCAGTCTCAGAATGAAGCTCTTAATAACTTGAGTTACTCCTTTGAAAATACAGAACTAGTTTTGAAGTAGATTTACAATTTGTTGATCTCTTGCCCTGGATTCCTACTGCCTCTAAAGAGGCAGCATTATTTCTAAAAATGTGGGAAAATTGGACCAGAGTCAGTTGGTTTCATAGCATGGAAGAGAGGAGCAGGAATTGCAGAGATATTGGCCACTGGGACTCCAGCACATCAAATCCCAAGCAGGTCCACAGGAATGTGGTGGTCGATGGCTCTGTGTCCAGGTGGAGGCCAGTGACAAGTGGTATACCGCCTCAGGGATCTGTCCTGGGACCAGTGCTGTTTAATATCTTTATCAACAACGTAGACAGTGGGATCGAGTGCACCCTCAGCAAGTTTGCAGATGACATCGAGCTGAGTGGTGCTGTCAATACGACAGAAGGAGGGGATGCCATCCAAAGGGACCTGGACAAGCTGGAGAAGTGGGCCCACGTGAACCACATGAGGTTCAACAAGTCCAAGTGCAAGGTGCTGCACCTGGGTCGGCGCAATCCCGGACATGAGCACAGACTCGGAGAAGAACTCATTGAGAGCAGCCCTGTGGAGGAGGACGCGGGAGTTCTGGAGGACGAAAAGCTCAACATGAGCCAGCAGTGCGTGCTTGCAGCTCAGAAGGCCAACTGCATCCTGGGCTGCATCAGCAGAGAAGTCAGAAGTTTTGGGGAGATGATTGTCCTGCTCTACTCTGCCGTTGTGAGACCCCACTTGGAGTGCTGCATCTAGGTCTGGGGGCCCCAGCACAAGGAGGATGTGGACCTGTTAGAGCGAGTCCGGAGTACGGCTACAAAGATGATCAAAGGGCTGGAGAACCTGTGCTATGAAGAAAGGCTGAGAGAGCTGGGGCTGTTCAGCCTGAAGAAGTGAAGGCTCTGGGGTGACCTTGTTGCAGCTTTTCAGTATTTAAAGGGGGCTTGTAAAAAGATGGAGAACAACTTTTTGCTCATTCAGATAATGACAGGACAACAGGGAATGTTTTTAAACTAAAAGAGGGGAGATTTAAATTGGATGTTAGGAGGAAATCCTTCACTCAGAGGATGGTAAGGCACTGGCACAGGTTGCCCAGAGAAGCTGTGAATGTCCTATCCCTGGAGGTGTTCAAGACCGGGTTGGATGAGGCCCTGGGCAACTTGATCTAGGGGGTGGCATCACTACCGATGGCAGGGGGGTTGGAACTAACTGACCTTTAAGGTCCCTTCCAACCCAAGCCATTCTGTGATTCTATGATTCTATGAATGTCACAGAACCACTGTTTCCTCTCTGGTTCCTGTGCATTTACACAGTATGCAGACAAGTTTGAGCATGTGTATAGATATTACATAATTATATTTAAATAAGAAATCCAAAGAAAGGGCAGTTAGATGAGAGACTGTGCATTAGCAGAGTCAGTAATGTCTACTGTGAGGTAAGGCAATGAGATAAAATAGGCAGAATGGAGCTTTGAAGCAATGTAGCTATTGGAAAACAAGCTATTAAACAGCTATTTATAAGCCTAGGACAAACTGTGCTCATAGCCAGTTTTCATGTAGAGCTGTAACCTGTTAGATTTAATTGCAACTTATTTGTTTATTTTTGGAAGAGCAGGGTCTGATTCCTTTCTTATTTTATGCATGTTTTAATCTAAATTGTGATATACTTACCAGCGGCATATGGTCTAGTGCTATAAAAAAAAAAAAAAAGCTTAATCCAATGTGGAATTGGGCATAAGGTCTACGAAATTAACTTTGGAGCTGCTTCCAGCACTCCATTTTCCTTTCTTTGTAGGTCAACCATTTTGCCACAAGGACCATAAAAAAGGCTTTATCCTTCCCCCCGTTACTGATTTAAAATGCTGTTGGAAGGCACTGGGAACATGAGTATTGTCAATGATCCTTCTTCTCTTGCAGTTATGTTTAATAATTATTGTGTTTGATTATAAAATGTAGCTTAGGCATTGTCCTAGCCAGAGAACCAATAAATCTCTTTTAGAATAGGGAAAAATGAGGCTTTAAATTTTGTGTGTGTTCATTTTTGAAGTGAAGCAAATTTATTTTGAAACTCTGAGACAGAGACTTCCCCCAGGGTCAGTGATAGCATGGTGGTTAGGCTGCTTTCCAGAGATGAGACACTCAGGTTCTGTCCTCTGATCTGAGTCTCCTATGTGAGTCCCCTGTCTCCTGGAGTGATAACAACTCTGGATTCTCCTTCTGTAGTTTCTTGAGACAGCTTCCCTGAAATCCATCCATTTGTGAAGAGTCTTGTCCTGATGAATCACTAGTGTCAGAAAGAAAAGAGTGACCTAGGCAGCTGTTTAGTTGTGTTGGAAAATAACACAAACTTTCAGGAAAAGGTAGTATGTTCCACTTCTGAATAAAACTATTCACCATGTTAAATAGTTAGGGCTGTGTTTATGTGCTGGACTGTGTTGTGATGCATAGAAGAGGTGAGTAAATGGCACGTGGGACACCTTGTCACAGCCTCGTAGAATCATAGAATATCCTGAGTTGGAAGGGACCCAGAAGTATCATTGAATCCAACTCCTGGCTCCACACAGGACCACACAAAATAGAAAACATATGTCTGAAAGCGTTGTCCAAATGCTTCTTGAACTCCAACAGGCTCGGTACCGTGACCACTGCCCTGGGGAGCCTGTCCCAGTGCCCGACCACCCTCTGGGTGGTCACTCATTGGATTGTGCACTTATCTAGCTGTGTGCTGGCCATTTTGTTCAGAGGGATACTGTGAGAAATGATACTGAAAGCTTTACTGAAATCCAAAAAGATTTGGTTTCCCTTGGTCTACTAGATGGGTGGCCCTGTCAAAAAAGGAAATTAAGTTGGTTAAGCAGGATCTTCACCTTGTGAACCTTCGTTGACTGTGACCAATGACTGCATTGTCCTTTGGGTGTTTTTCAATAACTCCCAGAATTATTTTCTCAATATAATTTTACCAGGCACTGAAGTGAGACTGACAGGTCTATAATTACCAGGGTCTTCTTTCTTGCCCTTCTTGAAGATTGGAACAATGTTTGCCAGCTTCCAGTCAACTAGGATCTCTCCAGATTCTCAAGACCATTGAAAAATAATTGAGAGGTGTTGCAATGACATCAGCCAGCTCTCTGAGTACACTGGGATGAATCCCATTAGGTTCCATAAACTTACATGCATCCAGCTGGAACAGCAAGTCTTGCACAAGTGCAGGGGTGGCTGGGAGTTCATTGTTACTACAATCACAGCCCTCCAACTCAGGGCTCCAGGGGTCCCAGAGCCCACCATTGTTGTTGAAGATGGGCAAAGAAGGCATTAATTGTATCTACTTTGTCTATATCCCTGTTTGTGAGATGACAATCCTCATCAAGTAATGGACCGGTATTTTCTTTGGTCCCCCTTTTGCTGTTCACATATTAAAAAGAAATAAACACAAAAAAACTTTTATTGTTCCCCACAGTACTGGTCAGCTTCCACTCTAATTGAGCTTTGGCCACATGAATTGTCTCCCCACAAAGGCAAACAGCACCTCTGTAGCTGTCCCATGTTGCCTGACCTCACTTCTGGTGGCCATACTCTCTTTTTCCACCTAAGCTCTAGAAGACCTCTGCTCAGCCAAGTCCCTCCCACCCTACCTGCTTGACATCTGACATTTGGAATTGCCTGTTCTTGTGCTCTTAGGAGGTGGTACTTAAACACTGACTAGCACTGATGGACCATGATTCCTTCAAAAGCAGTTTCCCAGGGGACCTTACTACCTGAGCAGCCTGAAGTCTGCTCTCCCCATATCCAGGGTTGAAGTTCTGGTGGCAGTTTTCCTCCTGTCACCAAAGATTTTATACTCCACTACTTCATGGTTACTATGGCCAAGATGGCCACCAGTTGCCTGCCACTTCACCCACGAGACCCTGTCTGTTCACAGACAACAGATCTAGGAAGGCACCTTTCCTAGTAAGCTCCCTTAGTACCTGTACGAAGAAGTTATCATCAAGGTGTTTTAGGAATCTCTTGGACCTATTCGAATCATCTGTGTGGTACTCCCAGTTCACGTCTGGCAAGTTGAAGTCCCCCATAAGGACAAGGACTGGTGATCTAGAGGTGTCTCTTAGTTCCTTAAAGCATATTTCATCCTGCCTGGGTGGTCTATAGTAGAATCCCACAACAACATCCTCTTTATTTGCTTGTCCCTTAGTCCTTACCCAGAGGCTCTCACATGCGTTCTCACCAACTGCAAGCTCCATACAGCCCAGCCCCTCCATTACAGACACCCCTCACCTCACCTGCCTTGCCCAACCCTCCTGCAGAGCCTGTAAACATCCATCATAACACACCAGTCACAGGCCTCTTCCCACCAGGTTTCACTTATGCCAATGATGTAGCTCTCAGACTGAGCCAAGGCTTCCAGCTCCTCTTGCTTGTTCCTCATGCTGCCTGCATTGGTGCAGAAACATTTAAAATGTACTTCATTGTAGCCAGCACCTCCTGGAGCAGGCTGAAGGATCTCACTAGCATGCAATCCCTCAAATTTTGGCATACCATTTTGATGGTATTTTGGCTTATCATTGATGTGCCTGTTTTTATCTCTTTCCCCCTTCAAGTCTATTTTCAAGCCCTATCAATCAGCCTTGCTAACTCCTGCACAAAAACCCTTTTTCCTTCACCTCAGAGAACATAGCAAGAGAGACCAGGATGACAAAACATCTCAAAAGTTTTGATTTCCTAAGTACTTTCAAACTTGGTGAGGTGGGGGCTCTCAGATGCAGCAGCTGCTGGACAGCTCACGCATCTCAGCAGTACTCGGTAGGGCAGCCATAGTGTCCTGTGAGTGCTGCCTTTAGGAAGAACTTGCTTAGCTGTCTTTGTTCTGTGGAGGTTTGCAAGCATGGAAAGATCAACTAAAGCACTAAAATGTATGAGGGTGCAGTAGGTGATTAGGAGAGAGAGTGGAGATCTGAGATGGTCTAATTCTTTAATGCCTTTTATTGCCTCAGTATTTAGTAGTAACTACAGATTGTGGGCTGTCTGGGTCTTGACGTTGGAGGACCATGACTGGGGAAACAGTGACTTGCTTTCAGTGGTCATGGAGATTGTAAAGGAACAGTTGTATCTGCTCAACGTTCATAAATTGTTGGGGCTTGACAGAATTCACCCAGGAATGCTGAAGGAATTATCAGACATTATAGTGTGACCCCTCTCAACAATTTACCAAAGGTCATGGGAGTCTGGGGAGGTCCCTGCTGACTGGAAGCCAGCCAACAGTACACCCATCTACAGGAAGGGCATGAGAGAAGACCTGGGAAACTACAGATGTATTAGTCTAGCCTCAGTCCTTGCAAAAGTGATGGAGAAGCTTATCCTGGGGGATACTGAAAGGCAGTTAAAGAACAAAGCTATTATCAGGCACAGTGATAGTTCATCAAGGGAAAGTCCTGCCTTAGTAACCTGATCTCCTTCTGTGATAAGGTCACCCGCATACTGGATGAAGGGAAGGCAGCAGATGTAATCTTTCTGGATTTTAGTAAGGCCTTTGATACTGTCCTGCATGGCATCCTTCTGAAAGACTTTTCTAACTGTGAGATAAAAAGGTTCATTATACACTGGGTGATGAACTGGCTTGACAATAGAGCTCAAAGTGTTGTAGTAAATGGGGTTACATCTGGCTGGCAGACAGTCACCAGTGGTGCTCCCCAGGGCTCAATTCTATGGCCAATCCTGTTCAACATCTTTATCAGTAATCTGGATTCAGGAGTGGGATGCATCCTCGGCAGGTCTACTGATGAGACTAAACTGGGAGGTGTTGTTGGCTCCCTGGAGGGACAAGAGGCCTTGCAGAGGGATCAAGATAGACTGGAGCATTGGATGATCATCAACAGCATGAAGTTCAACAAAGGAAAATGCCAGTTTCTGCACCTGGGATGCAGTAATGCCAGACACAGGAACAGTTTTGGAGACAGGTGGCTGGGGAGCAGCTCAGCAGAAAGGGCTCTTGGGGCGCTGGTCGACAGCAGGCTCAGCATGAGCGAGCAGCGTGCCCTGGCAGCCAAGACAGCAAACCACGTTTTGGGGTGCATTGAATACTGGGCTCCACAATATAAAAAGGATGTTAAGTTACTTGAAAGCATCCAGAGGAGGGTAGCAAAGCTGGTAACAGGGCAGGAAGGCCTGTCCTGTGAGGAGAGGCTGAGGACACCTGAGTTGTCCAGTCTGGAGACGAGGAGGCCGAGAGGCGGCCTCACTGCTCTCTGTGACTTCCTGAGGAGGGGACATGGAGAGGGAGGTGCTAGCCTCTGCTCTGTGGTCACCAATGACAGGACACATGGGAGTGTCACTAAGCTGCACCAGGGAAGCTTCAGACTGAACGTTAGGAAAAAAATAATTACTATGAGGATGGTCAAACACTGGTACAGGCTTCCCAGCAAAGTGGTTGTTGCCCCGTGCCTGTCAGTGGTCAAGAGGCATTTGGATAATGCCCTCAATAATATGCTTTAACTTTTGTTTAGCCCTGAAGTGGTCAGGTAGATGGACTAGATGATCTTTGAAGGCCCCTTCCAACCAAGCCATCCCATTCCATTCAAAGTGGGCCATAACTGTTCAAAAGAAAAGCAAGTAATCCATCTAGTCTGGATTGGGACAGTTCTAAAAGGAGCATCTCTTACAGGGTGGAGGAGGCCTGGATTGAGAAGTAAGCCAGAGGGAGTGGGGCTGAAGAGGCATATGGGTAGCAAAATGTTTTGGGAAAAAGACTTGGTGGCACAGAATGCTGATGACACTTGGAAGTCCAATTCAGATATTCCTGTACGGATCTTATAGCTACACAACAAAAATGTAGTTTGTGACTCAGTGCTAAAAACTCTGTGTTTTATAGCAGTCTTCTTGAAAATACAACTTCTGAAGTCTATTTGTGGTAGTTTTAATGAGCTTCTAAAGCTATTCAATTTTACACCTGTTTCACTGCAACAGGGAATGCATAGATGGGTCCCACTGGTGCCTAAAGTCACCTAGTAGTCTGTGCTTTTCTTATTTTTTTCACCCTCCACAACAATATAAGACTACAAAGTCTATATCACCTTATATATGAGAGCAAAAGAGAAGTATCTAATATTTGTCCAGACAAGTTCAAGTCTACTAACCACTCTTTTTGCAAGCTGTGCACTCTTGAAAGTAAGTCTTCTCAGCTTCACATATTTTTTCATTTGTCTGGAGTGCTTTTCCAGACAAACCATGCTGGTCATGATACCTGGGGGAAAAATGTTGGTAGCTAGATCACTGCTTTTATTATAAGAAAGGAATGGAGCTTGCTGGGAGGTCTGTAGACCTGAAGTGAGCTTTGACAAAAGTGGGGGAGGGGGGGAAGTCGGGCATAGGAATTAAAATTGTTGTAAACATGGAGATACTTCTGGTACTTCTGGTACAACTTTGCAAAATGATGATACGGACTCCTGTGTTCCAGCCCAAAGGGGATATTCCCAAGAAACGACTAACACAGTCTATTAGATCTGTGGAAATTAATTTAATTTTAATGCCAGCTTTTCTTTCAAAAGTGACTTTGTATTAATGTTGCTTTATCTGGTGCAAGAGTTTCTTTGGTGCATTCTGGCATTACTGCTCATTTCATTGGCAGAGCTACATTTTACTACTCTGGTCATTCAGGTTAGCTTGGAGTGAGGGACAGAACTTGTTTATTGCACCATTAGTACAATTGTTCATATTCCAAGAAGATTTTCTTTTCAAACATGATTGAAAACTATAGGTTCGATTATGAAGGATAGGCTGGAGACAAGATTTGTTCCAGTCTTAAAAATATTATACTTAAATTTTCATAGTTTTAAGTTAGATTCTTTGCATTCTGGTTTTGGAATTGTCAGACTTTTCTTTCAGACAGGCAGCAAGTTTAGTTATTTAACTGAAATATGCAGGTATTGTCCTGGTTTCAGTTAGGACAGAGTTAATTTTCCTCCTAGTAGCTGGTAGGGTGCTATGTTTTGGATTAGGATGAGAAGAGCGCTGATAACATGCTGATGTTTTAATTGTTGTAGAGCAGTGCTTACACCAAGCCAAGGACTTTTCAGCTTCTCGCTCTGTCCTGCTAGCGAGCAGGCTGGGGGTGCAGCAGGAGCTGGGAGGGGACAGACCCAGGACAGGTATGAAGTCAGCTAATTAAGGAATTAAAATATCTTAACATTAGCGATAAAATGTAAACTAGTGGGACTAATCAGTGTTACACTCAACCAGAAAGCGTGAGGATATTGTATGGCCTCTAGTAAGTTCTTGCAGTGGATTATATTTATATGCTGCTCTTGGTGTTTAGGTCCTCACTAATTTATGTGGAACAAAGTTTTATATTTCTCTGTGCTTTGGATTTTGTCTTAATATTTATTGATTTGTCCTAGCACATCTTTACAGACTTGAGGGGGAAAAAAAAAAAGTAGCAGGTGGTGAGAAACTCTTTTCAAAATTAGCTCAAACCAACACTTTTAGGCTTTAGGCTTAAATTTGTTTATTTCTTTCCTACGCTATCAACTTAGAAGGTTCCTTTGTTGTCTCTTTGTAGATATGCAGTGACTGAAACAGCTGATACACATCCAGATCTTTTTTGGCCCTCTGGCATTTTAGTGGCTTAGGGACTATCCGTATAGTTCAAAGAGTTCAGTAATGAATCATCTTCAAAGAAAGGAATCCTTTTCATGGGTTCCACCAAATTTATACAAGAGACTATTTTTAGATCAAGGATTTTTTTTCCCCTTGGAACTTTAAGGCATCTGTAGCCTCGCCTTAGGTTTGAAAAATCTGCTGTGCTGAAAGTAACTTCTTCAAGGCCATCCTTTCATGTTCACGTTATTCTTATTTTTCATTTAATTGCAAATAGTCTGCAGATAGCTTCAAATGATAAAGGGCTCTGTATTACTATAGCATGCATGTGAAGCCATATCAGAGAAGACTAGTTTCCTGTATAGTTAATGTGGATGTCTGCCTGTGAAAGGACGATACTTAATTATCATGCTCGTATTTATTTTCTGGTGTCAGTGTATGATGCAGTTTAACTATCCAAGCCTGAGATGCACATATGTTTACAACTTTGTGTTTTATGATACACATACAGTTTTTTATAGCTTGTTAAATACCATGTGAGTAAAGAATGTCTCAAACATACCTTCGTTGTATTTGGGAACTTAAATAATATAGCTGCACAGGATCCACTGGGACAAAACGGAGTAGGTTGCAGGCAACTTCCTCACAGTTGCAAGGTGTTTCAGTTTGTGTTAATGATGTTTATAAAAGGATACTGGAGACACACAGTTTTTGAATTTGGGCAGGAAAGCTACTCCGACAAGATACTGCCATCTTGCACATTTAGAAGTATCTCAACAGTAAAGAAGAGCAATGCACCTCTGTGCTCTTCAGAAAATTAGGGGAGAGATGAGGTTAAATTTGATTGTGGACATACATTGCTAAGAACATTTAACATGAAACAGACCTAGCTTTCTAACTGAACACCAGAACATGAAGAAGATGAATGTGATTGTTTTTTTAAGGTGCTTACCAAAGAGTAATCTGGAATTTTTGTGTGTCACTTCTATCATTTAAGGAAGAACAGTATTTAAAAAAAAAATTGAAAGAGTGAAATACATGAACTAATGTTCAGTGATACAACAGTAAAACCCTTGTACCTTTTTGCACTACCTGCCCCAGTGCAGAAACATGCAATTCACACGTGTAGTCTGGAAAGAACAGACAAATACGAAGTTCACCACATACTGGGATACAAATCTTGCTTCTAGAAAGACTCCACTGACATCAGTGAGATGGAAATGTGGTCTCTTTCAGATAGGAAGACAGCAACGAGTGAAAGGCTATCCATATTCTCTGAAAACGTCATCATGTTTTGGTTTTAGTTCAATGGAAATAGATGATGGGATCCTAATATCTCCTCTTCTGGTTAATGGGCAGTCAAGGTTCAAAACCACTTACCTCCTAACTACCTTAGCAGTTTTAACTGTAGCTAGTTTTTGGGATGGGCAGTTCTGCTTCTCCAAACACATTCCTAACTCTCCCTGAGAAGCGTTCAGCATTTGCTGATGAGGCAGTGGCATGCTGTAAGGGGCAGCATTCTAGCTTTGCATCACTTGGAGATGTCAGCAGTACTTCTAGCCACCACTTCCTTTTGTTGATCAGCCTTATAGGATTTTTATTTTTCACTCACTCTTTCAGTATAGAATCACTGGAGACGATAGTCTGCCCTTTTTGGATGATGGGAGATTCTTTTGTATGCAAGCTTGGTTTATGTTTTTCTGCAGGTTGAGTGAGCCACCTTCTGGTATCTCCACTCCAGTTTTTGTGGTTTTTATGTTGTTATTGTCGTTGCTGTTGTTTGTTGGTTTCATTTGCCCAGTTGAAGTTGCAGAAGTGCTTCTCTTGCTGAGAATGGAATGAAAGTTGGATACGTTTAAACATATGGATTTCTTGGTTCTTTCTGGACACGGTTCACATCCTGTATCTACTATCCGCCAAGTCTTTTCATTCATTCTTTGACAATCAGTCGCTTTCTCACTCTGGAGAGCCGTTCTGTCTGTTTATTCCAAGTACTGTGGAAACCAATGAGTATTTGACAACAATAGGACCAATGAGTATCTGAAAACAATAGGAATATCTTTTCTCCCACCAGCTTCACACTGGACAGCATCAGACAGGAAAAAATCATGTTACAGATATGTGGCTTAAAACAGTACTTTCATTGCTAGCCATCACAGGATTAAGCATAAAAGAGGAATGATAATCTTCCATGCATCCTGTCTAAACTCCTTCCAAATTTTTGGTGCTTGTCTGCTCAGAAATTTGCTTGGCAACTGACTTGTGGGCTAATGGGACATTTGTGGGAAATGGATTTCCTGTGTGTTTGGAAATGGCACTTCAAAAAGAGACATATTTCAAAGATAAAATTCTGGAAATATGTTTCAAGTCAGTCAGAACTTACTATAGTCTTGAGTTCTGTTTATATTTTGATAAAAAATTCCACCTGAATTACTGCTTCTGCAAAAGGTTTTACTTCTTACAGATGAAAATTTTCTAGTGGAAAAACTTCCAGATGTCTGGCAAGGCTAACTTCACTAACTTCACTTCATGCTGCAGCTGGGAGGTCCGAAGATGTGTTACAATAGAGATACCCACAGTAACTTTAAACCAACTTTAAATTACTAAAGCTTGAGGGCTAATGATTAGAGCAACATCATCTGTAAAACACATACTGGGAAGGTGATATCTAGCTGCGAATCTGATATGTTTCAGCACCTGGCTGCCCTCTGTACAACAAACTAGAGCCAGCGGTGAGTGCTCTTGAGCTTGGAAGCAGGGGATTGAACTCATAGTTCTTGCTGGGCCACAGTCAGCCTTGTGCTAAGGGGTCTGACCAGGTGCCTAAGTATCTCTGTTGTGCTACCGTTGTGGAGGACAAGTGACATTCGACAAATGGATCAGATCTACGAAGGCCCATGAGCTCCAAAGATAGGATTGCATGACTTGCTGCTATTCCTTTTCATTTGGTAACTAGCTTCATTTTTTATCTTTTGCAATGATGTATCTTGCATCTTTGGTAGAGCTTGAGCTGTTAGGTCAAAATTCAGAGCGAAAAATAAAATGAGTGATTATTTACTTTTCTTACAGTCTGCTGTAACATCATTTGTGCTGTTAACAGATTTGGCTTCACTTCTGTGTTCAGTGCTTGAAAATATGTTCAGTGAGCAGATATAGGAATGACAAATCCTTCCCTTTGAAAGAAAAGACAAAGTGGAGCACTAAGGTGAAGAATTTAGCAAGCTATCCTTAAATAAATACACTTTCTAACTTGGTTTGCATCTCAGTCCAAATCAGTCAAAAGAAGCCAGCAAAGGTTTTAAATTGGCCTGCTAGGCTGCTGGTCAATCCATTGTTGTTATGCTTCTTTCCATGGAGAACGTAGTCATATAAGGAAGCGTATGAATGAAATGGTTATCTGAAATTACTGTCAGCAACAAAAATGTAAAGTGACTGACAGTCAATGGTGTGTGTTCTGCTGTACATAAAAATTCGTGGAGACTTCTGTACTGCTTCATGCTGTACACATTTCAGTGATAAGTAATAATCTCAGAAGGAAATGTCTGCAGTCTACCTTTCAACAGTAGCATAGACAATCATTAAACCAAGCCATCTTAAATAAGATAGACATTCTTGCAGCTGTTTCATTTTCTCAGAATGAGTCTTTTCACTAGAGCTCATTTATAAGCCCTTGCCAAGTAGAGTGTATTTATTCTGCTTCTGTACACAGTTGCAGCATCTTTACTAGTCTTCCAAGAATAATAAAATAATTTATGGTGGCTACCAATGAAATTAGTTTGTTCATAGTATATTCTAGTTACGTGAACCTGCATACATTTTCATCACAATTTATAGCAAGTGTCGTATGCAACAAAGAAAAACTCAATTGAAGTCACTGGCATGTTTGAGAAATGAAGGAACAGTTCTTATTTGCTGTGAGCATAGGTAAGATTTCCACTCTAATGTCATATTTTCACTTTCTTAATCTTATATAGTGACCAATAACTACAAAATCATAAGTTTTATTAACTGTAGAAATACGGTAACATTTCACTTATTCTGACATATGTGAAGTCAGTTCAAGAGTTGTGTCCAAAATTCTGAGATGGCCTAGTGTCTTTAATGCTGGGGCTTTTGCCTCCTCTGAGATGGCCAGCTGGAAAGAGTTCCTGATTTGCAGTGGGGATTCCTCAACCATCATAGAGGTTGTCTAATGGGAGAAAGATTTTAGCTGACTCCTGCTTGGCCGGAAGTATAGTTCCCAATCCAGAAATGAGGAGCCCACTCTGGAGAAAAGTAGGAATTGTGGCTAGAGTTGCTTTTAGGTATTCCTCTGAAAACTTCCAGATTTATATTCCATAGCTGTCTCATGGTAAGTGTTTTGAGTCATATTTTTAAAAGTATGTGATAAGAGTTACTGAAACAATGAAAAAATTATTTATATGTGCATCATGATTGAAATGAAAATACCTGAAATGGGTCAAAATCACAACCTTCTATAAACTTTCTACAGTTCTTATCACCAGGAAAATGACTTCTCACCTTTCTCATCCTTAGTGCTAACTGTTTTTGGACTCCTTTCCTAAGGCCTTCTTAAAATCAAATAATGATCCTAATTTGGACTTGAGCAGCAGTATCCACATTCCTGTAGGGAAAAAAATCACTGGGCAAGATGCACGTAAGTGGTGTATCAAGGCCATTTTTAGACTACACCAGGCAAACTCCCATTTCAAGACTCCCACCTCTGCAAGCTAAAGTAATCATGCTGTCTGTTAAATTGCCTTAAGGCTATTAGAGCTATTGTCTTAGACCTGATGGAAATCTAGAAATATGTTGATTCACACCAACTTTGAAAATATGACTTTATCTACCTTGAGAACTAAAAATGGCTTTGCCTTTTTTTTTTTTTTTTAATGGAAGTTTTCTGAGTAATCTGTACCCCATATATGGTGGTTTCTGTGAAAAACATAATGATTGCAAATTACAAAATGTGCCAGACTGTGCCTTGCTTTATACCTATAAATACAGAAAGGAGGTAGTATTCCACAAAACACATAATTTGAGTTCACTGGAACACTGAAAAAATAAGTAAGATATCTTTTGAGGATTGATAAATCAAAACTGACTTTCATATATTTGGGAAACTTCTGTGATTTGTGCTGGGGAATAGATGCAGAAGGATGCACATGTGCTTGCCCCCATCTTACATGATTATCTAGTGTAGACTATTCTCAGAGATATGATATTAGTTTGGTGGTTTGATCTGACCCAGTACAACTGCTGTTAGGTATTTGCAATCCTGGCCTCCGTTGAAGCCTGAAGTAGTAAAACATTCAAGTATGCAAGTAGAAGCATCCAGCTTGACTGGAAAAACTAGAGCGCTTGGTGGACTTACATTTCCACAGGGTCATTGCACTCGGAAGAAGCCTAAAACAACCTTGGAGTGTTTATAACCTGTGTCTGGCAGCTAAATATAGAACAGCTGGTTAGCTCTGTGTCACTACAAAGGTCTAAAGAGGAGTGCAGTTGAAAAGTGTTATTTCCCTACAAAGAGTTGCATCTGTGAAAATTTCTTTTTCAGATAATGTCATGTGGTTCTGAAGACTTGAGGCTTAAATTCTGTAGTGAGCAGTACTAATACATTTGCAATGCCATAACTGAAATAATCTATGACAAAGTGACATGCTTAGTGGATGAGGGAAAGGCTGTGGATGTGGTCTACCTTGACTTCAGTAAGGCTTTTGACACCGTTTCCCACAACATTCTCCTCAAGAAACTGGCTGCTCGGGGCTTGGACTGGCGTACGCTTCGTTGGGTTAGAAACTAGTTGGGTAGCTGGGCCCAAAGAGTCGTGGTGAATGGAGTTAAATCCAGTTGGAGGCCGGTCACTAGTGGAGTCCCCCAGGGCTCAATACTAGGGCCAGTTCTCTTTAACATCTTTATCGATGATCTGGATGAGGGGATTGAGTGCACCCTCAGTAAGTTTGCAGACGACACCAAGTTAGGTGCATGTGTCGATCTGCTCGAGGGTAGGAAGGCTCTGCAGGAGGATCTGGATAGGCTGGACCGATGGGCTGAGGCCAACTGTTTGAAGTTCAACAAGGCCAAGTGCCGGGCCCTGCACCTGGGGCGTAACAACCCCAAGCAGTGCTACAGGCTGGGAGATGAGTGGTTAGAAAGCTGCCTGGCAGAGAAGGACCTGGGAGAATTGGTTGATAGTCAGCTGAATATGAGCCAGCAGTGTGCTCAGGTGGCCAAGAAGGCCAACAGCACCCTGGCTTGCATAAGACACAGTGTGGCCAGCAGGGCGAGGGAAGTGATTGTCCCCCTGTACTTGGCTCTGGTGAGGCCGCACCCTGAGTACTGTGTTCAGTTTCGGGCTCCTCGCTACAAGAAGGACATGGAGGTGCTCGAGCAAGTCTAGGGACGGGCAACGAAGCTGGTGAGGGGTCTGGAGAACAAGTCTTACGAGGAGCGGCTGAGGGAGCTGGGATTGTTCAGCCTGGAGAAGAGGAGGCTCAGGGGTGACCATATCACACTCTACAGGTACCTTAAAGGAGGCTGTAGTGAGGTGGGGGTTGGTCTATTCTCCCATGTGCCTGGTGACAGGACAAGGGAGAATGGACTAAAGTTGTGCCAGGGGAGGTTTAGGTTGGATGTTAGGAAGAACTTCTTTACCAAAAGTGTTGTTAGGCATTGGAATGGGCTGCCCAGGGAGGTGGTTGAGTCACCATCCCTGGAGGTCTTTAAAAGACGTTTAGATGTAGAGCTTAGTGATATGGTTTAGTGGAGGACTTGTTAGTGTTAGGTCAGAGGTTGGACTAGGTGATCTTGGAGGTCTCTTCCAACCTAGATGATTCTGTGATTCTGTTATTCTGTGATCAGTGACACTCTTGTGTTACTCAAAGCCAAGAATACAGCTATCCTTACTGCGCTATCATTTATTCACAGGGCTTCCACAGATGTGACCAATGAGCTAGTCAAACTGTTTTATGTATGGCCACAAATGGGCTTTTTATGTTCAATGACTGTAACAATTACAGATATTTCATTACAGATGCATCTTGTTAGGAGGCCCCCCAGCTCAATGTCTCATTTATTTCTGGAGAAGCATTTAAACTTTAACAGTAGCTTGCTATGTGAAGCCAAATGCAATTTCTGGAAAGGATTATCAGGTCAGAGAGCAGGCCCCTACAGTTGTCAGAAGTCACCTTCTGTAATCCCTTTAATTTTGTTAGTTTTTAAAAAGTTTACTTCTGGTCTTCTCTGACTTTACAGACAGAAGTCCTGGAACACCATTCTGAGGAACAGAAGCTTTCTTTCACTTTTTAAGTTTGTTTTCCTCTCCTTGGGTCACCACTGCTTTTTCTATTATGTTCAGTTAAGAGGCTTCTGACATACAGCAGCAAACCTAAGCACACAGTGCAGCACTTCATGTTGTTTGTATTTCATCCCATTTCTACTACTCCTGCCCTCAAGTTTCTCTGCTGCCTCTTTAACCACCTTGCCTTTTTTCTACCTCATTTTCTGTAGCTTTTTGAACACCTTTGCCATCCCAACCAAAGCATTCCTGAAGTCTTGAACAATACAAGTTTTATTAACTTTCCTTTCTTTAGAAGAATCACCTTGCTTTTATCAGCACGCACATTAGACTGACACAGTGAGTTGAATTGTGTCTTCTATTCAGTATAACTCAATGACTTTGATCTTCTATACAACTCTATACCATGCATAATTGGTATACTCTGCATACTCATTACCATGTATGACATTATGATGGGCCTGTAGTTGCACAAGTCACTTTCCCAGCTCTCTTGGCAGCTTGTTTCCCCCAGGTTATGTCCATGAAATATTTTTCAACTTCTCTGAAAACTGACTGTGACTCAGCAAGAAATTTATAGAAGTTACTATTTTCTGTTGTCATATGCCCTTGTGAATAAGTAAAATAATAAGAGGGAAAAAAACATTATTTCTCCTCAGAGCCCATCCAAAGACAGCTATAAAATGAAGAGATAAATGAGAAATTTGGCAGTATAATTTTTCTGTAGTAATCTCGTGGACTGTAGTGTTAGATTATGGGTAATTTATGCATAAGTAGGTCTTCAGTGGAGCTGTATGTAATACTGAATCTAATCCACTAAAATGAAGAAATGATGCTTGAATAGAAGTTTTTTGTTGGTGAAAACTTTGTCAGTGAATTGGAATTAAAATCTTTCATGACATGCAGAGACAGGATTTCTACATAAAGGTGATTGGAAAGTGTCAGAATTTGAACTGATCTCTTGGAGAGGAAATTAATATTCTCCTATAGTTCATTATATTCATGTAGTTCCTGTTGCTTAATTGGTGCTTAATTCTGAAAAAAAGCTGACCGTTTGGATCATGCTACCTTTAACCATACAAGAAACCCTTTTTGCCTACAATGATAAACCTCATAAAGAAAAAATAAACAGAATGCTGAATTGAATCTGTGGTGCATAGAATTAAGCTTCTGCGATATAAAGTGCATTGAAAATAGCAAGCTGTAAGTATTCTTTAGGGAGAGGAAGTGTGGTGGTTGTTACTGCATTCAGCAGCCAGAACTTCTTCTTTCAACTCTTGAGCATGTAGATTCCCATGATGTACGTGTGCTGAGTCTGTGGGAGGAGACAGCTGCTGAGACATATGTTAGAGAATTACGTTTTGCTATCTGTGGATAATATAATAGTGTAATATTTTAATATCTCAGTCTTGCATTGAGAGTGCGTTGCATAATACATCCTAATGATGTATTGTGACATCATTAGTGAAGTGACTGTAGTGAAGTGACTATACTCTGCTCAAGTAGATGTCAGTACGTGAAAACTGGCGTAGCACTAAGAACTCTCTGTGGAATGCTTTCATGACTTTGTAATGCTGGTTTTAGAAAGTGACACTTGAACATGGTTATGCTTCTCCTTTTTAAAACTGGAATAAAATGTCAAAAAAGTCTTTTTCCAGAAAGCTTTTAATTATTTCCTCCAACTAAGTGGAAATAGTGCTGAATAATACAGAAACTATTATTGCTTATTGCATAAGTAATAATTTGCTCTGGTGCAGCAGGCCAGCTGAGGAACTATGTAATACCTTCTTTCCATACTTTTGCAGCACTTATTTGGATTGCAGCTGCATGCAAAAGTTAAATCCTTACATTAGATGCTAATCCTACCAGTATTTGCATGAGTAGAATAGGGGCAGTGAAATTAGTATGTCTGAATTCTGATGTGTAAGACCAGGTAATTAAGTTTTCAGATTTGTAATACTGTGTAGTTACGTTTCCCAGCTTATCAGGGCAGTTCTTACTTTTGCAACATATGAATACTTCAGGTACATCTAACATCTGCTACTCTGTGCTTCTCTGGATGAGACCTTCCCCTTCATCTGACCACTTCATTTGTACCACTAAACCACTAAACCCACCTTCTGCAAGTATTTCTTCCACTCTTACCCACGTTTCATCTTTGTTTGGGTAGGGCTTATAGGATCAGTCAATCTGTGTGCACTACAGTATGAGGTATTATAAAAGTGAGAGGTGATCTTTCTCTCTGAGATTTATAACCTAAATAGGTGAGACAAACTTCATCAACACTTTAATCTTGAATGACAAAATACAGAGGTTAAAAATGCTAGTTCTGGGTAACATCCAGGCAGCTCAGTTGGATGATTCACCAGTGAGCAAGGCATTGTGCACTTCCCAGGAGGTGATACCCAGATGTCGGTATCTGACTCTCTTAGATTCATATACAACTGCTGCTGTCTGGATTATCTGCAATGGCTTTGTCAAAATTAAAATAGAAACTTAAACTGAAATAAATGTGATCATGAATTATTCAGTCAGTATGAAAGCCTCTGAGTTGTTTATTTTGATGAGAATTTGACTTTGATTTTTGTTGTCTGCACAATTTTTAGTGTGAGACACAGCAGACTTTCATATTGATAACTTGTAATGCATAATAGAAGGAAGTGTTGAGCTGGAAGCACTTTTACTTGAGAGAACCTCACTCTTGATACTTTAGATGGTAGAGTCTCCTCTAGGAATAATTCTTCTATCTGGATTCCTGTTAAAGAATCAACTGCAAACTAGTTAATTTTGACATATATTTAAATTATAGAATCATAGAATCACAGAATGGTTTGGGTTGGAAGGGACCTTAAAGATCACCTAGTTCCAACCCCTCTGCCATGGGCAGGGATGCCACCCACTAGACCAGGTTGCTCAAAGCCCCATCCAGCCTGGCCTTGAACACTTCCAGGGATGGAGCATCCAAAACCTCTCTGGGCAACCTGTTCCAGTGCCTTACCACCTTTTGAGTAAACATCACATCTAAATCTATCCTCTTTTAGTTTAAAGCCATTGCCATTTGTCCTATCACTATCTGCCCAAGTCACCCTCTATCTTTTTTTAAGCCCTTTTTAAATACTGAAAGGCTGCAATGAGGACTCCCTCCCTGGAGCCTTCTCCAGGCTGAACAGCCCCAGCTCTCTCAGCCTTTCTTCATAGCACGGATGCTCCACTCCTCTGCTCATCTTTGTGGCCTTCCTCTGGACTCGCTCTAACAGGTCCACATCCTTCTTGTGCTGGGGTCCCCAGACCTGGACACAGCAATCCATGTGGGGCCTCATGAGGGCAGAGCAGATGGGGACAACCATCTCCTCCACGTGATGGCCACTCCCCTGTTGATGCAGTCCAGGACACAGTTGGCCTTCTGGGCTGCAAGCACGCACTGCTGGCTCATGTTGAGCTTTTTGTCCTCCAGAACCCCCAAGTCCTCCTCTGCAGGGCTGCTCTCAATGAGTTCTTCTCCCAGTCTGTGCTCATTGTCCGGGATTGCCCCGACCCAGGTGCAGCACCTTGCACTTGGACTTGTTTAACCTCATTAGGTTTTCAAGCTTGTCCTTTCAGATGTCATCCCTTCCTTCTGTTGTATCGACTGCACCACTCAGCTTGATATCATCTGCAAACTTGCTGATGGTGCACGTGTTGCCACTGTGTGTGTCATTGGTAAAGATATTAAACAGCATCAGTTCCAAGATGGTCCCCCAAGGGAGACCACTTGTCACTAGCCTCCACCTGGACAGGGAGCCATTGACCGCTACTCTCTGGGTATGGCCTTCAAGCCAATTCCTTTTCCACTGAATTGTCCCCCTTTCAAATCCATCTATCTCCAATTTAGAGTTAAGGATTTTGTGTGGGACCATGTCAAAGGCCTTAGAGAAGTCCAGGCAGATGACATTGGTCGGTCTTCTCTTGTCAACTGGTGCAGTCACTCCATCACACAAGGACCAGATTGGTCAGGCACAATTTGCCCTTGGTGAAGCCATGCTGGCTGTCCTGGATCACCTCCTTGTCCTACATGTACCTTGACATTGCTTCCAGGAGGATTCATTCCATGATCTTGCCAGGCACAGAGGTGAGGCTCACCAGTCTGTAGTTCCCTGGGTCCTCCTTTCTACCCTTTTAAAAAATGGGAGTGATGTTTCCCTTTTTCCAGTCACCAGTTTCAGACTTCACCTGACTCACAGGACTTTTCAAATATGATGGAGTGAGGCTTGGCGACTCCATCAGACAGTTCCCCTAGGAGCCTGGGATGCATGTCATCGGGCCCCACAGACTTGTGCCTGTTCAGTTTCATCAGGTGGTCTCGAACTTGCTCTTCACTTACAATGGGAGGGGCTTTGCTCCCCCAGCCCCTGCCCAGAGGTTCAGGGAAATGAGAGACATGGTAAGCCTGACTGGCAGTGAAGGCTGAGGCAAAGAACTTGTTGGGTACCTCAGCGTTCACCATGTCTGTTGTTACCAGTTCTCCCTTCTCATTTATCAGGGGGGGTGCACTCTCTTTGACCTTTCTTTTCTGGCCAATGTACCTATAGAATCTCTACTCGTTATTCTTTGCATCCCTTGCAAGATGCTATTTCTAGATTTTAGAGTCAATTTTAGATTGTAATGGTTAAAGTGTACATACACTTTTACATGTGTACATTATCATGAAAACTTAGGAAGATAATGATTTTTGCTTTATTTGGTGATGGTATTATGATTTGGAATTTGGAGGTTTGTACTTTTTTTTGAGGGTTTTGTTTGTTTTTGTTTTAATAGTTTCTAGGTATAATTCCAGGGCATGCCTTTTGGATGTTGAAATTTGTATTACAAGGCTGAACTAGTTGGCTTGATCTGCCTGTTCCCAGACTCAAACAATCAAGACAGAAGAACTGCAATGCAAACACTGCCTGGCATCATGACAGAGTTGAGAAGAGGAAAGAGACAATATTATGTTTTTGAGGAAAGTGAGGAATATCCTATTCTTTAATTATGTTTATTTCATTATTTTTATACAACTTAGATCAAAGGTCATATCTGAGTTATCTAAGTGAAAGAAAATACAGAAAGCTTCAAGAAGTGACCAGCACTCAGCACAACATCTTTATTCCATTTTTGTGTTTTCTGTGTTCCAGCAAGAGGAATATTGTGTTGACTTTGGTGTGAAATAATAAATAGACACCTTTCGGTCAGTAGCTGGCAAATGAAACTAGAAACAGACCTTGCTCAACCTGGAAGGAGATCTTTTCAGCTATGCCCACCTGAGATAAGAGATAAGGGGAGGTGATACTAATCAAAGTTCTGATGGTGGTGTCCGCCATGCGTCTCTAAAACAAGAAGTCTACTAATTGCTCATACTTAAAGTTAATATTGATAGCTAGTAGTATCTGCATTGAATAACGTTGGAGAAGAGGTAGACTAAAAACCATGCATACATTAAGGGGATAACGTTGTCTTCCTTTTAACCTTTGATGTAGAGTCCATAATACCTATGTGTGCACTTGCAAACCAGTATTTGAGGCTCTGATCCCAACTGTTTTCAGTATACTGAGAGGCATAATCTTTGTGATATTGAAGGGGAGAAAGAACCTGTGAATACTTCTTAATCTGAATGTAATGACTTTCAATAAAATACTGTGTAGTTTACAATAGATAAATAATGGAAGCCAAAACAGCTGAAATTTTCTCCTTGGGTAAGAAATCAGGTAGGTTACCTACCACTGTAAGAGCAGTGTTAAATTGTTTGAGAACACACTTGTCAAAATATTCTTAAATTAAAAAAAAATGCTAGCAGCCAATGGCAGCAGTATATTGAATTAAGAGAAAAGAGACAGATTGCTGCTTTTTAGTAGAAGTAGAGTTGTGGAAAACCCCTGAATTGCTTACCATATTAAAATATTTAACTTCCTCCTTTGCTAACTTCCAGGAGGAATTTCAAAAATTATATCTGTCTTCCAGCAAATTCTTACTGACATTGTACTAACACAGCACAGAGGATCTGTTTTGGTAGTAAGTTCAGTGGGAGATGGAGGGAACAGAACAGGCTCTGGAGCAAATGTTGAGCTGGCCACACTTATGATGTACGCATATATGCATGTAGCCTCCTGATGTTTTCATCTCTTGGCCAATCTTTCCAAAATTTTTAAAATAATTCTGAGTTGTGGTTATGTTCCTGCTGTCATATTTCTTTCACGGTGATACAGGGGCCTACATTTGGTAAATATTGATCAATTGCTTTTGAACAACACCCTCTCCACTGGCCTGATAATTGAAGTGAAAGTTTTGTATTTCTTGTATTGCGAAGAATATTAGTGAGTCATTTTTCATTCATCTCTACACCATTCATGGTTTTAGAGATGCCAATTGTGTTCCTCCTTGGCTACATCTCCTTCTGGTGGAAGAAGCCTCGTCTTTTCAGTTCTCTGGAGATGTCGTGGAATATCCGTGGTTATTCTTGTTACTTTATTTTCTCTAGTTTTTGTCAGCTTAAGGGAACGAAAGATGGCATACAGCACTGAAAGTGTGAATTCACCTCGTATTTAAATGGAAGCAGGAAGTTGTTTATTTTGGCCCTTTGTTTCCCTTCCTCATGGTGGGTGCTTTTTTGACTAGCTGAACTTACACAGGTGAAAATAAGATTAATTTTAAAGTCTTGCTGTGTGTGTAGTTCTAGAATTTGCTCTCGCCTAAACATCAATGTTTCTCTTAAACATCAGTATTTTTGAAACAGTTCAGACTTAGTTGCTGTGGTTTTCCCTGAGACGGATGTAATGAGGTTTGACTGGATATAATGTATGTAACTCATTTTCTTACTAACTTGAAAGTGGACAGTAATGGAAAACCGATGTACAGCAAGAAGTCTCTTCATGCTGAGATCCACAAGTCTTGGGTATATTCTACTCACTTTGACAGATGTTTAGAAAAGTTTGTTTTTCCTGTGTCTAGTGTCCCCCTGCAAGGACACTAACAAAACCTGAAATGTGTGTGCTAAGTACACTGTCAGAGAAACTTCTGCTGACAAAGTCAGCATTCAAAATAAAAATGTAATTCTGAACAGTATTCTGTAATTAATTTTCTTTCCACAAGTCTAAAAACTTTGCTGTTTGTGAAATGAGTCTATCTCTTTATTACCAGTGCACTGCTGGATTAAAGCATGGAATTGTATTATTCTTGAAGCCATCATCTGTGAACTTGCCCCAGCAATTATACTGAAAGTTACTGAGGATTCGTATCTCTAAAAGAGTCCATAGGAGTTCACTATTCATTTTTAAAAGTACTTTAAAATGAAATTTGTTTACATTTTTTCCTAAAGAAAGTGCAAATTTGGTCAATGTTACAGGTAGGTAGAAGGAGTGAAATAAAACAGGACTACATTATGATAGCAGATATTTCTCTCTTATACAGTAGTTCACAATGAATGCTGTGTTGGTTTTCTCCTGCTGGGCAGCTAAACTGTGCCATAGCTGCTCCCTCACTCTCCTCAAAAGAGGGAGATAAAATGCAATGAAAAAGGATTCAAGGGTTGAGATAAGGACAGGGAGATTGCTCACCAATTACCGTCACAGGCAAAACAGACTCAGATTAGGGAGATTAATATAATGCATTACCTATCACTAACAGACTAAAACAGTGAGAAACTAAAAGAAAACTAAAAACATCTTCCCCCCCATCCACCGTCTCCTACTTCCTCCTGTCAAGGAGCACAGGTGAATGGGGAATGGGGGCTGTGGTCAGTCCCTAACGTTTCGTCTCTGCCGCTCCTTCACAGTCACCCTCTGCCCCTGCTCCACCAGGGGCTCCTCCACAGGCTGCAGCGTGGAGATCTGCTCCGTGTGGGACCCATGGGCTGCAGGGGGACAGCCTGCTCCACCAGGGGCCTCTCCACAGGCCGCAGGGGAACTGCTGCTGCCTGCCTGGAGCACCTCCTGCCCTCCTGCTGCACTCACCTGGGGGGGGGCTGCAGGGCTGCTTCTCAATCTCCTCTCCCAGCTGCTGTTGCACAGCAGTTTTTCCCCCTTTCTTCAATCTGCTCCCCCAGAGGCCCAACCAGTGTCACTGGTAAGCCATGAAGCTCAGCTCTGGCCAGCAGCAGGCCCCTTTTGGAGCCGTCTGGAGCTGGCTCTGATCTGACATTGGGCAGCTGCTGGGCTCTGCTCATAGAGGCCACCACTGCAGCTCCCCTTCCTACCAAACCCTTGCCATGTGAACCCAATACAAATGCTCTTGGACAGTCTATGGATTTTAATTCCTTTCTTATCAATACAGTCTGGGAGGTGATTGCCTGAGCAGCAGTCATGCTGAAAAGGCATAGACAAAAGTGTGGTTGACCTGATCTAGTGTTATGATAGCACCAGTTGGAGCAATTTCATAACCTTCAAGGGTCCCTTCAAGCCAGTGATTCTTTACTCATTGGGGTTACATCGAGCATCTCTAAGCATTAGTTGAGGCCCTTCTTTCTATTCAGGTTCTGAATACCAAGAAGAAAGAGTGGAAGTTTCCTACTGTTGCAGACCTTGAGACCCTGTAGATAGTCAGTGGGGAAAGGTATGCTCCGAATTTATGTGCTTTGCTGCTCTGTGAACAGGAAAACCTAGTCAAAATTCTTAGTCAAAATACTGTTGGAAATCGAGGCATTAGATTTTTGCCATGACTTGTTCCCTGATAAAAATGACTTGTTCCTAACTCTGTTGCAGGGTAGAGTTGTTTTTTCTGTTGCTGATGTTTTTGTTTATTTGTTTGTTTTAATGAATTAACAGCATCTGTGGTAAGTAGTACCTTGAAATGACACCTTGTCACAGTCAATTTGGTTTCTCAAATATTGTACTCCTATAGTACAGATATCCAGCCAGTTCTAAGTAAATACACTTTTAAACTTCTACTTAAACAGAAGACTAAGAAGTTTGCAATACCTAAGATCAGTTTAATGTAAGAAGAAAGCTTTCTCATCAAAAGTTAGTAAATTAAACATTGACTTGGAAGCCCATTAAGGAATACAATTATTTTTTTCTTAAAATCAATGCTGAATTTAGAGCAAGAAAGATAGGATCCATCAAGGATAGAAATTCTTGAAAGAAAACTATTTGGTATCAGAGTGTGATACAATAGTTTGCATTTTGATATTTTCCTGGCTGTGTATTTTACCTACTAAAATTCATTTATAACATTTTTGTTATAGGTGTTATGGCATTGCTATAAAAACATCTCTGATAGTGAGTAAGCTGATAATGATAAATACATCTTTTGAGGCCATCTCCTTCTCAAGCAATGCACATGACTGCTGACAAGTCATCTGAGCCAGCTCTCTTCTGGGCACACTGCTCTTGAGAGACATTGGAGTAGCAGATCTGGGGGTGCAAACCTGTATTGTTCTGCTGTGGGGAGGAGAAGGAGAAGATATTGCCAGGCATATTACAGAATCACGGAATCACATATTCACCCAGGAATTCAGAAGGAACATATATCTGAAATTGCTGAACTACTAACTATGATGTGTCACCTGTTCTTTAAACTGGTGTCAGTGACAGAGGAGTGAAAATTGGATAATAACATGTTAGCTTTCCACAGAGGGTTCAAAAAATCATGTAGGAACTACGTTATGTTTCCATCTGAGCAAGATGCTATGTCTAGCTATAAAATGTAACACAGGTAGGTGTCATAGGTAATTGGATAATACGATGTGCTGGAGAAGAGTTAGCATGGCTTTTCTGTAAGGAAAGCATAAGCTTAGATGAGCTATCGGTGCTGAGCTTAGAGGTATATAAGGCACAGTGTCATTGTGCTTGCCCTGTTCTCCCATTCTTCAGTTTGTCGTCTGCTGTTGGTCACTTCTAGAGATAGGATGTTGGGGCAAGATTGGTTCGGTGTGACCAATATTGGCTGTTCCTGACCAAGCCTTTAAAAGGACAGGGGTATATGTTTAGAAATCTTCCCCCAGATATTTGTAGGTTTTCGTTAAGGTATGACCTAATCAACTGGGTTTAACCAACTGCGGAGACGTTGAGTCTTTACTTGGACAACAAATCTATTTTTTGCTAACATCAAGAACCAGAATCATGGTACTGGTGTTAGTAGGAACAATGTGCAGACAATGGGCCTTCAATCCACATAAGAAAAATGTGTGTGGGAACACATTTTATGTACAAACCTGTGGGATTGGTTTCAGATTCTGGTGAAAGTATTAATTTACAAATTATGGGAGTAAATGGGACACAGGCTACTCTTCATGGACTGTGGGATTTTTATATCTTGCCTTCCCTTGACAGATCTCAAAGCAGCTATTGTTGTGAGCAGTATGTGCTTACATACTGTTGTGAGGAGAACAAATGGTAGCTTGTATGCTCAAATTAACAAAGTAATCACCAAGCTAGGGTGATTTACTTTTTACTTTTTTTAAGGGTGATTTACTTTATACTTAGGTGTTCTGCTTCCTCCTATGATAATGTATTTATAAAGAAGCTGCTTACCAATATCTGAACAGAATGCAAAAAGTCCTAATATAATATTCTTGCTTCAGTTTTAATTTTATATCAGTTGTACATTTGTTCTATTAAAGCCCACAGAATTATTTCACTAGTGTCACCTTGCTTGTTCAAGAGTTTGCCTAAAATCACTAGCAATTTGCTGCTGGTACATTTTGTCTTCCTCAATTCCTTTCCTCTTAAGAATACAGGTTTTGTAACCTGTTTATGCCAGCTGCCCTCATCCCCCTCTCTCTTCCCCGTGTCTTTCATAGGTTTAGTGCATCTCATTGGTTTGCTTTCCTTCCTTTACCTTGCCACTGGTTTTAGATTGAAACAGGAAGATTATGCTCTCATGACTGTCTGTAATTACTTAAAAATAGATGAATTATTTTGCAGGGGAAAAATAAGTTGAGAGATAGGGAGGAAACAAATCTCTGTTTTCAAATACTTATTTTCATAATTTCTTCTTTGAGATACAAGCTAGGAAAACATATCAAGTGGAATGAGGATGAAGGAAGAAAGATAGAAATCTTAACATCTGTTCCTGAAACTGGCTCTGATCAGACAGATCTGTGCAGCTTTGCACAGAA
Source organism: Cygnus atratus (assembly GCF_013377495.2). NCBI lineage: Eukaryota > Metazoa > Chordata > Aves > Anseriformes > Anatidae > Cygnus > Cygnus atratus. The sequence goes on along the minus strand of NC_066396.1, from coordinate 25,377,431 downwards.
TCAGTTTTAGGAGCAGACTTTGAGAACCAAACTCAAAAAAAAACATCTTAAGCATCCAATATATGTAATTCTAAGAAATTCTGTTGTAGCCATTTGATTCTTAGATCTTGGAGTGTTTATGAGAACTTCTCCTTATCTCCAGAACTCTTGCCAATCTTAGCTATGCTAAAATGTGGTCTTTGCACATACCTCACACTGAAGAATATGTGGAGTTCACACCCAAAGACATTTCTGTGGCAGATCCTCTTAAGGACTCAGTCAGATTGGGACAGAGCACATGGGACATGCAGGGACAGCAGCGGGCTGGTGTGTCTGGTGTATGGTAGCCAGTGCCCAGCCTAGCTTAAACATTTCAAACTCCTCTCTTTCAGATGAGTGTTCACCTACCAGGCAAGGTGAGAGGGAGGTGAGAGAGAAAGTTAGACAGTGCTTAAGGTTCCTGTTCAGGCACAGGTCACTGCAAAAAAGGAATGCAAGGATCATGGGTGAGGGAGAGAGTATGCATCAAGAGACATGCTGTGTGTCCCAGAAGTGAGAGTGGTCATGGAAGGGAAGGGTTTTTAACAGGAGGCATTGAGAGGGCTTCGCCCTAGTTATGCTTGTGTTGGGAAAGCAGAAGAACCAGCTGCAAGTTCATGTTCTCCGTATTTGAGCTGGGTGCACGAAACTAAGGGAGAGCCTGCAGACTTGCCTGTCTTTGTGGGTTTGGGTCTCATTTATTGCCTGGGTATTGAAGTTTTTTAATGTTGTATGCCTCAGTTTGTGGAGTCCTGAGCTGAGGATTTGGCCCACTTGTCACTGAATAGTTGTATGCATGATAGCTAAGTAAGTAAAATAATTATTTTTTTTTAAACCAAGGAAATTTTGAGCTCTGAGGCTTATCAATAAAATCGTATATAGCATCTGTAAGAGGTGAATATATTGTGGACCATGAACGCTTGCATATATGTGAAGAGTATGCTCAAAACTGCACAGTAAAATGTTCCTGACTTACAGATAAGCTTTACATGATTGAATCATTAGATGCATGAAATGCTACACTGTGTGAATTAAAACTAAGTTGCCTTAGGTCTCAGGTCTCCTAAACAAGAGCTGAATTAATACATTAAGTAAAAAACTATGCTTATATTAGAGTTCTGTTGTGAAACTGTTTAATACTACTTTTCATGGAGTATGCTGTAAAAAAGGTGTTGATACGTGTTTTTGTTTTTTTTTATAGCATTAAGTTATATGAGGTCCTACATTTTAAATAACACCATCTTAAAAACAAGTGGCATTATGCAATCTAGCCAAAAGAATCAGAGGATGGCTGAGGTTGGAAGGAACCTCTGGAAGCCATCTGGTCCAACCCCACTGCCAAGCAGGATCACCTAGAGCATGTTGTGCAGGATGACATTCAGGCGGGTTTTGAATATCTCCAGAGAAGGAGACTCCACAACCTCTCTGGGCAACCTGTGCCAGTGCTCTGTCACCCTCACAGCACAGAAGTGCCCTCTCATATTCAGCCAGAACCTCCTGTGCTTCAGTTTGTGCCCCTTGCCTCTCGTCCTGTCACTGGGCACAACTGAAAAGAGACTGGCCCCATCCTCTCAACACCCTCCCCTCAGATATTTATACACATTGATGAGGTCTCCCCTTGGTCTTCTCTTTTCCAAGCTAAAACAGGCCCAGCTCTCTCAGCCTGTCCTCGTATGACAGATGCTCCGGTCCTCTCATCATCTTCGTAGCCCTCCTCTGGACTCGCTCCAGTAGCTCCACGTCCCTCTTGCACTGGGGAGCCCAGAACTGGACACAGTACTCCAGGTGTGGCTTCACCAGGGCTGAGTAGAGGGGGAGGATCACCTCCCTCAGCCTGCTGGCAACACTCTTCTGAATGCAAAAGTTTAGGGAATAAAAAAGACCTGAATTTCAAACAGACTGATCCCATTTGCTGCAATGTGGAAATGAACAATTGTGAATAAAAAAGGAGATTGTTTCCAAAACATTCACAAATTCTCTTAAAGAGGTTCTGATTCTGATTGTATTTTCTGTAGTAACTGATAACAGAAATCATGGGAAATACCACTTTTATAAATGTTTAGGGATGTACTTTTAGTATATCTATGTTTTTTAAAAAGTTGGTTGTGTTTTCCATCCTTAATGCTTTATACCAAATATATGTGAGTATGGGTTTTGCCTTTTTTTTTTTTCTTTTTTTTTTTAAACTATAAATTGCATTAACATTTCCTTGGGCTGAAAAAGCATAAATTGGGATAATAAATTTTAGTCAAGAATCCAAATATGCAGATACTATTTGAAGGAGTAAACCGGCAAAAAAGATAAAAATGTTACAGTAAAAACCTTTTTTTTTTTTTTTGGCATGTGCTGACTCTGGGTGTGTTTGCTTTTCAACAAAACAAAAAAACACAGCCACGAATATCTGCTCTTATCCTTATATTATCTAACTGTGTGAAAGACCAAGACATCACTGTTGAAGCACCATACAACACAAACTGTAAATGCTGCCTTCAACAGAGTATCCTGTAGTTGTGATGGAGTGTTAACAGAGCCAGAGATGAGAGGAGTGAGACATTATTGTGACATTGTGAAATCCACAAACCGTCTAAACAGCTTTTTGGGTTACTTTCTGTTGTTGTTTGGGGGCATTGTCAAAACACAAAGATAATGAAAACTTGGAAATTTGCAAACTTACTGGTAGGCTCCACTGCCTGACATCCCAAGCAAAGGGCAAAGATAGGGTGAAGGATGGGGTGGTAAGAAGTAGAAGGGGTTACAAATACAAGGAGCTGTGTTTTTGAAGATTTTTTTCCTTTCTTCTGATCAGGAAAAAGAAGGAAAAAAAAAAAAAAAAGGAGAAAATCTATGTTTTCTCTTCCAGTTAAATGGACCTTTTTAAGTATTTTAAGTATTTTTAAGGTACAATCCCTGCAGTGATATGTATGGAGGCAAAAACAGCCTGAGACTCTTTGCCAGAGTTAGAGGGAGGACCTTCTATGGGGTGGAGAGAAAAGCAGAAAGGGTCTTAGGGTAGAGGAGATTTCTGAAAGCCAAGGTAGGACTAGGTTTCAAACAATACAGTGACAGTGGTGTGAAAGGCAGCAGATGTGGGCATCGAAGAGGACTGTGAAGTACTGCTGACCTTTGACTCTAAAGAGAGACACTTAAAAGACTTCTGCTTGAGTGGAGCTCGAAGAGAAGCTGAGCTCAAAGTAGTTGAGGAAGGAAAGGCATGTGAGTCTCTTTAGGCTGAAATGAAAGCCTGGATAATTTAGTGGTCTTTGCAGTAGATGCATGAATTTGTAGTCATTGATCTATACCAACAAAAACTATGGCATACATCCAGTTATTTCCACAGCGTTGCCACAAGCAGAAGCCTGTGAATGGGTTATTGATAGATTGTGGGTATGCAGTAGCCTTGGTTTCTTGGTTTCAAATACATCATGAAAAGTTGATGCTGGCTGTTTTTGCAAATATTTGTGACTTATGCAAAGGTTATGTCATATATGTTATGAGTAGATTAGCTCTACAAAATGCATATGCTTTTTATTTCTTTTTTTTAACAGTTCCTGTGTATCTGCTGATTAACACTGAAAAAGCTGTTCATGACATACTGATGTCATCCATTAGCATCTCTTATGGTTGCCTGCAGAGTTTGCAGTTTGAAGTGGCTAATCAGCTAAGTCAACAAGGATGAAACCTAATTTCTTCTAATACTATATGTGTTTGATCATTATTTTCTCTTAATAAAGTGGCATGACCTTACCATTAACCTTAGGGTTGTGCAATCCAAACATTTAATGCTCCTCTGGAGTCCTTGGAAAGGTGGCAGCTGTCTGGCACTGAGGAAAGCAGGTTGTGGAGCAGAGTGGTTTTGCAGCCCTCTAGTGGGAGCCAAGGAAATGCAGGGTGTAAGCGCCTGAGAAAGCCAAACCACTAATCAACTGGAAGCCACAGAAAAGGAAGAATAAAAAATCAAGTGGGAGCACTCTGGAAGGCTCTGGGGAACGTCACAACAGAGGTAGCTCTCTACTGGGTGAGCAACTGTGTTGGCGGGAGAAGGAAATTAACTGAGGCAACTGATTAAATGAATGAATCAGGGAAGAATGGTGCTTGGGAAAGCCATGGTGGTCATGACAAAAATCATCTAGCTCAAGACCAAATCTACAGCAGCAGGAACCCTGGGAGGAACATGTTGTGATCTATCCTGTTTATTCTCCCAGCCATTGCCAGCTTATGATTAAGGGACTTCTTGAATCAGAGGCAACATCTTAGTCAAAACAGCTCTTCATTTTTCTCCTGTAAGTTTGCTCCTAGTTCAATCCACATAAACTGCTCTACAGGTCAGGTAATATCCCCTGTAACAGTTGAAACTCATAAAGGAAGCACATGAGAGAGTCCAAACAGAGAAAGAGTGGCCTAAAAACTACAGAAAAAAAACAAAACGAACAGAGGATGAACCATAAGTGATTTGAAAAAAAAATGTATATAGAATAGAATAAGAATAGAATAGAATAGAATAGAATAGAATAGAATAGAATAGAATAGAATAGAATAGAATAGAATAGAATAGAATAGAAAATTTGGGACATAGTTCTTCTAAACAACAACAGACAGATAAAAGAAGAGAAAGAAGAGAGGTATATAACATTGGTGAAAAGCAGGAGAGGACCTGGATGCCCTAGTTGCAGACAGCTGCAAGCTGGGGTTGTTTGTGAAAAGCCATGAGCCCTCTGTCTCTTAAGGGAATTCAAGCCTGTGAGAGAATTTAAAGGTAAGACCAGTTCAGAGGTCACATTTGATTGTAATCCTTTTCAGGCCAGTGTTTGGACAGGGGAAAAAAAAAAAAAAAAAAAGAGAGAGAGAGATTGAAAATAGTGGTATAATAGAGTATGGAAATGGTAAAAGCCAAAGGACAGGCTGAGGTATCAAACCTCACCAGGGATGTGGATGGGAAGTGAGCTGGAAAGAAATGTAAAGGAGCCCTGATGAAGAAGGAGAGATGGAGCCAGAGGACTGAAGTTGTGTGGTAAGAGCTAGGCCTAAAAGAGAGGTCAGTTGAGTAACTCATCAGAAACCGAAGGGAGAGAGGTGTGAAAATGAGATGTAAGGGAAGGGGTGTATCAGTATGCGAGTAGGTCCAGTGGCTGATAATGACTGTCAATAAGTAAAAATGGAAGGAGATGTAGTGGGTAGGGGGAAGGAGCCTTCAGGACACAAACAGTGTCAGTAGCCCTTAGTGTCTGTGTGATGCCATAGAGCATCTCAAGTAGTACATCCTGTGCCTTTCCAGGAGACTGGACTCCCAGCAAACATGCTTCACAGCTTGGCTGGCTCCAGCTGCTGCTGTTTCTCTGGAACAATAAAGAATTATTCAAGAAGACTTTGCTGTGCTAATTAGTCGTTATCTTTACAGTAGTTGTGTTTTTAATTATTGATGATTCATAAACTGCAGGGTCTGTAAGTCTTCAGTCACATGAGGGGTAAAGATTTTTGTAGTGGTGATATAAAAGGATGGACCTTTAATAAAGTGGTCTGTCCATTTTGCTTAATGGTACTGCTATGATAGCAAGGTAATTGATGATCACTAATTTATATGAAAAGAAAGGATTTAAGAAAATACCATTGACTTTCTTTAATTCTTTGATTAATATAATTCTTTGATTAATAGCTGATTCCTCTGGAGATTACCTAGGAGATTATAATGATACTGGAAAAAAATATTGGACTGTTCAAAATGTTAAAACAAAAATTTCTTCACTGTTTTTAAGCTCTTGTTATTCCGAGATAGCTTATTTATGATTTCTTTGCTTCCAACCCTGTGTCTGTTCCTCTGCTCACTGAAATTGGGATTTTTTTCACCGACCTCTTTGGAAACAGGCTCCACATGTTTTACCAGAAAAGTTTGTCATGAAATTCTGTACTAATTGATTTAGGTTGCAAGTCTATTAGCAGTCCTTCCTGCCAGTCAATAAAATAATGAGAGATTTATTTAAATTGGAAATCATCAGCAATAAGATACTCACTTAAGCCAGGAAATGAGCAGAGGTATGGTCTTGAAATCACTAATATGCAACATCCACATGGTCAGACTCTTCTGGGAGTTAGGAAGATGTTAAATAAGTTCCTTCAGGCCCAGGAGAGATGTGTGCTACTTTACAAAGGCTAGGCACTCATGTCATATTCCTGCTGCCTCCTCTAGATGTATTTTGAAAGAGAAAAGTGAGCCAGTCATTTGTACCAAAAACGATTCAGGCATACAAATCTGGGGGACTGAGTGAGTTTGTAGAACAAAACTCAGAACTCAGAAAAGAAAGTCCAGAAAGGAGGACATACTCTTTGCTCTATCTAAGGTAAGGTTTATTAATCCTTCCTATGCTCAGGATCATTACCAGTCTTCATCTGAGGGTCCCCTCGGTTTCCATGCATGGTTTAAGGAATGGCTTAAAGGTTATACATGTCAATCTTTCTGATAGAGCAGCACCATTTCTGCATCCCTGTGTGGTAGTGGTTGGAAGTAAATCATGTCTGCGTGGAGCAGGACTGTGACAAGTTCACCTGCATTGGGAATCTCAGATTTTCTAATCCTCAGGAAGCTTTCCTATCATCAGCAAAGACAGGAACATGCTAAAATACTGGGGTGGGGGTGGAGAAAAAATAGGACTCCTTGATTTTCAGGTCCGTCCAATCAAGTATTTTGTATTTATGATGCTAGCATGGATGTAGCACAGAGAGAAGTCCCAAGTCACAGTTGTGTGGATTTTTATTTTGTTGTTTTAAATACTCAGGCTAAGAGAAGTGAAGAAAAAAAATCCCTAGAAAGAGTCAGACAGACTAGCCTGCATAGATCTACCTCTTAGGCATAGTTATTCCATCTTGGACAAAAGTGAGTAATGAAAGCTGGATGCCCCCTGAAGTGGTAGCAAAGCAGAAAACAGTAATTTACAATGTAAATTCCTAAGTAGCATTAATAAATGGATAAATATATATATATATATAGGTGTCCTAAGCATCCTTTGTGAAGAATCCCACGCTCTTGATCAATACATTTGGGAACTGTTGGAGCTATGCATTTTTAAAAAGAACCTTTTGAAGTGATACAGAACCACGCCCATTGTGTACCTGTTGTTATTCTGCTTACTAGAGATTCTTCAAGTGAGATGACTTAAAAACACTTATCTAAATCAAAGTAATTCAAGATTAAAATATATTTATATATTTAAAAGTTTCCTATATAATACCACTGGAGTGTAAATGTGCTATTTTTAAAATTTTATTTCTGGAGGGAGGAAAGAGCAGTTGGGAGTTTTGGGAGAATTCTGTTTCTCTAACCTTATTCATTACTTCATGGCCGATATTGTGATAACCCCTACTTGCATAATGTTCCCTCCCAATATGACAGGAGATCAAGTAGGAAATGAAGCTTTTGTGTGAGAAAGGGAGAGGTTAACTATACTTACACTGGAGGCAGTTTTTGCTTTGGAAAACCACGGCAGGCTTTGCGGTTTAGTTTTCTGGAGTACCGCCTGCTACTGCCTTCTGACCTACATTGAGCTCAGAAGAATCAGTGCCCAGTGATGAGTGAAAGTCCAACATATCAGCTGTAGCTGTATGTTATTCCACTGTCTCATACGCAGGCAATGTTAAGTATTAACATGCTATTGTATTCTCTGAGGAAGAAATATCGTCCATGTTGAATGTTTATCCATGGTCCTTTAGAAAAAAAATAAACTGAAGAACAAGGAAGGCTTGAACTAACAAGCAATGCAGAGCAGAATGGTGCAGAAATAAGGGTCCAGGATTCCTGGGAGTTGGGGAAAGTCCTGGGAACGTGCCTGCAATTAGGTTTTTGTTCCAATATGTGACCTGCAGAGCAACTGTTTTAACTCACCTACACCAGTTTTGTAGAGTAGCTAGTATCAGGCAAGCAGAAAATCTGCCCTTTCAGAGACTGATAACTTGTAAGTAACCCTCTGTAGGGTGAGGGGAGTGATATTTTAAGGGTTCAAAGACTTTTCCTTAAGTACATACATGTGTGGGAGGGAGCAGGTATTGTTCAGTTGCCTGACAACAGTCTTTAATTAATGATCTGAAGTGAAACAAATCAGCCGTGTATAGGAGGAGTGTATTGAAATATATCAGTACATAGAAAGTATGAAGGTAGTCCAACTCTTAGGAAATATGGCAACAAAGCAGCTACAGCCAATGTTTGCTGACTTTCTTGCCATAGCTTTAAATTACTGTACGTTCTCAAGTCTTCTGAAAATGACGTGACTCACATGATAGCAATGTGCTGTTGTGGTTTTTTTTCCTACAAACTAAAAGCTACAGTTCTGGAAAACCATTTTAAATCTATAATCCAAACAAGTTATCTTGTCTGAAAAGCCAAGGTTTCGGTTTTCTAACCGAAACAACTAAAATATTATTAACAAATATCTGTTACAAGACCTTGGAGGCCTGCTTACATTGAAATGAATAAGGCAAATTTTGGTCAAAAAAAATAGTTCTCCATAGTCTTAAACAAAATACAAATCCTTTTAATGAAGGTGCTCTGATCTGGGGAAAGAGGAGAAAGGAAGAGGTGTTTAGATTTTTCCCTATTTAAAGCCCTACAATGTTTAACTTAGAGGAAAATAGAACAAAATAGCGAGTTTGGTAAAATATGTTCATTGAAGATACACTTAACCACTTAAGAGCAACTAAATAAAGGCTGCTGGTCATTTGGCCTTCCTTTGAGAGTGCTACTGGCTATGTCTGATCTTTCATTCTTGCTTGCAAAATGTTACCTTGTTAAGAACCAGACTGAAAAAAAAAATCTGTATTACTCTTACTTACCAGGCTTCTGCTACAGAGGTACAAATTGGGCCCATGAGACTGACACAAGATCCAATTCAGGTAAGATGTTCTTTCAGTTTCTTGATACAGTCAATTCAGTTGATGGGTGAAGAAATTAAGGTTCAGCCCTCATGGTTAAGTATAATGTTTTCATTTTACTTGTGTAAGGGCAGTGAGATGGATAATTGGTGTTTTGGTTTATCTGAGTGCCTTTGAAGAGACCTGTGGGTAAATTAAATTGGCAGACGAGGTGCTCAAATTTCCATTAACATCAAATCATTTATTTTATATGACCTGTCAGTACAAGTGTGTGTGTCTGTGTGTGTGTGTGTGTGCGCGCACGTGCATTAGCAAGTAAAACAGCTGTATCTGAATCTTAAAAACCGCTGAGTTCTGATATGGCACAGCTGAGAGCACCATTATAAAGTTTAGGTACCAGGTGAGTTTTGCTGGGTTTTGCACAACAGATCAAAGAACTGTGCTTTTATAGGTCACAGATGCAAGAAATCACATGTTCCAACAAGAACACTGAACTTTGGTTTAACAAGCAACAGCTCTTACCCATAGTTGCTACTGTTTCTGTACAATTTGTTCCTGTGTCTGTAAACAGATGGATGCCAAGAGTTATTTTTTAGCGTATAGTGTGTTTTAGAGCTCTCAGATGATAGGAAATGATGTCATCTTAGTCTTTAATATTGCTCCTGTGAGCAACATTAAAAGTTCATTTGAGCTAACTTTTTGCCTTGGATCAGATGACTCTCTAAATTACAGAGAAATTTAGTCAGCAGTCACCCTTTCTGGTTTTTGTTTGTTTGTTTCTTCTTTTTTCTTTTCATATCTGGCTACAAGAAGAAAAACCCGCATGTGGGATACATGCTGTTTCTGAGGTCAAAAAATCATACGTATATATATCATAAAGCTTTAAAATTTTCTTTCTGTATGATAATACTATATAAAGTATAATTCACAGTTAACTGTGACTTCCTCTGTTGAAAATGCTTATTTATAAAAAGACTGTATAATGGTGACTTCAGCAAACAAGTGTCTTCATTTTTGAATGAATTTCTACATAAATATGTGGAACGTTTTATGGAAAAATGTTCCATAGACTGTGATCATCTTCAGTAAGATAGTCAAGAAAATACTTAAGTAAGAATGTTTAGTGTTTCTGGCAGCATTTTACTTGGTTTGCCTTGTATAAATTGGATTTGCCAAAGTATCACAGTATCTATGTTAGCTGTTATGATATAAATTAAGTGAAGATTCATCATAGAAGAAGGGGAATTGTTTTGTGTTTTTTTTTGTTTAGAAACATGGTTGACATTCCTCTTGTTATCTAGTTAGGCGTGGATGTTATTTTGTCCCATCGTTAGAAAAGAGACAAATCGTGCTACAGAAAGCAGACTTTAAGTAAAACTCCTACCTGAAGTTTTTCATAAGGACTTTGCCATACATTAACTAAAAGGAAAATACTTTATATAAATTCACTTCCTATGTGGAACACATATGTGCAAGGATTGCACATATCCACTCATTTTAAAAATGTGTGCTAATCTTTTTTTCCAGCTTGAAGACAGAGCTACAGATTTCTCTGCAGTGCAAAGAGAAACTAAACATCACATTTTAAATATCTATTTGTTGGTGCTTAATCGTGTCCTTAATTGTCTGATAAGTTAATTCAGTTTGTTAAAACAATTGTCACCAGAGTTTCTCTTAGCAATGGTCATTTTATGCTGGTGCATGTTTTAAACTGTCATTTGGGACCAAACCTGTGCCAGCCAACAAATCGCCTGTATTTTTTGTCTGGGAGGTGACCTTTGTTGTGACTATGACTCGCCATAAACCATTTAATAGATTTCACCCTAGAGTTTATGACCATCTGTGTTAGAGGACAAACCTGTTGTGGTTTGTATTAGATCACGACCCAGGTGCTGCAGGACATAGGAGTGGGGGAGGAGAACAGTCCACAGCAAACATAACAGCTCCTACACTCCAAACGCCCTCCCAGCGTGCAGCTTATGTGTCTGCCCAGATTTCGTACCAAGGCTAGAAAATGGGCACAGTTTGGTTGTGAGACGTTAGAAATGACTGTGAAGAAAGTACATATAAGTGTGCTGTTTCTCCCAAGGACACAGGAGAAAGGTGTGTTGTAAACAGTTAGTGCACACAAGAAAGCTCTCTTACCCTTTTGCAGAACTGTTTACTAGGGCTGACAGAGGTTTGTATGCAGGCCTTTTTTATACAGTTTTTAAGCCAGTGCCCTACATAATGTAAAGATCAGGAAAAAACAGTAAAACAAGCTAGATGATAGCCAGGGAAAACAAGTGGATATGAACAGTCTTGAACCATCTCTTGTGTTTGGCACTTTGATAGAAGATGGCCTTAATGGCCAAGGAACTGAATTGCATGCCATTCAGGCATGCAGTCAAATGGATTAAACTGAAACCTTTTCTGCTTAACTTGTGAACCAGACCAAAGATTTAAAATATATATATATATATATATATATATAAATAAAAATCAATTTTTGTGGAGAACCTTGCAAAGCAAGAAACCAATCTATATGTGCAACATTAATAACTGTTAAAATAAGGCCAGAGAGAGAAGGACAGACTAGGTCATGTTTCAGCATTCAATCTAGATGTTTTTTAAAGCAATGACCAATGGAAAAGCTACTGTGGTTTTATTTTTATGTTGTATTAGAGTGAAGCCATGAATGTGGCATTGATTTCCCTAACAACCAACAGGTTAAGGGTTTGGAAAAGAAGAGAGAGACGAGGCAACGCTCAGAAATTGTAGTGATGACCACTCCTGAAGCTTATGTTAGCATTTAAGGTGAAGTTTGTCATCATCTCCTTGCAGCATTTAATACAGTGGAAGTAAACTAGGTTGTGTATTAGGGTTACTGTGGCATTTTTCTCCATTCCTGGGTTTAATGAGGAAACTGAGATAATTACACTTCTTTTCCCACTGTACTTGTCTTGCTTATTAGTAAGTGCATTTCCTTCTTGTCTTAGCATATACCTCTTGCTTTCTTTCAGAAAACACCTGTAGAATCTGTCTGCCACCTGTGATCATTTGCCCACTTTGTTTTACCACAAAACACTGTCTCCCATTCAAATACTGTATTTTGTCCCCTCTTAAGACAATCATCGGTCATCAACACTTTCACAGCACCATGTTTGTTCTGATGATGATTATCTTACCTGTTGAGCTGCAACCAAAGCATTAAGATGCCCAACATTTAACCATTTGCCATGCCAATTTTAGGTGTCACAAGAGCAACCCCCTGACTATTACAATTCTTTTGCTAGGATGCCTGCAATAACATAAAAAATGTTTAGATAACTTGTTTTATGACTACTTAAGTTGCTGTTTCTAATTTTCTCATTGTTTCCTTCTGGTACCATGTGTCTGTACCCAGCTGTTATCTCTTGGCTGTATTTTGAGATATTTAAAGTAGATCTCTGTCCATTTTCTTTGTTTGTATGATAATGTGGGAACAAGACATGCAGCAGCTGTGCAAAACAAATACTCAAAAACACTGTAGGAATTCCAGTACATCACCAAAAATGCAAATACTTCATTGGCAGAAGTCCATGGTACTCCTAAGACAGAGCAGTGCTTAATAAAATGTTCTATTTACAGTGAAACTGACATATTATATGCCAAAAAAACAAACAAACAAATAAACAAAAAAACACAGATATGTGCTTTCCATCAAGAAACAAAAATTAAATTAACTCTTTTCCATGACAGTGTGTTTTATACAGATTGTTATATTTTTGTATTGATTTGGGGATATATCTTGCAATATATTTGCATAATTATATTTATGTTATATAACTATATAGTTATTGCAGTTATATAACTATATAGTTATTATAGTTATGGTGTAATTCTTTACACTAAACTTCATACAAATTTTCATGAGAAAGTATGGTAATAATACATCAATGGTACTTTTTAAAGTTAATATTCTCTGAAGGATCTGCACACTGATATTTAGCTACTGGTGGGGGATCAGGTGGTTCAGTTAAGCTCCTTTATTTTACATCTGGTACATGACTGAATTTTGTAGTCCTTTATTTCCAAACTAAGAATGCTGAGAGAAGAAGATATCAAAAAAACCACAATGAAAAACCTGTTTGCTGACCTCATTGTACCAATCAAACTAGGAACAAAATAAAACTAACATCAGCTGGAAGCAAACAGAAGATTGTATCAGGGTGGAGATTTTGCCCAGGTATCTGCAAAGGTCTACAGCAGAACCATGTAACTGCTTTTGAACACTGCGATAGCTGGAAAAAGATAGGGATTAGATTCAGTGACAACTGTCACCTTAGATGGCAAGTGGCAGAAACCCAAATCTGCTTATTGTTAACTGCAGTTAAGAATACTCTTTCTAGTAAACTAAAACTTTCAGATGTATTTCTTAATACCTATGCAAGTTCCAAGCACTTAATTTTCTACCACTGTTTAATGAAACCTTGAGTGATAGTCCTGCCACAGTAACATTAATGGCTCTGTTTATTGTTTAGAATTAAACAATCTAGACAGCTCAAGATAAAAGAAAAGTTATGGTCACCTTGTCTAGCTTCTAGGCCGATGGTGTTGTATTTCACGTGGTAACATCACAGACGCACAGAACAGCATAAATAAAAGGTTATTAGCCTTTTTCATGGGCATTTTGGGCAAAATCTGCCATATTTCACTCAGACAGATTATTTCAGTGATGTCAGGGATGTTTTTGATTTGCGAAATGAACATAGATTATAGATTATTCCAAGGCTGCAGTTTTTCTGTGCAATGCAAATAGCTGTGGATAAACTTTTGACCTCTTGAGACCTTTCCTTTTCACACCATTTTTGCATCAAAATAATCTTTTTCTTTATCTGTCACATATGGTGGCATAGTTAGTGATCAATTGTGATGTTTGAATTATTTTTCCTGCAGCCCAGCCCTGTCTATTCCTGTTGTTCTTTTCAGTTTTGAAAGGATACAGCTTAACTCCATTTTGTTGTACATTGAAGGCAGGGTAGTGAATAAAACCATATTATGTTAATTGTTTGTCCCCGAAGAGTGATAATTAGGGCTGTTACATTTCAGGAAGCTCCTTACAATTAAAAATATGTGTAATTAAAAATATGAGAGTGGTGGTGGTGTTTGAACATTTACTCATCCAGTCTGGGTACTGATGGAATTTGAACATGAGTTAGAAGAGACTCATCATCTGGCAGCTATTTGGATGGCATGTGTGACCAAACCACCTTAACATAGGAGTAATGTTCCTGAAGCTGTGATGCTCAGAGAATGAGCAAGGCAAGGTAACCTGTCATCACCTAACACTTTTACATCCAGAACAATCACAGCTTACTCGAAAGCAGTAAATATCAGTCCTACACAGTTAATGCTCTGTTGATAACTGCTCCATTTATTAATAGTTGTCCTACTGTCTCAGCTGTTTTACAATCTGTAGTCCAATATTTTCACTTTCAATGCAGACTCAATCTTTCTTAGAGAACCATTAGTTAAGATCTGCACCATGCGGGGAACTATTTTGTATTTTTTAAATTGATTATGCTGTTTTTCGTACTTCTCAGGTTTTGCTGATCTTTGCAAAAGAAGACAACCAAAGCGATGGTTTCTGGTGGGCTTGTGACAGAGCTGGTTACAAGTGCAGTATTGCCCGGACTCCCGAGTCAGCACTTGAATGTTTCCTTGATAAGCAACAGGAAATAATTGTTATAGATCACAGGAACTCCAGATATTTTGATGGGGAAGATATGTGCAGGTAACCAAAGAACCTTATGCTTTTTTTGAACTTCAAAGCATATTATACAAAAGTGACCCTTATAATTATAAAACCAACCTCCCCCTGGGAAAAAAAATATAATACGATGGAAATTTGGACATTGAGAACAGGAGTTTTTCATACATCAGTAAGTACATACGTAAGTAGATAAGTTCATACGTTAGTACTGCAGCAAGGTTTTAAGCTGCAGGGCTTCAAAGTAATGCTATTGTTTGCCCACTAGGTCAGGTATGCTGCACTGAGAGCTCTTCACAGAAGTTCACATCACTCTTCTGGCACACATGGAAATGAAAAATTAGCACGCATTTTGTACCATGCACCATACTGTATTAGTCCTTCATGAACTAACAGTTCCAGTCCTTATGACAAGTTCAAATACTTGTGCTTATGGAAGTACTTATAAAAGACAAAAAATGAATATGAAGACTCTTCACTCAGGAAAGCGTGACATGTTTGAAAAAGAATTGTCTTTTGTCAGTGAAAGATGAGTGGAGTGATCTTCAGGTAGTTGGTCATGCTTTTTTCAGTTCATCAATAAGTGGTGAAAGTGGTGAAATTTTGTTTGCTCAGCATTTCATAAATGATAGTCTGTTGTAGAGATGTGCATTTGCTATATCTTCTTTTCTTTTTACATGCCCAAAGGCTATATTTTGTAGCCTTTCAAGAAAATGTTTCAATATCTAGAAAGGCAATGGTAAATATGGTAGAAGATGGAAGAGATTCTTGTTTAAATTAGATAATGAGTACTGAAAATGCATTGTATAGACATTGTATCTCTCAGCCCATGTGTTCGGGACAATCTGCTCCAAATGAACTAGGTAAGCAAGGCAAACCTGTATTAGGTAGGAAGAGTAGATGTAAGGAGTTGTGGTTCCTGCCCTATGCTTTTGGAGCTGTTGCCTCTGAGATGCATTATGTTGTGCAGCACAACATAGGAGGAATCTGGTAGCGAAATGGAAATGAAATGTCTAAGTGAAGATGGGTAGGTTTTGGCAGTGTGACATCCTATTTTCTAAATTCAGCAACATCTTTCAGTCCTGTTTTTTGTTTATATTGTCTGCGAAGATGTTGTGAGTAACATTGAGAAAGCATGTGGTGTAACAGAATATTTTGTTTTCTCAGGTCTATTCGTGCCACAAAGCCATCAGAACACACTGTAATACTTGCTGTGGTTCCTCGCATGTACGTTTTACTCTGTTTTGTGAAATATTTTTATTTTACTCCATAAGAACGTTATATAAAATAGTTATCTAATAACAGAAGATATCTTATTATTAAGCCTTATAGAATAAGGTTATTAGTTATTTTTACCTAAAATGGGTAAATGATGTATATGGCCTATTTAAGTATTAAATAACCTTCCAATTATATAGAGCAATATATCACCTTGTCTTCAGGGGATCATAATGTAATGGTTTGGATACTAAGGAAAAATAGACATCTATGTGTTAGTTTCTAAAATGAAAGAATAGAAGAAAATGTATTATTTTCTAAAGGAAATAACTAGATCATGTAACAAACTGTGATTATTAGGGAACTTGGTAATGGAGTAAACTTCATTAACTTCATTGTACTTAACTCAGCAGAGCGTGGTCCTGAAATCCTTATCGGATAATTCATACCCCATGTATTCAGGCAGAATTCTTATTGACTTAAATATATGGTTTATCAAATACCTTAGAAGAAGAGAGCTTTCCCATCTTTGTTAAAACTCCTACACACTGCTGAACCCATCCTAATTTTGTTAATTTCCTAGTTAATTTAAAGTATTAGCAAATTGAGTGGCAGAAGAGGAAATATTCCTGCCAAGATTAGGAAATAGATTAAGTTTGCTGCTGAACAGTGCTTTACAGCTCATTTCACATTTTACTTAATAACACTATTTTAGATTCTTTCTTGTAAGTTATGACAGGATGTCTTTTATTCTCTTCATGGTTTTTTTTTTTTTTTCCTAACACCCTTGTGCGTCTGTGAAGAGACAGGTGTTCTGTAGAATACCTATCAGGTTTGCTATAGGAATTGTTTTCAGGTTGTAGAAACAGAGCTGCAAAAATCTACAAAAGAAGATTGTATCATCTTTGACATATTCAGAAAATCAACTTCTGTAATATTATGCTTTTATATGTGTGTTTTATGTAAGACTGTTATTACTGCATTATGTTTTAATAACTGTCAAACTGGTACCATCTAGGTCTTCCGTGCTGAGTGACCAACATGTTTTATTTTATAGATCTGCTGATCAAGACGAGACTTCCGTTCTTCCCCTTCTTAATGCAGGCTTTGATAGGGTATGTCTTCTTTGATAAATTACATGTTTAATATAGTACCTATGATTGCTTCGTAAATTACAGACACTTCTTTTTCCTCAAAGTGTAAATGAATCCTCCATGTAAACTAGACGTTTGCTTCTGTTCCAGATTTATTGGTGAGAAAATAGTGGCAGCTGATTGGGTACTCTTCTTTTCAATAATGTTTTGGACAAGCATGTGAAATAAGAGACTCTGTGATCTAGCTAGTCCTTCCAGAATAAGTAGGGATGTGGAGAGATTAATTCCATGTGGTCTGGTCAGATGGTGGGTGGGTTTTGTTTATGAATGCATTGGAAAAAACGATGATGTGGTGCCCTGATTAATGTGTGCTGCATGTAACAACATGCTGCCTAGTCATCTGGACATTTCTGTGTCTTTGTGACTGCTAGGATTCCTCTTCTAAAAGGAGTACCAGCCTAGGCGAGCACCTGCTGAAGTGAAAAAGATTTTTTTTTTCATTGAGGTTGAATTGGGTTGTTGTGTTGGCCTGAACCCTCTCTTTTCAAGACAGCATTAAAAGTTGTCCTGTACAGGAAGCAGAAGGGAAGAGAACTGTTTCATTCTCTTTCTTAAAACAGCTTTGTAGGTGAGAGCAGAAAGGCAGCTCTGTAAATATAGCTTCAGTTGCTTACCATCTTCTAGCTTCTCAAGTCTTGTTTTGCCTTTAAAAAAATGCAGGACAATGTAGTTAGTGGGCCATATCATGACTTCAAGTGCAATATTGAGTTCAGACATGGGAGACACTGTGCTACTAAGGTGTTTTTTAGTGTCATGCTTTCTTCCAACAAAAATAGAAGTTTGTTGGATCTTTTTGCACCTGACAGCTGTTCTGGCAAGTGAAGAGAGAAGATTGGGTACAGTCTCTAACCATTCCCTCTAGCTGTCCCACATATATCGGGGAGCTTGCAACGTATAATAACCCCCTACTTGAATTATTTTCAAGCCTTTAAAACATATCTGATGTCAGAGATCCTATTTTCACAGGGGGGAGGCTGTAGGATTTTTTTCTGCTTGGTTAGGGATTTCTAGGGCCTAAATCCATATGAAAAACAAAACAAAACAAAACTTAAAAATATAAATTAAAAAATAAATAAATAACCCCCTTCTCCAAGTAGAGGAACAGTATCTCCTGGGATCTTCTCCTCAGCAGCATAATAAAATTGATAAATGATTTTTGTAAAATCACATCTGCTAAAATTATATTCTCTTCACTAATTTTATTTTTACAGTCCATCTTTTCTGGTAGCTTTATTTTGCATTATCACTATTCATTGTATTGGTGTTTGTCACGTTATTTCCTCATCTTCCTCCACCCCTTCTCTCGACAAAACATGGGTCTGTCTGGTGATAGTTGTCTTCTAAATGCATCTCCAACTTGACTAATGAAGTGTCTGATCCTGTAGCCAATTAGTCTGTCACTTTTTTCTAGAGTTTTGTAGAAAAAAAAAAAAAAAGAATTTTTACAGCAGGTTTAGGTTGTAAAGATTCCCAGGACTCCTTTAATATACTTAGGAGATATGCTTGCAAATGCATCAACCCTAATGTTTTCTTCATGCTGTGAATAGCTGATTATTTTGCTTTAAAATGTTAACTTTGTGTGTACATGTGTTACAGAAATATCTTTCTATGTTTATGTGTACATACGTAATATACTATAAGTATACTTGAATAATCACTTCATTACTTCTAATGAAATCAATGAAGATGGATTTTCATCCACATCTGGATCACTAAAAGATCTTATGACCGCTTTCCAGAGAAAGATTTCAGGAATCTTTTGGCATTTTTTTTTTAATGCTGAGTTTGCCCTGTTTTTTTCTTCCTTCTTCTCAAGAAAGGAATTTATTACATGTCTTCTGAATGTTTTTCTAGTATCATTAATAGCTTTTGTGTTTGCGTATTAATGGTCTTGTTAATGCATTACCTTCATGATGCTGATCTTTCCCCCTAAGTCTCATGAATATAATAGAAATGGCCTCCTTAGGATGGACTAAGTTAAGTAAGTGATTTGACTTCCTGAATGATTTTAAACTGTGACTTAAATTACCAAAGGAGGAAGCCTTGATTTCTGCAGTTGCTCAATTGCAAATTGTTTTGCATTTTGAACTTTAGTTCTTTTTCTAAACAAATGTTGATTCTGTTCACCCGTTACTCTTAAAACGTGTTGGTTTGCAACAAAGCAAATTTTTAACGCTAAACCTGGTACTTCTTGCTAAGCAAGAAGAATGATGCATTTTTATTAGCTGATTAATTTTGTGGCTTGCATCAAGTTCTGTATGGGATGACAGTGGAATCTGATTATAATGAAGTCAAATGTAATTTAAAAGTAAACGTTAGTTAAATAAAAATGTACTGTATAAATAAGAAACTTTTTAAAAAGAAGGTATTACTGTCAGCACTCTAGTATTTCAGAGGTAATAGATCTTCCTCTTCTTGTGCCTTGTTTGTATGCACAAATTAGAAAAAGGAAATGTTGTCTGCTTTTTTTCAGGTCCAAGCTGGTTTCTCAGGTTTGAGTGAACTAGTATGTTAATAATATATTAATATTATAAACTTAAATAAAGAGATTCTGTGCACCTGCAGAAAAATATATACAGCAATTAAGAGCAGGCTTAACACTTCCAACAAGCTGCAATTCTTGGTTCCTTGGCATTGAATCATACCAACATGATGTCTTCATTTTCTTTTAAATTTTGTCAGTAAATGATAATACATTGAAATTCAAACTGAAAAGACCTTTAATACATTCTAGGAAATTTAGTTTGTAAAATCAGCAGCCATCAGTGCTTAAATAGTATGTTATTGATAGATTTGTATTTTTATTGTTTTAAATTTCCTATAAGTATATTTGAAACTTTAAAACAGCACTCTAAAAGTGAAAATCTAAATCTTCAGTGCTGTAGAAGAAAAGTTTGCAGGCATTTTGTTTTGCAAAGAACACATCATCATCTGAACCCTAGTTTCTACCAGCTTTATACTGTGCCTTTTGGTTTCCCAGGCATTAATAAGCAAATTAATAAGCAAATTAATTAAGCAAATTAATAAGCAAATTAAGCAAATAAATTAATTATTTGCTTAATAAGCAAAGTGACAGTTATAGAAATATTTTAATATCTTAACATTATAGGAATGAGGTAGACCAATGTTAACAGTTATTTTTAAATATACTTTTTATGTTTTGCTGGCTACTTGGGATTAAGCTGTTGGTCTCCAAAACATAATTCTTCAAACAAGAGAGAAGCACAGGTTCCTCAAAAACATTCTTTGTTCTTCAATTTTGACTGCTGGCTCTTGACTCAGCATGCAGCTGTACTGTGAGAACTGATGACATCACAGAGTATTTTCTGTGAAAAACAAAGTCTGTGCATGTACTTATAAAGCAGTGATTTAGCTCCTTGGAGCACAAGCTTACTGATGAACAGTGAACTTTAGCTGAAGTCAGAGAATCTACTAGTACTTTTGTGATGAACATGAAGTTTCTGATTTCAGATGGACCGAACACAATACCTTTAAGCTTACTGCCTTTGCCTAACAAGTAAAGGACATTATTTCCATCTGGAGTATATAAAAATCTTGTTAGCTGCTGTCAGCACGTTACTTACTTTATATACTTTTCTGCACTTCTGAATTCAAAAGTGATGACTCAGTGAGGTTACTTGTGGACCAAAGTTACTACAACTTGTGAGTTTTGGATGTAGTATTTGCAGAAAAACAGATGAAATGCCACATGTCATTACATTATTTTTTTTTAGCATGAATGTTTTATATCTCTAAGGTATTCCTTTTCTGTTCTGAATTAAGACATTACTGTTCAAAATGAAACATCCAAATTATACTGTTTTTGTTTGAGACTGCGAGCTTTTTTTTTAGATTATCTATTTCTAATTGAATACGTAACACCAAGTGGCAAATTTCACAGTTGTGATTTCAGCATAGCTTCATATTTGCTTTGTATTTAACTAGTGATGTTGTCATAATGACTAGAAAGTCATTCCCATGGAAAAGATGAGTCCTGAACACAAAAGGTACAACTAAGGCTTTTTATTTGTACAGAACCACAGAATGGGTGAGGTTGGCAAGGACCTATGGAGGCCATCAGGTCCAACTCCCTGCTCAAGCAGGGACACACAGAGCAGGTTGCCCAGGACCACATACAGGTGGCTTTTGAAGATCTCCAGGGAGGAAGACTTCACAACCTCTCTGGGCAAGCTGTGGCAGTGCTCGGTCATCCTCACAGTCAAGAAGTGCTTCCTAATTAGAATCATAGAATTATTTAGATCGTAAAAGACTCTTAAGATCATCAAGTCCAATAATCAACACTCACAAGTTAGTTAGTGTCAGGAGGAACTTCCTGTGTTCCAGTTTGTGCCCATTGCCTCTCGTCCTGGCACTGGGAACCACTGAACAGAGGCTGCTTCTGTCCTCTTTGCATTCTCACTTCAGATACCTTGAAGAGGTCTCCCCTGAGTCTTCTCTTCTCTAACCTGAACAGTCCCACCTCTCTCTCAGCCTTTCCTCAAATGAAAGATGTTCTGGTCCCTTAATCATTTTTGTGGCCCTTTGTTGGACTGTTGCCAGCTGTCAGGTTAGAGTTTTAGAAGCAGGAACAGGAATAACAGATTTAAAAGCTTCCAGTCTATTTCATGCACTATTGATTTGTTTTCCAGCATTTCATGGAGAATAGCAGCATAACTGCTTGTTACAATGAGCTGATTCAAATAGAACATGGGGAAGTACGATCTCAGTTCAAATTACGGTATGTAGAAGTGTAAGAGAGTGTGCACAACATAAATTGTTTGGTCTACGTTCCCAGCTATGCATGTATGTGCTTTGTTATACATAATATACATGTATGTTAACCAATTCCTATAGCCTTATTTTGCTCTTCAGTTAGTTTGTAACAAATCTAAGTGCTTTAGTAACTGGTACCCTCAAAAAGCTTCATTGGTATGCTTCATTCATTGGTAGTTTAAATGAAAGCTTTCCTTCACGCAAAAAGCAGTACATGTTCATCCCTTATTCTGATACTTGCTTCTGTCCATATGTCTTGAGGCACATATGTTGAATTTGGCAATGTTACAGCAGCCATTACTGGTATCACCATCAGAGTCAGAACCTTTAACAGAAATACTGCAGAACAATTTCTGCTCACTTAATTGCAAGGGTAGCGTTCTACAAATTCTGTCCTGTGTGTAAGATTTAAGGGCTGCAAATTTACAGGACAGGACATTTTCACGAAATTGTCCTTGCTCACAGGTGTGTGAGATGTCATACCTGACAGCTTGAGCTGAGCACCATCTTGAGCTGGCTCTTTATACCCTGAGTTTTTACTTTCATGTCCATGCAAGACTTGACAGTCCAGGATCATGAATTTTTATTTTAGTGAGAAATATCTAATTGTCTAATTATTTATTTCACTAAGGTAAGAAGAAATTAAAGACTTTCATTCCATTATCATGTAATATGACTAATTTTATATTTAATATAAGTGCTTATACCTACATGTAAATATCTTTGCAATTCAACTCTATGTAAAAAGAACCCTTGAAGCTGTCACACAGAGAAGTTGTATTTCTCTAGATCTCAAAAGTGAGTTCCAGTTCCTTTGACAGAGAACACTATCACTTCTCTACAAGATTCAGTGTTTCTTTTTAAGCAGTAGATTTTTAGAAACTTCATGTTCAAGTGAATGTGTTTGTGTATACAAAATAAGATTACAGTAAAATTTTCAGAAAAAAAAAAAAAGGATTCAGGCTTACACAATTTTTAATAGGTGTTTTCAAAGGCTCAGCAGAAAATAAAACAACAGTGAAATTTTAGAAATTAATTAGGTGTTACGGTGGTCCTGACTTGGTTCAGTAGAAAACACAATGTGAAATGTGTGACTTCAGAATTAAGTCATCACTGATGAGAAACACCAATTTATGTATAAGATCAGATGTCATTCATACATGCAAAACCTGTAGCTAGTGTTTAAGTCCAATAAACCAGATTTTGTAATAACAAGAATACTATGGAGAGAAAGGAAAATTTTCAAGATGTTAGATCTAGTTTTCAAGATTACTCATGGTTTAACCAGTGTTCCAGTTGTAGAACTTTGTTGTCTGACAATGTACAAAGTCAGACTCCTGA
This sequence comes from Cygnus atratus, assembly GCF_013377495.2. Classification (NCBI taxonomy): domain Eukaryota; kingdom Metazoa; phylum Chordata; class Aves; order Anseriformes; family Anatidae; genus Cygnus; species Cygnus atratus. The sequence continues at coordinate 25,354,343 of NC_066396.1, read as the reverse complement.
AAGAAATCATAGGTCTGTGCAAATAGCCTCCTTAATTTCTTAGCTGGGAAGTGTTACAGCATTCATTGCTTTTTATTCTGTATGTAGAAGCTTTTTGGCATTTCCATCAGTTACTGTTTACCAAAATATAGAAGAATTAAAATTATCCTTTTGTTTCTTTAAGACATTAACAATGTATCAATGGTCTTTTGTGGTATGGTTTGTTTTCATTTATTTATTTTTCTAATAAACTTTATATCCTTCTCATTGAAAACTTCCTGCTTTAACACATGGAATAATTCATTTCAAGAACTGCATGCCAATACAGTTTGAGCATCTCTACATGAGTGATATCAATTACAAATGCAGATAACTAAAATTCAGGGAACATGATTTGTTATCGGCTACCATGTTTTGCTGTGAGTTTATTTTAAAACGCACACTCACAAACAAAACAAAACAAAACCTTAAAATTTGAAGGAAACAGTGTCAGTCCCCAGAAGCATTTCATCTACAGATAAGCACATGAACACTTACAAGTAACATTTATACTAACATCTGGGGGCATAAAGTAGTCTTCTGAAAGATAAACTTTCTGAAAAGGAATACTTGTAACTTGGAAAAGCTGATATCCTGCAAAAGGTGGTTTCTTCCTATTTTTGCCCAGTTAGGCAGATGCTCTAAGTGAATTTACCATAAAATTAAAACAACTAGTGTTTGGTAAGTCTGCTTGGTTACAATTTGTTCTCATCTGTGTGGTTTGATGAAATGGGGTGAAGAAGTGTTGCACGTTATGTTTATCCCACTGGGTTCCTGGTCTCTGATCTGTTTGCTGTCTCAATAGGTCTTCAGTACAGCTTTGTATATATGGAAGGGAAGAGAGAATATTTTCAGAAAGTTAATCAATGGGACTAAAAACAGGTTATTTCAGGTGTTCACATACAAGAGAAACTCTGTGAGAAAGCAGTATTTAAGGTCATTTCAGTGTACCAAATTGTGTCCTATTCCAAGCAGAAACTGTTTCTCATCATAGCTTTTCTGCTTCTTCTGTTATGCAACTTGGTTAGACATCTGTAGGAGGTGTGCATTAATCAGAAATAGCGTGGACCATTTGAACTTTTAATTTTGCTGGCTTGGTTGCCAGATCAAATGATAAAAATAGGGTTTGAATAGTGCAAACATTGCTGTGTTTCCTTGCAGGAAGTTTACTTAATGACTGTTGCTAGCTGCTGGTGTACCAGATGAGTATCTATCACTGAGATAAATTACTTGTTTCATACAGCAAAAAATCACACCATGGAGCTGGCTTGGACTGCTAGAGCATCCTTTGTAAAATTATACTGACAGCTCCTTTTCTTGTATGAACTGAAATACTACTGTTGTATTCTGTATACAACACTTCTTCCTACAAATCTTCATCCACACAACTGCACGTGTATGTCTTTGTTTATAGTTCTTTTTGTTTTCTATTTGTTTCTGTGTTACTTCCATGATGAACAAAGCTGACAATGTCTTGTATTTCTTCATATGGAGGCAGAATACTTCTCTGCTAATGATTCGCTGGTCATCAGTATTAATTCAAACCCCACTATGCAGTCTGTGAACAAGATGTCCCTTTTAGATAATAACAAGGATGTTTATGCATGATGCACTTTATGCTACCTGCAGTGAGAAGTACATAGCAGATAATTAGTTTGTGTTTAGTCCACATCAAAGATAAAGTACTGGCATCTATCAAAGCAGGTATGTCTGAGTTGTTTCTTTTTGTATATGCTATATATCCATAGTTTGCTTTCTTATGCTAGGAGCCTGCATTAATGTTAGTCCCATTCTGTGTAAATTATAAGCAATTTAAACCCTGTAGCAAAGGGGCAAGATTTTTGTTTTCTTGTGTTAGTTAAAATATAGTCCTGAAAAAATGGGAAGTGGAGATTAATTTTGCCCCTAATTAAAATCAGGAAGCATGGAGATCAAGTTGCTGAATTATTACTTGGAGGCAAGAAAAGCAATATTTTTCTGACTAGGACTTTGAAATGGCTTCAATTATTTACTCTTACTATGTTGCATTACAACTTCTTTGACAGTGGAGATCTTTTGCTGTAACTTTATATGTATCTGTGCTGTGGTGACTTTTTTTGTTCCCTATCTTTAATGATCACAAAACTTTCTATTGTAATGTAACAGCCATTTGTTATTTTTACAGCTAATTGTTAGTTCATGCTCTCTAGAGCATGTCTAGAAAAAGCAACATACTATTAAATTGATGCAGTACTCATGAGCAATTTTACAATGTGATCTGCAGAAAAACATATGAACAACAGGAATGTCTGAAGATGAATTGCTTCAAAAAGTTATAATGGAGATGGGTACTTGGTTTAATCATAATGACATTCTGGTTTGTGATTCATCTACTGATAAGTACAGTGTAATAATGCATTTATGGTAAGCAAAATACTCTAACAATAAAACTAATGTGAATCATTTACTGATTTCAGGGCATGTAATGCAGTGTTTACAGCATTAGACCATTGTCAGGAAGCCATAGAAATAACCAGTGAAGATCATGTTGTTCAGGTATGGAGAAAAAAAGTTAATCATTTTGTAGAATTTGAAGACAGGAACCCCAAAGAGATCTTTGCTCAGTAGTTTCTCTTCTAATTCTGTATTTTAATTTTGTTACTATATTTCTGTAGTAATTCTGGATGCTGCATGTTGACACTTGCTGAACTTCTAAGACCTTTCTTTTTGTATCTTTATTTAGATGATCATTTCCAGTGAAGTAATGTTACTTATGGTAAAACAACAAAGAAATCCATAGCAGAACTAGATAACCTGTACAGGAAAGGGTTTTTGACTGCTCTTTCTGTGCTTTCTGATAACAGTTTGTATATCCCATTCTGTGTTCAACTCCTTATGTAAATTAAATGTTTCTCCATTTGCATAGTATTTTTATGTGACAAACACTGAACTGTAGGGCTGTGTGGTTATGGCTATGGATGTGCATCCTGAAATACTTAGACAGTCGTGTGCAAGTAACTGTGTTTTAAGTGTGCTCTTCTTGTTTGACAGTATGTTAATCCAGCCTTTGAACGGATGATGGGGTATCAAAAGGGAGAGCTCATTGGCAAGGAACTCACTGAAATACCAAAAAGCATTAAAAACTGTGCAGATCTTTCAGACACTATCAATACATTTATTAAAAAAGGAAAGGTAAGTAAGTAAAATTAAGCTTGTGCTTGTGCTTGTGCTTTGGATTTCCAGACTGCTTTGTTTTTAATACTCTAGGTTTAAGAACACAAAACACTGTTTTCATGAGTTGCATATATTTGACCAGAATTCCGTTCCTCTGATTCCTAAACTTCTTTGTAAATATTGGGCACTCTCTCACAAGAGAAATATATGAAAAAATTTTGCACTGCCCTTTGATAAGCAAATATCTGTTAAAGGTGGAACTATGTATTACAACATTTTACACTATTTTAAAAATACAACCATGAAATAATATGTAATTATTTACTATGGAAAGACTATGTAATAATAAGTGAATATTTGAGCTAAGTATTCTTAGACGCTGTCTCTGTTATGTGTGTTTGCTTAGGAATGGCAAGGGGTTTATTACACAAACAGAAAATCAGGAGACAGTATCCAGCAGCATGTGAGGATAACGCCTGTGATCGGTCAAGGAGGGTAACTAACTTGTACAGAGCACAGTTGCTTTCTGTTTTTTTGGGGGGTCTTTCTTTCTGCTTTCCCTATCTGAGAGTTTGGCGTGAACCTCTATGTATTTAGGAGCAGGGTGATGATAGAACTACTGATTTTAAGTGATGTGGAAAGAATAAGCAAAATTAAGAAGGCTATGTTTTTTACTCATGTTTGTCCATTTTGGTGTCTTCCTACTCTGGCTAAAAGGACTGTAAAATCATAACAATTGGTAGTGTTGCTCATCTAGATACCTAAAAACTGATGTTTAGGCTGATGCTACAATACATTTTTTTATGAAGTTATTCTACAGTATACAAACTGTTAACCAGTCAGCTGGAAGGATCATCAGCTAGATGATTCTCTTGTTTTGTGATCATGCTTGTATGTGCTTGCACTTATACAGTGTATTATGTGTATGTTGCCAAATTATACTCCCAGATGTGCAGGTGAATTCCTGCAGAAGCAAAAGAATCACATATCCTAGGACAAAAACATAGCTATAACACTGGAGTGCTTGTTGCTCAGTCAGCCATTTGGTGTTGGTTTTGGTATCTTGTTTCATAAAAGCATCAAGAATTCAGCTTTAAAAAATAACAGTGTATCACTACAGTTTGATGTGGTAACAATTGCTTATTTCTGTTGCTAGGAAGATAAGACACTTTGTGTCCCTTAAAAGGCTGCGATGTACTAATGAAAACAAGCAGCAGGTACTGTTTTCCTTCCATGTCTTAATTTTCATCACTTTTACTGACTTTGTTTAAGAAATGAATATAGATCACATCCTCTTCGAAAAACATTCTCATATTATCATTGCATGTTGGATCAAGCAGGAAAACTTTTGCATTTGCTTAGCCTTTTTATGCTGGACTATTTTCCTTTTGTAGGACTGCTGAGTAGAGAATGCCTTTTATTCACTGGAACTTAGATATGACAGTTGAGTCTGTGATATTGTGGAGCAGCACAGACTATAATGCAAAGGGAGTTCAGGGTATTTTTTTCTATAACTGCTCTTGCCAGTCTGATCTGACATACTTAGAGCTGATAATGACCTATGCTCAGCTGTCACAAGGTTTGCAAATGTGTGGTTCTTGAATAAAGTATAAATTGAACAAAACATTGCCTGCAAGTAGAACCTGAGATATCACATACACCACAGAAAGTGTGCTGTGGAGGGGTGTAATCCAAACCATAGTTCAAAACACCCTCAGTGATCCTCGGCTGCCTTAGGCAAAGTGTCAACAGAGGTGATCCCCTCTACTCAGCTCTGGTGAGGCCACACCTGGAGTTCTGTGTATAGTTCTGCCCACCCCCAGTACAAGAGGGACCTTGGCACACGGGAGAGAGGCCAGCAGAGGGCCACCAAGATGACGAAGGGACTGGAGCACCTCTCCTATGAGATAAGGCTGAGAGAGCTGGAACTGTTCAGCCTGGAGGCTCAGGGGAATCTCTTCAATGTCTACAAATACCTGAAGGGAAGTCGGTGGTGTACAGTGATGGGATAAGAGGTAATGGGGAAACTACTGTAGGCGTCCCTGCTTGAGCAGGGGGTTGAACCAGGTGACCTCCAGAGGTCTCTTCCACCCTCAGCCATTCAGTGATTCTGTCACCCCAGTGTCTTCAGTCCAGGCACATATCCACCCAAGCAGGTTCTGAAACAAATCTGGTGGCATGAGAAGCCGTTCGATGTGATCTACTCCTAGTTCACTCCATCTGAAAGTGGCTCTGAACCAAATGGTTATATTGCATGTTTTGCCTCAAAAATACTTTAGTACATGGCCTGAAGAGTAAGGAATTCTGGGCTTCTCTGAGCTGAGGATTGAAATCTATCTATGGTCTGTAGAAGTGAGAGGTAGAAAGCAGTATGAGGTAGGAACGTAAAGAGTAGCTGGCAGCATTGTGGAGTGAAGATGTACTTGTGAAACATATTTCCTATCATTTCCATTTTCTTAAAATCTTGTTTTTTTTTTAGGGATGGAGTTATGTATCTTGTTTTGTCTATAATTTTAAATATTCTTTTATCTTTCATGGGGGTAAAGACACTTGTGCATAAAGGTATGTGGAAAGTCACTATAATTTCTAATTGCCCCTTTTTCAGTATAACAAGCCTATAATACATTATTGTAATACATTATTGGAAAACTACTCTTGGAAACAGTTAATAGGTAGTATTCTGTTGGTTGAAACCATGTCCCTTGCACAGGTTTTTGTGCAAGGTAGTATCAAGTCAACTGAGAAATCTTCATAGGTTCTGGAAGAACTGAAGCTTTACCATTTAAAAACAAAGCTTGAAGTGTTTTAACCTTACCTCGTATTTTGATCAAAACATATATTTTAGTATTGGCAGCAAGGTATCATTTACAGTAGCACGATTTTAAAAGCGCTCAGCCTGGAGTGCAAGGGATTTTTGTAATAGAAGTAGTGTCAATGTTACATGTATTTCTTTTTTTTTAATTCATTAATAAAATGACATAGTTCATATTGTTTCATTTACAGCCGCTTTGACATTGATTTGGAATTGAGATAGCACTTGGTGTTTTTTCTGTAACATACACACAGCTGAAAGATTGGTGCAGGACAGTGTAAATGTCATACTGTTTATACAAGGTCATCAGTGCAAAACAATTGCAGATTTGCAGCCATCTAGGAAAAGCACCAATAGGAATATAGATAAAAGTGTTTTTGTTTTCTGTTTTTAATCTCCCAGTTCTTTGGATTGCTTAAGCCAGTAAGTTTAAGACCAAAATTATAGTAACGTGTCAAAGGCCACATTCACACTCTTTATACTTTTGCACTGTTGGAAAGCACCATCAATAAATGCTTTTTAGTATTGAATCATGAGCAGTTATTAGGAAATAAAGCCTGAATCCAATTGGCATGGGCAGCCTTAGGGTTCTGGTGAGCCCAGATTATAAGAACTCCGAAGGGTTCTGAACAGAAGTAGAGATCTGCTACAAAGATTAAAGACCACAACCTAACAGAATGTGTAGTCTATAGAGATTTAAGGTCCTCACCAAAAAAATTAAAAAAATAAAAAAGATAAAAAAAGGTGTGGCCAACAAAACTAAGTGTTTTTTTTGCGTTTCTCTTCCATAGTGGAAGTCTCTCCTGTGTGTAGTAAGTACAGTATCAGGTGTTGCGGCATTGAACAGAAAACTCTGACGGTGTCTTGAGGCTTTGGTTTGGTTTCTTACTCATTTTATATGGGTGGTATTGGTGACATGTAAGAATATCTATACAATATTCATAAGACTCCTTACGGTTATTTTTGTAGCGTTACTGGTATGATGGTATTAGTTGTGATCAGTATTTGGACACCACAGGTTACACCCTCTGGTGGCAAAGAGAAGTTCAGTCAAAGAGAAAACATTGTGTAGCTGCCAAGCTCAACCTGAACTTTGCAGAAAAGCTTCATTTTCTGTAGCAGTTAACAGAACAGACTAAATATCCATTAAAGCTTGATTAAAATTAAAATGAAATTTATCGTTGAATTAGTGACAAAATAGTGTTAATAAAATGGCTCCTGGGGTTTTACATTAGCTATTGAATTTCATTCAGTTAGTTTTGTGGTAGCCTCTATATTTCTAATTCTCAGTAAACTGCAGTATTTTAAGACACAGTACACCATCTTGTTTGAAAAGTCAGGGAAAAGAGGGCAAATGTCTCACTGCGTAGACTTTCTGCATTTGTACAATTGAAATAAATGTTTTTAGGGATTGAAGAATTAAACAGTTAATAGCACTCTGTCTGCATCTAGAGAGTTGAGGTAAGGACCATTATTTGACCACTTGCTGAGATGTAGCCATTTTCCCTGTTCCTAATGCATTGAGGATGTGCTGCCCTTGGGTTAAATGAGACTTTATCAAACAATAATATAGAACAGTCCCAGATGTAGGCAAGCCCATCACAGACACTCCTGTTCTTTGGTTTTGTAGCTAGTAATCTCTTTCTTCTATTCATTTAGACCTTTCTGGAGTCATCCTCATGTTCTGCTGTAAGGCAGTCCCTTGCTTTCATCTGCCATTTTGTATCAGTATGTTCCTGAAAAATAAATTTATCTCTCCCTTGACAATACAGCAGCTGGGTGAGAAGATCATGTGCCTTCAGGCACTGTAGATTGCTTAGGGTGTGACAGGATGCTGCTTGATTTTTCCACATGGTAGGGCTTGAATAAACCAAATAGCTCAGGCCTGACTTGGCATCTCTTCAGGAGACAGGCCACCTACGAGCGATGAGACTTCAACAATTCAGCCACAGCTTCTGGTAGTTGAAAGCCTATTGGAAATATCAGAATATCCTGAGCTACTGCTTCTTGCTGAGCCATCTTGTCCTATCCAGATGGTGGTGTCAGTGCTCTTCTTGAAGTTTTAACCTTTTGGCTCTCCGTGGTGTGATCCCGTGCACTGGTGGCGGTACAGACTCTTCGTGTTGATGCACTGAAATAAGCCTGTCTGCAGGTAAAGCTGAGGACTAAATGCATGGAAGGATAGCAAGGGGGAAGAGGAGGCAGTAAGACTGCAAAATCTGTAACCCAGAAGGAGTTGAGGGTGATGTTTGTCATCCTGTAAGCAGCACTTGCTCTGCTCCAGGAACATTTGTTCATCCCCCACAGCCCACTCATGGTCATACTGTGCAATTTCCTAAGTAAAATACCATCAGGAGTTTGAGTGATTGAATAGTGTCAGTTATTTCTTTTAGAAAGCTGGCATAGGTTCACAAGTCAGTATGATGGTGTTATATATTGAATTGTGTATGTCTGTGGTCTTTATTGCCAAGAGATCTGAAGATTAAATGAGGCTTCAGTTCTAAAATAAATCAGTCGTTGCATTTAATCACACTTTAAAGAGAAAGTGTTTTGTAATAAAACTCCTTTTATTGTTGTTGTTGTTGATTTTTTTTTTACCTCTAGCCATGGGGACATCTTAAGCAGTGGAGCAAAAGACCACCACATTTCTTAACACTTAAATATTTCTTATTTTGCAAAACAAATCTGGAAAGACTTTTTTTGTGACAAATACAATATTTGTAAGTTGTTTTTTTTCCTCCATCATTTTTTTCCTCCAGTTCAATTTGTACCCAGCTTTTGTTGATTTTTAAAACTTATTCTCTCAAAAGTACCTTCTGGGGAAAATTAAGCCCATGTGGCAGTCATATGCTTGGTAAATCCTGGAATCCATTTCTGAATACTTGAATCCTAGAACTTTCCTCCACACTAAAAAAAAAAATAGGTTTCTCTTCAGACCAAAGGTAATTCTTTATGTAAGAATAAAAGGAAAACAAACAATGTATTTAGTTATAGGGTGGTAAAATCTGCTATGATTCAAATTTTGATCCAAATTTCTGTTTCACTTCATCAGCGTAATTATAAGTGGCTTGAACTCAATATTCAGACACTGTATACAGGCTTTCAAATATCCTTACATTACTATATATAGTTTCACAGTTAAAAATGTAGACACGTTCTTTGGCATTACTGACAGACTCTCTAAGGAATATCATAGTATTAGAGATTACAGTATAATCAGAAACCACTGTAAAGAAATTTTCATGGATTTCTGTGCCAGATTTATTACATACAAAAATGAACCATATTAGATTTATGCACAGAAAATAATACATCTCAAACTGTAGTAATTTTTTGTACAGAGGAGATCTATGAATGAGGATTGACTTTCATGTGACTATTTGTGCGTGCTGAAGCCTGGCTAATGATTAATTCTGCCTTTATGAATCGAGACCTGGAAGGATAGAGTCCTTGTTTGCATGTACATAAATTTATAACGGAGGTGTTATTTCTCTTCTTAAGAGCATATCTGTTCAAGATAAACCATGTAGCTACTCTCATAGCTTACCCTACATGTCTCTTTCAGGTCATGGCTACAGAAGGAGTAAGAAAGTATTCATGGATTTATTTATTTATTTATTTTATTGGAGTACTTAGAGGAATGTGCCAAGGTTTTCTTTCACCTGGGGAACAGAGGTGGATATCCAAGGACTAAATGCAGATCCAGTTTGGGACCAGAATGAGCAGTTCAGATGAGTTGTATCAGTTCATAGAATCACAGAATGGTTTGGGTTGGAAGGGACCTTAAAGACCATTGAATTCAAACCCCCTACCATAGGCAGGGACACCTCCCAGGCAGGGACTAGACTGCTCTAAGCCCCATCCAACCTGGCCTTGAACACTTCCTAGGATGGGGCATTCACAGCTTCTCTGGGCAACCTGTGCCAGTACCTCACCACACCCTGAGTGAAGAATTTCTTCCTTATATCTAATCTAAACCTACCCTCTTTTAGTTTAAAGTCATTCCCCCTTGTCCTATCTCTACACTCCCTGACAAAGAGTCCCTCACCAGCTTTCCTGTAGGCCCCCTTCAGGTACTGGAAGGCCGCAATGAGGTCTCTTCAGAGCCTTCTCTTCTCCAGGCTGAACAGCCAACTCCCTCAGCCTGTCCTTACATGAGAGGTGCTCCAGTCCCTTGATCATCCTCGTGGCCCTGCTCTGGACTCATTCTAATATGTTCGTGTCATTCCTGTGCTGGGGGCCCCAGAGCTGAACACAGGGCTCCAGGTGGGGTCTCACAAGAGCAGAGCAGAGGGGCAGAATCACCTCCCTTGCCCTGTTGGCCATGCTGCTTTTGGTGCAGCCCAGGATACAGTTGGCTTTCTGGGCTGTGAGCACACGTGGCCGGCTCATGTCAAGCTTCTCATCAACCAACATCCCCAGGTCCTCATCAGGGCTGCTCCTCATCAGCCCCATCTCCTCAGGGCTGCTCTCCATCCATTCTCTCCCTGCCTGTATTTCACCATATTCACCATATATGATGAGCTTCCACAACCTTACTCTACTGGGACTAGGTGACTTCTCTGAGAATTCCTGCTTGATTTTAAGAGAGGTGTTTAAGCTTTTGAAATGAGTTTTCTGAGGGAAGAATGGTCTCTTGTACTCCTTTGAACACCATTTATATGGAACATTAGTGCATAGTTTCCCTGTCCTTTCTTTAATTCTTATTCAACACAGTAAACCACTCCTGAATTCTGTTTGCTTTCCCTTTCTATTCGCTTCTCTTTCTTTTTCACCCTCTTCATCTCCTGTCCCCAACAGCGAAAAGGAAAACAAGATGGAAGGGGTTCAAGATTGATGGAAAAGAGAATTTGGATAATACCTTTTCTATCTTTCATAAATAATCCCTGTAGCAACTTTACAGCATACTGTGTCTCGTATGGACACAAAGACTGCACAAGTGCAATCTTGCTTTTCTTTACTTTTAACTCATTGGTTGCAACCACAGTTTTGCAACCTAGTGCTTTGCTATAGGCAGGCAGGCAATGGATTTGGTCAAAGGAATGATCCACCATAGGTTAGGTGACTGTACTGAATTCCAAAATGTGATGTGTAATGTAAAATCTGCGAGTGCAGTATTGCACTGTGCTTATTCACCTGAAGTAGATGGTAAATATACTTTCTCTAGTGAGTACAATAAAAAATAAAATAAAAGTTGTGTTGTTTTTAGTCCTTTTCGGTGTCTTTATTAGCTCTAAGTAAGTCCTGTACTTTTAGAGAGAAGATTTGGGGAACCAAAAGTTCTGTTCAGTTTTTCTATTGACAGCAAAATACTTTCTTGCAATCACAAAACAAAGGAATGGGGTAAACTGATCAGTAGGTAATAAACTATCATGTATTGGACAGACTGTGCTTTGGTTTCTGAGCAGGAAGGAAAAGCAAAGAAGCATTTAATCTCCTGTTGTTATTACCAAGCAATAGGTGTAAACTTTAAGATGATGAAAAAGTCCTACTTAAATTTTAGGAAAGACTGAAATATCTATCAAAATGTTCAGATGTTTCAGAAGCACAAGCTAATAAGATTTTATATTTAACTTCTTCATTCATGGGAGTGGTTAAAAATTACTTAGAAACAAAGATCTGATGAATAAGACCTATCTGCCCCTTAGTGGCTGGAGTGTTGCTTTTGTAACTGCCCGGTGTATCACTAATTCATGAAAGAGTGCATGCAAACTTAGCTTAGACAGAACCAAGGAAATGGTGTTCAAAATACTTGCAGAGTGCAAAAATGAGTAACATCTTAGGATTATTTTTTTTCTTTTTGCATTTATTCATGGAATCATATGCAATTTGTACTTAAAAATTTATCTAAAATGGAATGTCAGTTCTCTTACAGACATGGGTATTAAACAGCAACTTGCTGTTAGTATTTAAAAGCACTATTGTATCTGTGATTTCCTGCATTAAATGTTTGTTTACTTTCATATTATTTCTCCATGTCTAGTTACACCCAAAGAAGAGTCTTTGAGATTTTTTTAAAATAACTGAACAGAAAATGTTGGTTAAGTACAGTGTTTAATGTAGCCCTTTTTAAACCTTTTTGTGTTCTTTTCCCTTACAACCATGTTTTACTCTTGGTGCATCTTCAGCTCTGCAAGAGTCACCACGATAACAAGTGTACAGGAGACAACTCTCAGTCAGGTTAGACTACTATCATTTACCTTTATACACTTGAATGCTTGAAGTTGTGACCAGGTTCTTTGCTGGTATGGTATGTTGTCTCTACCCTCTGTTGAGTCTGTGGTCAGAGAAGATGGACAGTGACTGGTGCCAGCTGCTCAAATGTTGCACAATGATTCGGGCTTGTAACAGTCAACAATAATTTGATCTACCGTAGAGATCTCTTGCATTAAGATGCACTGCTCTTCATCGTATTAAAATACCACGTCTGAACTGAAAGCTAGTGTATCTTGTCACTCCTTACTGTCTGAAATAAATGTGGAACTGTGCTGATTTATGCTGTCAGATCTGCCCGAGTGTTTCAAAGGTTAGGACCTGCCAGCAGGGGCTTGGTTTTGGCCCAGCACGAGGCTAAGAAGTGTGTCTGTAGTGCCCAGGCTACAACTAGTCATGGACAATCAGCATTGAGCATGATGGTGGTGTTGTGACGTGTCTGCACAACCCTTGCTCTGTGTCTCAGGCAGCTTTCCTTACTTGCAGACAGCACATTTAAGATCTCGATCAAAAGCTACCTGCAGAAGTTACTAAAGATAACTTTGGGAAGGAAAGTAAGGGAATAATTACATCTTCCAGTGCTGTGCACTGTTTGGAGTAACAGTTTTCTCTGAAGAAGGAGACACTAAAGGCCAATTTAAAGTTTGTAATGGTCTTCTATTGATCTGACCTAGATGCAGCACTGCTGTCTTCTTCTGAGAGAGCACGTTCTTTCAGTCTGTTACCTTTTAGCACTCAAGACCCTTCCCACATTGAAATACTGGGCAACGTTGCTATGCATTGTCAGTCAGCTTCTGATTTTCACATACCAAGGGTGTGGGAAGTGACTGCATGACATCCCCTGCTTTTAAAGTAGCATAACAGTAGGTAGAAGCATTGGAGAACTTTGTGGTGCAAAATAATAACCACCAGAGAGGGTGGGAGTGGGGCGAAGAGACAATATTTGCAACATACTACCCTAACTGCCAGTGTTGCCATTAGAACTGATCCATGGTGTGTTAAACTGCTCCTGTGTCCTAGTAATAAATGCAGTTTTTCCTTCTCACTGTTCCTGTTCTGGTAGTGGAGTCTGCAGAAAGGGGAAGGTGAGAATGCCCGTGAATTAAGTTGCGGAACACTTGTTACTAGTTAACACGTTGTTACTAGTGTAGTAACGTGCTTTACAAATTGTGGGGAGGCATTTAGATTTGCTCATTATTGTGAGGGATTTCAGCACGACTGGGAAGCCACATCACACAGAGTCACGTTGATGATTTCAAAACAGGCAACCTTAAAGTCACACCTATGTGATGTTGGTTATCCTTCCTGGTGTCCATGGTTATGCTTCAAGAATAAATTCCTAGAACCAGTTTGTGAAGAGGGTAGAAAAATAGCCCATATTGTTCTGTTTGTGGTGTGGTTTGTAACAAATCTGGATGGGGAGACACTCCACTCACCCAGCGTAGAGTAAAATTTTATTTAAGTATTACCAACAGAAACTAGTGTGATGCAGAGTAGCTTTTTTGTACCTGAGACTCTCTAGGTGGCACTAGCAAAGTTTCAAACTGGCTAGGCTGGAAGTTTAGGAAGTAACAGAAGGAGAGTTACCTTGTCTGCTACTGCCTCTTGCAGCTATGTTTGTGTGTACGTTTTCTCTCACTCAAGTGCTTTGTGTTAAACTTCTGCAAAAGTTAATGCAGAAAAGGGGTTTAAAAGAGGAGTCCTACTAAACAAATTAATAATATAATTTATCATGACTTAGTGATGCCCAACTGTTATGTATCAACAGAGGAAAAGCCTTCAGTTTCTCCAGTATAACTATAACAAAATTAAAAAGATCCAAACTTTCTTGTAAATATGTGGTAAAGAATTCTTAAGACAGAAACTGCATTCCAGTCATTTTTTAGAATAATCTATTTTTAATTCTGGAAGACTGTATACTAACATTTAGTTTTGTTACAGGCAGGTTTTCTTGAAAAAGGTTACGTGATTTAGCCCTTATATTAAGAATATCAATTTTATTGTATTTCTGATTCTTCACACAGTGGTTATCTCCCTTTGAAAGCTTTCAGTGATCTCTGATTTTTGAGAGCCATATTGTATACTCTGTGAGTAGACACTGTGGAGATTTTCACAAAGAGGTGCATAGATACAAGGTTGTTGTTTTGAAGCATAAGGGAGAGTGCAGACTGTAATGTTTTGGGGAAAAATGGAATTTTACTGAATCATTTTTGTTGTCGTTGTTTAACTGAGGCACTGTCCAGGCATTTATATGAGTTGGTTTCATCTTGCTTTTGCATTTGTCTGGATATTATGATTTCACTTGTTTTTAGTAAATGGAAGTTTCAAGAATGACAGCTTGGTGTGTGGTTATTTTTCACAGCAACTGAATGGATTGGTTTTAATCATTCTCAATATGTTGGATTTTTTTTTAACAGTATACAAACAATTATTGAAATTAAAAGAACAAAAAAATTAAAAGATTAAACCTTGTGCTGGCTTTGTAAGAGTGTTGACTGAGATGGGATTTCTCCTCCTTAGCTAAGTTTCTGAGCAGCTGAACTGACCTTGTTCAGTGTTCAGTGGAGAGCAGAGGGAACTTGCTGGAGGGGTTCAACCTTTCTGCCTTAGGCATCGCTCCTAAAGCAGAATGACCTGCTCTGAGGGTGTGCCCCTCTCTATCCCCATTAACACGAAGGGATCTTTGTCAGCTCCCTTAGGCAAACACAAGCTGAAAGCCTGCTGCTTTTAGGCAGCTAAAGCTAGGTGAAGCGAGTTCCCTGTTCCATAAGTTTTCTTGCCTTTCTTCCAAAATAGCTTCCCAAGTGACCTTAGGCAAGTTGCTGTAACTTGATGTACTCTGAGTTTATATCTGAGTCCCTTGTTCTGACATGTAGAGATTACAATATTTCCCCCCACTTACATGGTATTGTGAAGATTATTTTATTAATGTTCAGAGTTTTGGATGGAGAAGACTCTGTAGAAAAATTTATTACTGACACATTTTTAAAGCTTTTGTTTTGTATTTACAGAATCCCATTCCTTCAAATGCAAGAACAGAAGGAAAGACTCGGTTGATGTTAAGTCAATAGCTTCTCAAAGTAGTGATGGTAAGAAAGCAGAAAACTGTCAAGAATAAGGTTAGAAATAAAGAACAGACTTACCACAGGCAATGGAAACACAGAATGAAAGAGGAAGCAGACAGGTTCACAGGTGATAGAACAGAGATTTCTTCAGTGTCTTATAACTTCTTTAAAATTTCTTAATTCTGAATTGCAAAGCAGTGCCCCAACATAAGCATCCATGTAGCTGCATGTAGATGCATGGCAGAGCTTGGCGCCTTCATGAGGAGGAGCAGTGGCTCTGCCACAGGATGGAGGGCAGACTGTTAAAGGAGTGCGTGGTGAAGCATCAGGTCCTCCACTAGCAGAAAGCTGCAGGTTCTGCTGCCAAACCAATATTTTGGTTTCATTAGTTTGCGAAATGATGGGATTTGTTGCTGTTGGTTACTTGAGAGCAGTACTTCTGCTCCTAGTCCTGTCTGTGACTGCCTGCCAGGCCTGGGATGGTGGTGGCAGAGATTTCTTTCTGCCACAGTAAACAGTGAGAAGAACAAGTTACAGGGTGCAGTAATGTGTTTCATCAGAGCAGCTGCTTTGCTGAGATGAGAGGAGCGCGTACAGTCACAGGAGAAGCCATGTCTGACAGAAATACATTGGCAAACAAGAGGACAGGGGGAGGTGCTGGGTGTGAAGTTTAGTACAGCTTAAGTATACAGCAAATGGACAGCAGCATTGAGAGTTGCCTGCAAAGGAGATAGACAACGCTGCAAGAAAATAATCAGTAAAGCAAGAACTTGCAGGAGGGGAGGTACAGGAGAAATGGGAGTCAAGGCTGGGGTCTGTCATGCTGTTCCCTAATGACAGCCTTTGGCGCTCACTAAAGAATGTCGGATGATTCACACTCTGCAGCATGTAATCAGTGCTCTCTTTAATGCCAGCTCCAAGTTTACAGACCCGACGGAACTCCTCAATGGCAAGGATCCACTCAATGACAATAGAAGCTCCTATCACAAAGGTGAGCCCTGAGCCTTTTGCACAGACTCACAATTCGTTGTTGCACTTTTAGGGAAAAACATAGTTTGTGGCAGTACAGCCAGGAGTTTACTTTCTATTTAACAGAATATTTAAAGTCAAGACTTCTTTTTTTCATAAAACTTTCTGCATCTCATCATCTCATTCCAAGTCCTAGTAATGAAGAAAAAGGTAAAGAAGGGGAAAAGGGTGTCCTTACTAGGTGCTCTGCTTGTGGCAGGAAGAGGAACCTGCTTTGTTGGTCTGCGCATGTGTAGGAGAACATGTACTTACAGTCTCACCTTGGCTCTTGCCATTGGTATTTATGAGATAGCACGCAGAAGTGGTAGCATCTGCACCACATTCTGTCTCCTGCTTTCCTGCACTCATTTCTTCACCATCTGTGTTACGCAAATTCTTCTATCACAAACCAGCTGCATAATCTATTGTCCCACAAACCATGCTGCCTACCATCTCCCGTCCTCAAACCATTTTCTCTTCTCTCCCCATCTTCTCATCATCAAGCTCTTAACTTTCTAGCACCATCTGCCCATTACAGCAGCTGACTCCTTTCCTTTTCCTTCTCCCCAGGCATAGCCTGCAGTGCCCCTGCAGCAGCTTGTGGATAAAGAAAGGGCTTTAGCCATCTCAGTCCTGGAAGTGCCAGGACCAGTCCTTAGTGCTGCCTTAGTGTCATTGCTGCTTTCCCAGATTGGAGCTGAGACACATTGTGGAAGGCAAAGAAAAGCCATCCTCTTCTCCTTCAACCACAGCCCAGCTGTTGTTGCTCTCTGCCCTTCTTTTTTGCATTGAGAAAATGAATTACACAGGATTTGGGGGAATTACACAGGATTTGGTAAATGGGAAGTAGCATAATCTAGCCAATACTGTTTTGTAGCAAGAAAACAAAAATGTGGTATTCACTCTTCCTTGCCTGCCTCCCTAAACTGCTTTCAGGTTATTAACATAATTAATGCTGCCCAGGAAAACAGCCCCATCACAGTAGCAGAGGCCTTGGACAGAGTTCTGGAAATCTTGCGGACAACAGAACTTTACTCCCCTCAGCTAGGTACCAAAGATGAAGATCCTCACACAAGTGATCTTGTTGGAGGTCTGATGACTGTGAGTAAAATTAGTAGAGATGGAATTACTGTTACCAGTGTCCGGCATCACAGCTCAGTGCTCTGCTGAGCTAAAATTTCACAAGGAATGGGAAGGGGAATTGTAATTCATCATTGTTTCATTTAAGTGTTTTGGCATCTCTACCATCAGTAAGCACTGAGACGTTGTAAGATATGGCTATGTCTGAGTCCATTGGATGCATTCATCCTCATATATAAGTGAACGTGGTCACCACTAGAAACTATATCATCCAATCTGCTTTGTCTCAAGGAGGTACTATTTAGAAAGCCTAGAAACTTAGATGGAATTAGAGGGATTGCTCTACAGCTACTCTACCTGACAACTAGATGACAATAGCAAGAGTAAGTTTTACTTTCATTGGGTTACGACTTTGGCCCCATAAGGGTAGCAAAACTGTCTGCCAGAGACAGACTACCCAGATTTCATCATGGATTACCTCATTTTTTTAACAAACACTGAACTAATTCTTGTCAAAATAGTGTAAAGGAAATGAAAAATAAATGATGGTGGTTAATGTGAATGATGAAATGGTGCAGGTGCCAATAAAAGGGTCAAGGAGGGCAGTACACTGTATGGTTAGTAATATCCTTTCTGGAGATCTCATACTAGTGTCCCTTGAAACCTTTCACATCTGTTTTGAAATACTTTAAAATATGGATGGTGTTTATAGTGCTACAGTAGGAGCAGTAGTTTCAGTATCCAGGAATAGGACCTACAGAGAAAATGTAGGTAATGTTTTTACAAATGATGCATGGGTGCTGTTTCTGCCTTAAGCTTATAATAGACTTGTTTATTTCAGGATGGCTTGAGAAGACTGTCAGGAAATGAGTATATGTTTTCTAAGAGTAAGCCTCCATTTTAAAATTTTCTTTGTATGTTATTCCATTTGTGGATGCTAGTGACATAGAACTTCATGCTAATTTGAAGTGAAATGTTTGTCTTTGGAAATGGTCATCTAAGTGACTGGAGAACAAGTGCTGTACTGCCTCAATTTTGGAGCTGAAGCAGATTCAAATAATTAAAATAATGCATTTCAAAAGGTAGAAAATCAGACCAGAAAATAATTAAATTGTCATTCAAAGAGATGTTCACTGATCTTTCTGGTTTATTTCCAAATCATTGATAACCATATAATATTACAGGCTTTTACAGACTTTTTCATGTAAGAGAAAGAGTTGTTTTTCTTTAAAAGAGTTGTTTTCTAAACTGAATTCTGCATGCTAAAAAAAAATCCATAAATGCTGTAATTGCCAAATTCCATTTCAACAGATATGAACCTGAGCCATAGTCACCTTTCAGTGCCAAATACCATCAGTGATGTTCCACCTTGTATTGCACAGCTCCTGGATAATGAGGAAAGCTGGGACTTCAATATTTTTGAATTGGAAGCTGTTACAAATAAAAGGTACCTGACTCCTTTTCCTGGGTGCTTGTAAAAATGTTGCTGAGGCTCTGTAGCTGAAAGTGCTCTGCTCTGGAAAAAGTAAAGAAAGACACTGCAAGTCTGTGAGAGCTGCCTTCCTGGTTTTTGTGTGTGCTCAGTTGTATGCATTGATATCCCACTTAGAAGCCAGGCACACACCAGGGTCAAGATGCATGTGCAGGCCATGGAGAACCCTGTGCAGTCTGTTCCCTTTCCTGACAGCATCTCCAGCCCTCCAAGATTGCTTCCTGTTCAATTTCTACCTTGTTTGACTCCCATCTGCTCTACTCAGGTCACACTGTTTGGCACAGTCTAGTGTTGTTACATTCCGTACGTCTCAATGATGCCCTTTTACTTAGTGCTGCGCAAGTGGTCAGGCTGGAAAAAACAAACCTCTCCCCTCCATCAACTCACTCACCCTACGATTTTGTAAGCTGCGAGGCAACTGTGGCTTTTGATTATAGGAGTAAAAAACTGGGATGAAGGATAAGCCAGCGACAGGATCAAGGGCCTGAGATTTTGAAAGATAATGAAAGAAGGCATCAGGAGATTCGATGTCATGCAGCCCACAAAAATAAACATGTTATTCAGAGTGAAAAGTGATTTTCATTCCAAGATGCAAGTGATTGGGAAGACTACTGAGTCTCTTGTACTCTGTTTAAAGAAAGTAGCCATTGTCTGAATTTGCATTTGCCTGTTTTTAATTTGCAGATGCTGGCTTTACTGTGTCACACACTGGCTCATCGCTCCCCTGCCCAGCATTACATTCACTAGACCTCAAATTCCCTCCCCATCTGGGAGATAGCTGCTGGTACAGGGAGGCCAGGCAGAAGGCTGAGTTGGTTGCAGCAGCACAGTTACCAGCCTCTGCCATTACTGGCCATGGTCCCCAGGAACATCCTGTCATTCATCTCTGTACTGCTCTCTGATCTCTAGCATCTTCCCCTGCTTCCAGGATCTTTCCCCCAGCCAGAATCTTCACCCACTTCTTTCCAGACCCCCTTCTTCTTTCCAAGACCAATGCTGTTTTTGGGGAACCACAGTCTTTCATCACTAGCTCTTTTTTTCAGCTGCTGGTTTTCCCAGTTTAAATAACCTATATGTAGAAGCACAGCATGCCAACAGCCTCCTAACTGGTGGCTTTGTCTCGTGCCTCTTCATTAGCTGAAGGGTTCAGGACATGCCACTTCTGTTTAGTCCATCCCATACAAATTGAAGCTAGAGAGTGTGAGGCTTTTGGTGTTGTGTTTGTTTGGAAAAAGGCTGGCAGGCTCCTGTCTCCGTTCTAGAAAGTGGTCCAGTCCTCCTAAGCTGGAGCAGGTTATGTGAACTAGTGACCTGATGCTAACAACTTCCCCAAGAAGCATCGATATGCTTTGTGTATTGCCAGCTTCAAATATTCAGGAAGTAGGAATCTGTACTCATGAAGTCCTAAGATTATTTGAACCCGTAAATGTTTGGCACTTTGTCGTTTATGCCTTGGTCGCCTTTAAGATGTGCCTGTGTAGTGTACAAAGTGTGCTGTTTCTCCTCAAAAGAAAAGGTATTTTTGAATGGTTGACAGATAATCAAAACTCAAAAGAACTGGGCTTTTAAGCATTTTTTTTTATTATTTGTGGCTTCTTGAAGGCTAAGATAAAATCATAGGAATTGGTGAAGCTATAATGGAACTGTGCCATTTCTGCAAAATGTATTAAGTCTGAAAGGATGGTAAAAGTAGTAGTTTGTAACCTTGACTATTTAGAGACTATGGAGACTGGCCAGGCTGTTTATGGATTACAGATGTGCGATAAAAATGTTTAATATTCCTCCCACCTTTTATTTCTAAGGTCTTGTTGGTTTCTTTGAAGAAAACATCATTCTTTAAAACTGTAGAAGTTCCTCTTTCACAGCAGTGCTATTTTCTAACATTGTTTTCTAGGCCATTAGTCTATTTGGGCTTGAAAGTTTTTGGCCGGTTTGGGGTCTCTGAGTTTTTAAACTGCTCGGAAGCAACACTGCGAGCGTGGCTGCAGGTGATTGAAGCCAACTACCACTCCTCCAACTCCTACCACAACTCCACGCACGCAGCCGATGTCCTGCATGCTACTGCCTTCTTTCTGGGGAAGGAGAGAGTGAAGGTAAAGCCCTGTCACCTGGAAGCTCTTTGGGCTGGGATTTTGGTGTGTTTGCTCAGGTGTCACTCTGGAGTGCCATTTTGTATGTGTCATCCAGCCACGTTTGCTTAAATAATGGCGCTGGCTTCATCAAATTGCTCTGCCCTTGAGGTCTTTTCCTGTCATACCTGCAACCCACACAGTTTCTCTGAAGTAAGGAGTTTGCACTTGTAGCTAGCAACAATAGGGGAAAAAATCTTTTCTATCTGGTGGTAGTTGACTGTTAGTTCTTTGTAAGCTTTGCCAAACATACAAGGTCTGTAGAGTGGAGTCAGAGCAGAGTCATTCAGAAAAATGCACCGAGTGGAAGAACACCTCAAAGAGGACCTAAAGCAAAGACATTGCTTAGGTGACAGCACAATAAAAAGCTTCATTAATGAAGCAGGGTTTGGGTGAGGTTGGGAGGGGGTTTTGTACTAGGTAATCCATGTGCACAGTCAGTGGAAAATGATCACAAGGAGGTAGGGTCCCTACACTCAAGCTTACAGTTGCATATTTGTGGGTACACAGAAATGAGGAGAAATTGGTTTATTTTAATTTTTCTGATACGTCATGATCTCTCTCTTCTGTAGGGAAGCCTTGACCACTTAGACGAGGTGGCTGCGTTAATAGCAGCCACCATTCATGATGTAGATCACCCTGGACGGACCAACTCTTTCCTGTGCAATGCAGGCAGTGAATTAGCTGTCCTCTACAATGACACTGCTGTGTTAGAGAGCCATCACACGGCACTGGCATTTCAGCTTACAGCTAAAGACAGCAAATGCAACATTTTCAAGAACATTGATAGGTGGGTTTGCTGGAGAGGGGGAGCATGTGTGTGTGTTTGTGTGAACTGGTTGCTTCAGGATTTTAGTTTGGGGCCAATCGAGAGCCTACCTTCTGAACCAGGAAATATAATTTGAATTGATACATTAAATCTTTAACCTCTTCCAGAATCCTATGTAAACATTATTTTTAAAAAGGCTGTGATATTTTTCCCCGCCCTGTGTTCTGTGTTTTGAGGCATCCAAGTTTTGTATCGCTAGGAAGCATGTAAAGATAGTTGCTAATGTTTTATGCACTGCATTGGCATGGTCCGGTTGGCAGCCTGTCCTCCAGCCAGACCTTTCATAACGATGAGGTGCCTACTCCATGTGGATGGGCCCACGAGCTGTGTTTTGCAGTGCTGCCTGCGAAGGAACAAGGAAAGGATAGCTTTCTGTCCAGCAGGCTTGTGAGCAAGAACTATTTTTCTTCCCTAGAAATCACTATCGGACATTGCGCCAGGCCATTATTGATATGGTTTTGGCGACAGAGATGACAAAGCACTTTGAGCACGTGAACAAATTTGTGAACAGCATCAACAAGCCGGTGGCATCTGAGGAGACCAGCTCACATGTAAGTGCCTTCAGGACTTTACGCCTCTGGGCATTTCAGTGAAGTTCTTCCCAGACAACTTTAAGTATCATTTTCATTTGCATTATAGTAATGCCCAACACAATTCACAATAGGATTTATGACCTCACACCTCAAAGTGTGAAGAAATACTTCCTTAAGCTTTCTATGTCTGGGCTCTGCCTTTAGCTCATTTAAACACCTGCATTTTATAAGCCTTGTTTTCAAAGCTATTTTGTGTTCATAAAACGTGGAAGTAGATGCTTTTGTATACGCAATACTCTGTGCAGGGAGCCAGGTCAGCACCTGTGCCTGCGGTTGCGCCTCTGAGCAGTGGGATTTGCCTAAGCTTGGGGCTCTGACTGAGGAAACTGCATAGTTTTGTTCCTCTGTGATCGGGAGGAACAACTCTGTTGTTTCCTGAGATATCTCCACCCCAGCCTCATTCCTGATGGCACCAAAAGATATCATGGCCATTATTCCTGTCAGTTACATGCACCCTAGTGCTCCATAACCAGCCAGAGCGTTCTTCATGAGATACCTCTGTGTTTCCCATCCCAGGCCCCTCTTCACCTTCTTTTGTTGCTTCTCAAAGTCAAATGCTCAGCATCTGACAGGGTTCTCTACAGCAGTGTTACCTAAAGAAAGGTTATCTTATCACTACTTAGTGATAATAGTGTTTTATTACAAGCACAAACACACACACACACACAAAATCAGATCAAAATGAAGTTCAATGGTACTAAAAAATAAAAGTGTCTTCTGTTAGTTCTCCACAACTCAACCTTTTGCTCTGTAGATTGACATGGATACAGAAACCAATCAGGACTGGTGGGGCTTATGACTTTTGGGGCATCATCATGTCAGTTTAACTGACCTGCCCTAGGGACTACTGAGCTCCGTTCTCCCAGCAGTTTGAGCTGGAAATCACAAATGCAGCAGAACTTCACTGGCTCTGTGGGCACTTTGTATTGTTACTCCCCAGCACTTCCATCTCCAGACGGCTCGCTGTACGAGGAACGGGGTCTGAATTTGCCTGATCTATCCTCAGTGCCAGCACTCCCACGGGACAGAGGGATGTGGTTTGGGCACCAGTGGGGGCCTCTGATGCTGTTACTGCACAGTGCTCCCATCCTGACACCTCAGGAGAGTATTTCATGGGTTTGCCCTCATGTACTGGCAAAGACAGGACAGCGGAGATCCCACTTCAGTTCAAAGTACACAGGAAAGTAACACCCACATCAGCATGCCTCACTGTGTAGAATTAGCTGCTTTCAGCTTTCCCTGCCTGTACTTACCTGTGGGCCAGACAGCCACTTGCTCTGGGCCCAGCAATTACTGAAATGCCCTCTGAAGTGGCACAGGGAAATCTGCGCTCTCGAACATCATTTCTCCCTCTGACAGGTTGTCTTCTGAGTTGCTTCCTCCACCGCCCCCATTTTGAAACCTCTTGTGTTCTGGCATCCCTGCCTTGCACTGTAGGACTTAGATTCACAAGTCTCGCTGAAACCACAGTGTTTCCAAGCTCTGGATGCATTTTTTGGGAATCTCACTTTTATCACATGCATTTGTTCTAGCAGTTGCTAAAGAGCTTGTAAATGTTCTCCATATGTTCTATTGCAACCATTATTTTTTAGCTACAGAAAACGTTTTCTTTGATTCATTCTCCTTTATCTTACCGTCTTCTGGCAGAGGCTATTTCAAAACTTACAGGAGGTGTGGAGTAATAAAAGTGCAGCACAAATCACATGTATTACAGATTTGTTTTTTTCAGTAATATTAGGTTGTTCTGCTCCTTATTGTTAATGGTGGCTCTTCCTATTTTTGATCTTGAACAGCAGTTTAGGAACAGGTCTAATCTGGCAGCTCGTTCTGGGCTACCCATACTGAAAAATATTAACTGTTAAACATAAAGTTAGAAGATTAATGCCTGAATTGGCAAGAGTCACTGCAAAATATCTGCCCATAAACCTTCAAAGACATTAATTTAGCAGTGGTGGTAAAAAGTATTTATGTTCAATTTTTGACTCAGAGTTGAATTTAGCAGTGAAGGGAGGCCATAATTACACAAATATATTATTTTGAGAATAGTGTTAATGCCATGTTGAGCTGAGGTGAATGCTTTTTATTACTCAATAAGGAATATAATATACCTGTGCCCTTCTTTAAACTATTCAAGACCCAGATGATGTCACAGCAGACTTGTCACAAATACTCCGCTCTTTGCACGCGTTCTCCATAGTGGTGAGTAAGTAGTTCAGCATTTGAGCAGTTCAGCAGAGCAAGCAGAGACATTCTGGAGTCAGTATGCCACTCCTGTATTTTCCTACTGTTTATCTCCTAGATTAGCTGATACATAATTTTAGCTGGTAGCAAAGACCAACAAGTATTCCAGGCCTAGGGTACAAAATCCAGCACAAAAATGGCAAAATTAATTGAAAACATAATGGAACTGAATAGCATATACTTGCTTTTCTGCCTCTATTAAGAGACATCAGTTGTGCAAATCAAATCACCACTTTGTGCCTGCTTCAGTTTTCTCATCTGTGAATGAAAAACTGAAAATTGAACTGTAAAAGCTCACCTAAATGAAGCAGTCCCCTACCACTCCTGCACCAAAGTTTTAAACACTTAGCAGTGATGATGCTGGTTTATCAGCCTGCAGTTTGTGGATGACTCCTCCACCCTGGTCCTGTTCCCTAAAGGCAAGGCTGGGATGCAGAGAAGGGTAACCTACCCTAGCTGATAAGGAGCCGTGACTGCTGTTTCACAAACTTTGCTATTAATGCTGAGAATCTCCCCAGCTGCCATGTGGTGGCACTACCATTAGCAACTTCACACAGCTGCTGTTCTCAGCCACCACTTTCTCCTCCAGCTTCCCAGTACTCTGCGTGGAATGAGAAGGCATCAGACTGGGTGCCCACTTACTGTATAAGCACTGTAGAGCTAATAATGATGCATTTACTTCTGATAGCAGGGATGCTGGCCACCAGCCCTCATAACCAACTCTATTGCAGAGTGAAGGCAGCGACTGTGAACGTACAGCCAACATAAAGAATTTTCCAGATAACCAAACACTGATCAAGCGCATGATGATCAAGTGTGCAGATGTAGCAAATCCGTGTCGCCCCCTAGAGCTATGTATTGAATGGGCAGGGAGGATTTCAGAAGAGTATTTTGCACAGGTGCGTATAGTTTTATCATTTGATTATTATATTATTTAAGAAAGTGCACATCAGCTGGTCTGCTGTTCTACATGGAGTCTTCCTTGTATCAGCAGAAGCATAATTTTATTCCCCAGTCAGAATGGGAACTGTTCATGCAGAAGAATTTTCTCCCATCAAAGCTAGCCAGTTTGCTTACTGGGAAGCTTGTAGTACAGAATGGTGGAAAGCTTGTACACCTTTAGTTTTCTCCATCTAAATGAAACAAAGTGACTTGACCACTTAGCAAATTTATTTGGCTAATACTCAATCACCATCACCGTTCTAGCTTCTAGTTCCAATCAATACCTCCCCTGAACAGAGCTTGAAAAGCGATTCCATGCCTGATGAGCCCCTCAACTGAATCATTGGGCTGGCCCTTCCTCTTTGAAGATGGTACCTGAACGTTCACTACAGTAGGCAGATGGTGGAGCAGCTCAGTACTGCAGAAAAATGCTTATCACATGGGACCCTGAAGAACAGAACTGGAAGCACAACATCCTTTCTTAAAACTCAGTTTTTCTAACACAAACAGAGCAATGCCTTTGAAGTGAAACACTCTTCTCGTTATTTGAACAACTCAAAGTTTCTTAGCTTTTATTTGCCACTAATGGTATGAAAATCTGCAGTTTGGGTTCAAAAGACAGGTGGGTGTTCCTAGTATGCTTCCCATCCAAATTCAGATAAGAGAGACAATTTTTACTGGGAAAAAAACAAACAAACAAACAAAAACTTGTAGATATCTTGTGCATATCTTTAATTTCAATCCTTGTGAATAATTTTGCTCACTTGCTGAGTAAGCTCAAGGATCACTTAGGACATGCCTCCCCAGCAGTGAAGGTATCATGCAAGCAGTCAAGCTGTTTTTAAATTGCCAACCTTGGGCACTAGCCTACCTGCAGCAAGACGAGGTGCTGAGAACTGCTCATTCACCTCACCTGGTAATTTTGGGACTGCTTTGCTGCCACTTCCAGCATTAGATGCTGCCTAAACTACTTCAAATGTATGTTGTAAATAAAATCCTATTGAATTGGTTGGCTCTTCCAACATATTGATAGCAACACAATCAGCCCTCTTCCATTTGTGGGCACATAGTTAAAGGACATACTCTGACTTCTGTTATTCTTTTAACATAATACAAGCAGAGAGAGTAGAGACAGCAACATCCCTCTTACTTAAAAGATAAATGGTTTGGAACAGCCACCAGAGCTATGGAAAAGACAAGTCTGACTCTGTCCTCTGCTAGAGGACTCTGAAAGTCCGGTTTCCAATTTTGGCTGGTGTGCCCTAATCACCAGGTTATGGCATTCTGTCACACTGGAACTAAGAACAGTCGCAGCAGTGCAGTAACAGAGTATTTGTGAAAGGGAAGAGATGTTGATTTCAGTCCCTGTTGCAGAGGAAATAAAGCACAGGAAGCTAAGGCCATTTACCTCTGGGGTTCTGAGTTTTGTCTCAAGCCTCCTGCTCCAATTCATCTAATCCCCAGGCCTTTGCCATTCTAACATGAAAGCCAGCAAAGCTTCAGGGGCTAACTGGAGTTTTGTTTTCTTAGACTGATGAAGAGAAGAGACAGGGTCTGCCTGTTGTAATGCCAGTTTTTGATAGAAACACCTGCAGCATCCCCAAGTCTCAGATTTCCTTCATTGATTATTTTATAACAGACATGTTTGATGCATGGGATGGTAAGTAGTTCTGCTTCTTCTTCCTTGCAGACTAAAAATGAAAAAACTCAAGCTGGCCATTAGTCCATTTTTCTCAGGGGCAATACCTGTATTCAGTACAGCACAGGATCTAAAGAATGATGCTGTTGAATCTGGTTTCTTTCACCATACAGTGAAACACTTCCCACTTTGCAAAAGCTGAGTACCTACCACTCTATGTAAAGAAGGAAGGAGCAGTGGCTTAAACTAAGCTTTTTCTGTCTAGGTCTTTCGCTCCTTTAACAACATATTTCTTCTGTAAAGCAGAAACTGAGATCACAGTGGTTGCGTGCTAGGCTTAATTGGCTGAACTCAACATACTTTAAGAAATGGATTTGCTTGAAAGAAAGACTGAAAAAAAATCTTTCCCCTTTTAGTATTCATTAGTTTACAACTGAAGGAGGGAAAGAAATTAGGAGAATGCTAATTTCAGACAAGGCTAGGCTGTTCTGCTGCACATTCTGTGTATGTAGTACAACTGATCCTCCGCTTCATTTCAGCATTTGCACATCTGCCTGTTTTGATGCAACACTTGGCTAATAACTACAAACACTGGAAAACACTGGAGGAGTTAAAGTGCAGGAGTCTCAGGCTCCCATCAGAAAACAACAACTGACACACAAGGAAGACAAACAGACCTCTTGATCTACCAGTTTCACTGTGAATCACTGTACTAATTTGGATACGAGGGACAGTGTTTCCTTTCAAGTGAAATTAAGACTGTGTGGCAAGAAGGAAATATTTTATCCATCACTTCTAAGAGTCTCTGAATTCCACAGAAAAATGTTTTTGAAAAGGCTATATAATTCACATATGAATAAGAGCTCTTTGGAAATATCACTTTGTGGCAGAAAAGGTACTTCTGAAACTAATTTCTAGTACTGAATTTGCATTTGTCAAATCTTGTAGCAAATACAACTGCATTTGCTAACAGTTCACACAATGGTTTCTCAGACACAAACACGATCTAGTCACCAGTAGAACAGGTTGACAAACCCATAAAAACTTCCCAATTATGTCACAAAAATTGTTCCAGTTCTGCTGATGTTCTTTAGCTTCTCTCAACGATAGTTCTGAAGAGAGCATGCAGAGTAGAACAAGCCTCAAGAACACATTAAAAACAAACCCTGTGACATTTAAACCAACCCTTTTATTACAGAGAGTATAAAACTGCTCTCTCGTCCTTCTTTTCTATGTAAAATTTCAGATTGAGAAGTCAACTTCCTTTAAAATTGGTTACACAATGGAAGAAAATAAGCACGTTCTGTATAGTTGGCGCCATCCACATTTTTCTCTGCCATCTTAGAGACATTACCATGTGATGTTTTGTCAAGTTTTACATATAAACCCTTGTGGCACTGATCAACCTCCCTTTTTATAAAGTGGTGTTTGTACACACAGTCATCAATTTTATTAGACTGATCTAAATTTTATGACAAGGCCATATATTGTGCTACTTACAGAAAGAACCTGTAACTTTTTTAAAAAAAATGCTTCCAGGTTATAATTTATAACAGCATTATAATTTGTACTGCTTTTTCCCTCCTAATAAAATGCTGTTTTGTTTGATGATGTAAAAAAGGATTTCGAAAGTTGTAAATAAGTAAGTTAGAAATCAAACATAGTTTGATTAGTTTTATTAGTTTTAAGATACAAACTTTATGCTAAAGCTTCCAAAGCACAAATGTGTATTTTTGTACATCTCATTTTAATCACATGCAGACCATGAACATGAGTTCAAATTTTAAACTATTCTCAGATTATTCAGTTAATAAATACTAGGAGAATTACTGATTTTTTTTAACACTGTGCACTCCAGGCTGCAGGCAAGAGCGTCAAATCTGTGACTTCATTTGAAGTAGTTCATTGTTCATTAAAAGGAAAGGTCCTGAGGCAGACTCTTTATCACCCCCCATACTGTACCAAGAATTGAACCAAGTAACGGAAAAAAAAAAAAAGCTTAGATTGCTGTGAAAGAAAAGTGACAGTGATTGTTGTTTACTGCAGGTAGCTTACATAATGTGCCAACCTTTTTGTATGTTTTGTACCAAGTTCTGAAAACAAAAGGAAACATTCATAAAATGTATGTGCAGAGAAATGTATATAAGCTATATTTTTGTTAGAATTGTAATAGAACCTTACTTTTGTCATAGCTAAGGCAGGTCACTTTGTATTAAAATGCTGCACTGTGTATATCTGAAGAATGGTGTTTCTGGTGAAGTACATATATTCATTATTTCTGATATATTGCAACATTTTCAATGGATTTTTATTCAGATCAGATGAACCTCTGATTTTGATACAGTAAACTGTTTGCTTTTACTATTACTTTATTTAAAACTAGTGCTCTCAGTGGTTGTATCTCAACTATTCTGATGACTGAATGCTCACTGCAGCTTGCATTAGAGAAAAAGAATTTCACAAGTTTCAAAGCCTTGGCATATTAATTTATTTTGTTAAATACAGCATCACTGTAAGATCACAGCCATGTAAAACGTTTCAATTCAGTATTTTTGTCACAGTACTGTCACAAGGAGGAAAATGTCAATGGTAGAAGAAACCTAAGAAATAAAGTTCATCCTCAGTTCTGTTACATGAGTTAAGGCGTTCGTGTGAAATCAGTGTTATTTGTTGCAAGATCATGTGTTTCTTCCAAACAGCCAGAGACTAAGTAAAAAAGTAATTTGTGTGAAGAGATGTGCTGTTTAAGAACAGAGGAAACAAGAATCATGTACTGCTTTTGTCATACTTTTACATGCTCAGCAGACTCACAGGCTGTTGTTTCATGCTGTTGTCAGTGCACAGATAAACAGCTTTCTCTCCCCTGTATAAATATTAAGGATATTTCTGATAGAGATACTTATTTTCATGAGGTGAAGATACACAATTCTGCTTTACTAAGCTGGAAAAATAAATTTTAAAGGAATCATAGAATATCCCAAGTTGGAAGGGACCCACAAAGATCATCGAGTCCAACTGCTGACTCTACACAAGACCACCCAAAAATCATACCATGTGTCTGAGAGCGTTGTCCAAATGCTTCTCGAACTCTGGCAGGCTCGGTGCCATGACCACTGCCCTGGGGAGCCTGTCCCAGTGCCCGACCACCCCTCTGGGTGCAGAACCTTTCCCTAACACCCAGCCTGACCCTCCCCTCTCCCAGCTCCATGCCGTTCCCTCGGGTCCTGTCGCTGTCCCCAGAGAGCAGAGCTCAGCGCCCGCTCCTCCGCTCCCCTCGTGAGGGAGCTGCAGGCCGCCATGAGGCCTCCCCTCAGCCTGCTCTGCTCTGGGCTGAGCAAACCCAGGGACCTCAGCTGCTCCTCGTATGTCTTCCCCTCCAAACTCTTTCACCGTCTTTGCTGCCCTCCTTTGGAAGCTCTCTAATAGTTTTATGTCCATCTTACACTGTGGCACCCCAAACTGCACGCAGTGCTAGAGGTGAGGCCACACCAACACAGAGCAGAGCAGGAGAATTCCTCCCCCTGATGCACACCAGAGTAGGGTTGCCCCTCCTGGCCACCGGGGCACACTGCTGACTCATGTTCAGCTTGCTGTTGACCAGAACCCCCAGATCCCTTTCCACAGAGCTGCTTTTCCAGCCTCTCATCCCCCAGTCTGTACGTGTAGCCAGGGCTGCCCTGTCCCAGGTGCAGAAATCAGCACTTGCTCTTGTTAAGCTTCATGCGGTTGGTGATTGCCCAGACCTCTAACTAGTCAAGATCTCTCCGCAGGGCCTCTCTGCCCTCAAGGAGTTAACAGTTCCTCCTACTTTAGTATCATTTGCAAACTTACATAGTGTGCATTCAAGTCCTGCACCCAGACAATTTATAGAAACACAGAAAAGTACTGGCCCCAAGATGGAGCCTTGAGGAACCCTAGATAGTGGTGGCCCATGATTTAACCCCATTTACTACAACAATTCAAGCCCAGCTCATCACCTAATTGTTCACTGTATAATGTATTTATATTATGTACAATGTATGGGCATTTTGTCCAGAAGGATACTGTGAGAAACAGTATAAAAAACTGCTGAAATCCAAAAAGATTACATCAACTGGCTTCCGTTGGTCAACTAGATGGATAAACTTGTCATAAAAGGAAATTAAGTTAGTTAAACAGGACTTTCCCTTTGTGAGCCCATGTTGGCTATGACCAATGACAAAGTGACAATGACAGTGACAAAGGACACTAGATGGAAGTAAAATTTCTAACCTGGTCTCCAATTCTGCTCACTGCACTTAACAGCAAGTGTCAAATTCTTATTTAACCAGAGTCAGACAGTATCACCCTACTGTGTTCATTGTTACGCTCAAAATTCGTATGAAAAACAACTGTTTAATTCTTTCAACTCAACAAACTTTAACGGAGGAGTCCCTTAGGAGATCTACTACCAGCAATAGAACAATGGCACTTTTGGTAGATATAAATATTTATACATGCATGTAGGACTATTTAAGACTGAATTACATCCCTGTAAAATGCACAATGAGTTTTGTGACTAGAACTGTTCAGTGAAATAGGTTTGTATCTCTACCAGGTATTCACTCAAAAGCAGTCACATAAAGATGAAATAGTTATTATCACGGTAAAGGAAGAAAAGATAATAAAAGATGATGTTCATCCATTCTAGTTGTAATTGATGATAGCAGTAGCCTCTCAAAAAACAAAAAAAAAAGTTTTATAAGCTTTCACTGTAAAGTTTTAGTAACAACATATATACACAATTTCTGAACAACTAAATTATTTCCCACTAGAAATAAGGAAAAAAAAAGTCAAAAAGAAACTGCTCCCCCCAGTTTGTACCTTTCACAGAGTAGCTAAAAATGCAATTGCTGATGAAGACCAGGCAAAACAATGCATTAGATAGAGACCAACAGGCAGACCTGACAAACTGGTATTGCCTACTTTTCTTTCTTCCTCTAACCCTTGGTGTAACTTCACATGCAAAAATTCTATGAAAACTGTCTTTTTTTGGTAGATACTTAACTCTGAGCCATCAGTGACTACAGTCTTTCAGACTTCAGCTGTAAGAAATAAATTACATAAAGCAGAAAGTCTTCAATTTGTTCTTGTGCCTCTTTTCCACATAGAGCATCGTGGAATAGCTCCAGCTGCTTCAGTTATCACCCAGCTAAGTATTTTTAACAACTCTTAATTTTGACATCCACCCATGAATTTTTTAAACATTAGGAATAATACTAGAAACTATTTAACGAGTCATTATTATCTTCAGTCGTTTAAGGGAACACCATTTCTGCTGACAGATAAAGCCAAGTAAGTTTCAACATGCAAAATTCTCCTTTGAGAAGAGTAGTAGGCATAAAAATTCCAATATAATCCATGACATTAAGTGTAAACCTTATTGATAGTCACATTCCCAGTAGCTCAGAGTTTCCTTTACACTCACATTTAAAGCACATCCAGTTTATGGATATTTAGCCTGTATTCAAGCTATTTAAAATTTGAGCTGCAAATCACCATTCTGTGCCAATTTTTGAAATAACGTTAAACTCCGTAGTCTAGATTCCCGTTCACCATCCTTCCACAAGATAACGAGGTGGTCAGCAGAGCATGTAACCAGCCCCAGTTCACCAAAGTACAGGAACATCTGCAATAAAACCATTACTATTATTATGGTACTTACATGATATTGTCAGCTGGCTTAAACATTCATTGTAAAGCTGGTCTAAACAAATAGATGTGTCTAAAATGGTTCTGTTTGAACATTAGGTATCCAAAATTACTGCATATACTTTCTGTATGTTTGAGATGTCATGAAATGTCACAGTAGGCTAAAATTCCTGAATAGTTTTCATTTTTCTATAAGCCCATGTGTAGATTGCAAACTTAAGATGAAATTTGGAACAAACATCCCAGTTGTAGTGTTCGCGGTCTACAGAAAAACCCAATAAGCCACCAGATTTTCTGTAGCATTTACGTGTACACCTATAGACACAATCCTCAAGCATCAGTCATTGTTCTGAGTTCTAATGAGAACTTTAATTTACTATTTTCACACTGTGCTACATATATCACACAACCAATGTGCACATTTACTGGTCACCTCGTTTCTGGTGAAGTTAGAAGGACCGAAAACCCAGTTATACCACACAACTCCACAGTGTGACAAACATATTCCCAGCCTCCAGAGCCAGACAGCCAAAAAGTTACAGCTGTTTAAGGAACATTTGGAAAATTACATCACTAAATGAAATTCACTTTTTCTTCTTACTAAGCTGACCAACCTGCACAGCTGATGAATGACCGATCAAATCGCCAACCAGCTCCAAAAAATGCATAGTTGTATTCTCCTGCGTCTTCTTAGCAGCTTGGTTTGCCTGTTTGTTTGCCCTTCCGAATCCCCACATGTTGAAAAATCCTGGGGGTTGGGAGGGGGAGAAACAGCTTTTATTTTGGAAAAAATAAATAAATAAATAAATAAAATCATAAAATGTCTATCTTCTAGCTAAGAAGAGAATTATGGGAATCAGTTAAAATCTAAAAGCAGGACAGTCTGCATGGCAAAATAACAGAAGCATTGTACTGCACAGCATTTCTGCATCAGAGTTATTCGTCTTGAAGGTGGAGGGAAGCATAGGTACTTTGACTCTTGTTCTTACTTGCAATATGGCAAATATTAAACTACCCATCTGAACAAGATGATATGTGTATTTAGCAGGAAAAACCGGAAATGCTTAAATGAACTAACTATACAGGGAAGGCAGATGCAGGACCATGATGCTCTGTCTTACTAAAGTGACTAGCTGTCTCTTGTCCTCAGAAGACAGACAAGAGGTGCCAATCTTTTCCCTGCATGTCCTGCACTAATGCATTAGATTACTGCATAGAGGTAACAAGTAAGTTTCTGGTATTGTTTGTTTTT
Source organism: Cygnus atratus (assembly GCF_013377495.2). NCBI lineage: Eukaryota > Metazoa > Chordata > Aves > Anseriformes > Anatidae > Cygnus > Cygnus atratus. The sequence goes on along the minus strand of NC_066396.1, from coordinate 25,320,207 downwards.
GTACTGTCCACTGACTTCTTCAGATTTAAAACCATTACCCAAACTGGAATATATAGATAGTCCTCCACATGTTCCACTTAGATCACAAGAAAACACTTATCTGTGCCCCAGCCTCCAAAAGAACTGTGTAACAATATTGACAAAAGAAAGAAGTTTGGGTTCTGTACACAATGGAGTTCTGTCTTTCTTCCTGATCCCCACCTCAGACCTACCAACACACACAGTAAGTGTGCTATACCATGGCCCTGGTGCAAGGCAGATAATAGGAGAGATGAACAACTAATAAAGGAATTGCTCAGAAGGAAAACAGAGCAAACCAACAGCAGTCCAACCATCTCAATATGCATATGGTTTCTTTCAAATATATCTCCAATTATAGGCTATATAGACTATAGAGATTATAGAGATTACATAAATTATATATAAATTATACAAAGTTATAAGTTTCCAATGTGAAACCAAATGCCATGTGTAACAATGAGCAGCTGAACTGTGTAGATGAACTGTCACAAGCAATACTGAAGATAGAATATTCCTGAAAAAGTATTTCCAAACCAACCCAGGCAGCAAAAAGATTTGCAAAAACATTAGAAAAAATCTTTGAAAAATTACAGTCAACACATAAACAGCCGGGCAGACTAAATACATCAACAAAATCACTCACAGCTCTAATAAAAGTATCTGAGAAGGGAGAAGTCCAGGTTGGATGGGGCTTTGAGTAACCTGGTCCCTTCCTGGGAGGTGTCCCTGCCCATGGAAAGGAGGTTAGAATTAGATGATCTTTAAGGTTCCTTCTCAAAACATTCTACGCTCTACGAAAATAATAGGTCATTACTGTTCCCAATCCATGATACCAATTATGTTGTACAGACCACCTCTCCAAACCCACAACTACCAGTACCAAGGGAAGCTGCTGGCCTGGTCAAAGAGAAGCAAGCACTAAGCAAGCAGTGCCTATGCTTAGGGAAAATGCTTCCTAAAACAACAGCAACTAGCCCTGAGGACTGCAACTAGTATGCAAGTGAGGTCGGGTACAGCCTCCAAGTGAGTCCCAATGTCCCTCCAAGTTCAAGGAGAAAACGTAGAACGCATTTTTTTGTGTGTGTGTGTCAGTTGCTCATTTTCAAGCTTGCCTTTAGCTTTCCTCTTAAGATCTTGCAAGTACTTACGCTTGCCTGGTAGGGTACCCAGTACAAGCAGAAGTGGATCAAAGTTTGTAAGGAGACGTAATAATTTTTCACCAGCTAATACAGCAGGAAACCCTAGATAAGGTTTATGGCCCATACCTGCTTCAGAGGACCTTCTAAATTCTCAAATCAGACCTTGGAGGGCTTGTATGCCTCATGTCTTCTCTAGTTTCCCTCCCACACCTGTCTCAATTGTTTGAACATATTGACTTTATCTCTTCTTGCAAAGCCTTCAGAAGCCTCTCTACACCTGTATAGAGTTCCCTGCTTTCCCTTTTCTAAATGTTCTTTTCACCCCACCTCCCCCCCCCACTATAGACAAACCTGTTGGAACTGGTTCAGCTGGCACCTGCTGCTTTTCTCGGAGCTCCCAAATGCGAACACTGCCATCTTCTGAACAGGATATCAGCTGCCTGTCAAAACAGTTGATAAGCAACACTAGCATGGATACTTATCTGTACAAGTCACCTTGTGAAGTTTCTATAAAAGACACAGGAAGTTTGTAAGGTGTCTCTCCTATGTAGCAGGACGCCCAGATGTTCCATACAAAATAAACTGTATTTGTAGCAGTACAAAATATAATGAACTTGCAAAATAGGTGGAAAATAAACACATTTTTAAACACATTTTTAAAGATAAGTACCGCTCTAAAATGAAATACACATCTAGACTCTGCAAACACAGGCATACAGACTGACTTTCATTAAGCAAAACCATATTTTTTATGTATGGAAAAATAACAAAAAAGTCCTTTTCATTACATATAAACAATATAGAACAGCACAAGCATTTACAAGATCAAGACCCTAATTTTTAGCTTCTAACACACTTTTGCTTCATAGAACAAGACTATAAAAGGATCTAAAAATCCTACTATTGGATTATTAACAAGTTGTTCATTTTATTTTCATGAATTTCTAACTTAGCTGTCACAAATAAGTTCAAGCCAGAAATTCAGCACTAATGAACAAAGGCTTGAAGTTATTATTTTGTGTTAAAACATTTAGACAGTTCTGAAATATTTAATGAAAAATATTTTCTGAATCTGCCATAGGTCTTTGCTTTGTAGAAGTAATATGACATTAAGCTATATTTTCACAATGTAGACAAAAGTGTTTGAGTCTGATTTGAAAATAGCCAAGATATTTTACTTACAGTCTGTGCATCAAGCATAGATTAGCGTTATTTCACATTGAATTACAATTACGTGTTTTCAAAAATAAGATCAACAAGCTCTACATAATGAAAGCAGATCAAACTAAAGATCAAGTCCCCGCCCTAGAAATTAGATGCAGCTTTGCGGACTGTATCTAGCCACCCTTCCAAATTCTACATTTCTTTATTGCATGATAAAACGTATCATGACTTGTACCTGTTTGGAAGCTTCTCAATGTGCAGTACAGAGGAGTCATGAGCAGTTCTCTGGCAGGCAATCACACGCTTCACTTGAAGATTATATACGTATATGCCTTTCCCAACAGCAGCAAACACACACTGGAAAGAAAATTCATTGGAACAACTTACAGAAACAGACACTGAAATATCACCCTGTATGTTATGGATTTCCAGCAGTGCTATGATGTCATCTTGTCAACATTATCTGGCTAGTTTCTGTCCTCATGTTACTGCTTTATGACATACAGAAACAAGAAGTTACAGAAAAAAAATATGGATTATTTTGTGGAAATGAGAGATACCCATCTACATTCTAAGCAATTATTTCATGTCTGTATTTTCATCCTATACCTTACAGTCTAAATAGAAACCAAGAATACCAATATATTAACACACTTCTACAATTAAACATTCTTATATTAAAATAACGATCAGTGTTTTGACAAACTCTTGTTTTATCAAGAAACAATTCCTGAGAATTCAGGAAGCTGTTCTGTGGTTTTGTCTTTTTTTTTTTTTAAATTCATCTGGAGGTTCACATAGAAGTCTTGACCAAGGGCATGGGCTCCACTAAGAGAAGCGTAGAAAAAGAACTCTCTCACAGAAAGGTATTACAATACTGTGAGGAGCTGGAAGCATTTTACATTCAACGCTCTCCTTCAGCAAAGCGCAACAAAGTGCAATTTTGAACATACAATAGTTCAACGCTCTGTCCAATTATGTTTTTCTTAAGCACACCTGTGGTGGGAGCTCTGATACCTCTGAAATTAAGCTCGGATTTCTAATAGCACTCTGCCAAATCAAGGAGAAAATGCTAACCCCATTTTTATTCTTTTCCTAGTTTTGTGTAAAGGTCGATTCAATGTCCTTTCCACATCACTCTTTCACTCCTGTATCTCAGCCTTTTCCCCTTTAGTCTTCCACATTGAGACAGGCTCTTTAGTTTTATATAAAACATTTTAACTCTTGAAAAGGTGCTCTTCACAGATTATATTTCCTTTTACACAAACCTTGGCAAAACCCTGGCCATCTTCAACCCCAAGAAAATAACAGATGAGGAAGAAATGAATTGTAAACTAATCTTAACGGGGAAGTTAAAAACACACATATACATATGAGGATAGCAGATACACTCCTTAGTATTGCCAAACCTTTACCAACCCATTTGCTTCTGAATGATGCTATGCCTACAAGCCCAGTAACAAACGAGACAAGTTCTTCTCCAACTACCTAACTACCAAGCCTGCCAACAAGGTACCTTGACAGACAGATCTCCCCTAAACACACCTTCTCTTTCAGGATGTAGTACTAGAACCACCTTTCCTTCATGTAGTCTGAAATTCTGCAGCAATTTCAGTTCAGTTCCACGAATAAAAGAAAGTCCTCAATAGACTCAGTTTCCATCCCATTCAATGTTCTTAACTACTTCTGAACTTCTCAAAATTCCCTTTCCCTCTTAGACCCTGTCTTGTGTAGTTTTCAAGCAAGGAGTCAATGTTTTGAAGCTCACTCACAGAGCTTCTCATGAACAGGACTGGCTTTTTCTCTTTCAGGACTAAGCACCCACAAAAAAAAAAAAAAAACAGGAAATCCTACCTTTAAAGACAGCTACACTTACTTTCTCTCATCCCCATTCAATGTTTTGTTTTCCATTTTTTTTAGGAACGCTCTTTTCATAAACATACAAGTACCTCAAGTGACTACTTGGCCCTCAGACTATGTTGGGGCTTTTCCACAGCTTTTATCCTGTTTTAGCTCACATCTTTGAATCTGTTTCCAGGAATTTCTTTCTTAATCATTCCTCAGTAATGCACCTACAGGCTCCAGAACAGAATTCCACTGAACCGCAACAATGAAACATCTTTTCTTTTCCCATTAACAGTTGGTACATTTCACAAACATAAATAATCCAAGAATTCTACCGCTTCATGAACAACAACTGGGTTCTGCCTGAGTATTCTGACCGAACACTCCTAGGTCAGCTCCTAAGTATGATTACAGGAGACTACATTTTGGACCCATCTTTGTGCTCTTCACAATTAAGTATAGCCTGCCTGAACAAAAGCAGCAATATCTATTTACTACTGTGCACCTGCACATGCCAATTCTTTGATTCACTTCACGGTGCTCTTAGCTGTAACTGTTCAAGAGATGCATTACTTTGGAAACTGCAAGTTCAGAACCATGGCACACAAAATATGTATGCCATTGAAATGCACCTTCTTGCTTATTTTTCTAGTGGTACTTTAAACAGATAATAAATTTTCATTTGTTAGTCAAAAAAGCTGTTGTTATGTTAGCTCCCACACCACCTGCACATTACAACCCTCAGTAACCTCAATGATGAAAATTTTGTATAAAAACTGCTGATTGCATAAATACAGCTGTGTACATTTTAAAAAGCTTCTATTACTTACAACAACAACCAAATTAAAAATGCAAAACACTCAGACTTCTATGGTACGGTCATGGTAGCTCATTTGAAATAGTATACTCAGTTTAAAGCTTTTTACCTCCTCATCAGATGTTAAGTGTTGAACTGAAGTTTCATTTGGACTTTGGGATAACTTTATTTCTGTCTGTGAATCTGGATGGACAGAGGACTCCCAGAAGTTGCACTCAGATGCCTGCTTTGTCCAGTCAATTGCATCCCAAACTATTAACTCACCCACATGTGAACCTGTCACAAAAGTCAAATCTAGAGGGGAAAAAACCACACATAGAAATCATATTATATAAAAAAAATACATCCATTTCACACAACGTCACAACCCTATAGAGTAACAGAGCTCATGTTAAGAGTGAAGCTGCATAAAACGTACGGTTAGTAACTGACAGAACAAACTGAGTTTGTTCAGTTCAGTTTGTTCTCACTCTTTGAGAAGATACTCATTTGATTACTTAGAATAGCTAAGGTGATCAAAAGGAGATGAGATCTCTCCTGTAAAATTTTAACTACCATAGAGAATATTTACCAGACACAATGCACAGTATGGCAAACGCAAGGATCACCACCAGAAGTGTGTAGAAATACTTGAAATTCATGCTGCCTACTTATAAAACCTTTCTATTCCTTGGATAAGTTTATCATACCTCTCAGACACAGCAAACCATGTCTTAGCCTCAACCGGAAACACTAATGAGAAATGAAACAGATGGATTAATGGCAAGACTGAAGTAAGTGCTCATGTTGTGTTTTTTTTTAATCACATATGGTAAGGAATTGCTTTGGAATACTTAAAACAGGTAGAATATTGTCTTTTTCTGCCCATTATTAACAGAATCCAAGTTTTCTTCTTTCCAGCTACTTACCATCTCTATACCACAGACCCCAGCCAGGCTGACAAAATAAGCCAAAGGACAAATATCCACTTTCTATCACAGTGGCAATACTTTGTCCTGGGCTCAGAGGTAACTCCAGAAAACAAAAAAAAGCAGATGAGACAACATAGTAGAAGGGGTGGGTACCTCCAGTCTTTGCCTAGACAGAGCTTCAGATCATAGCTCAGAACTGCCATAATGAGCAGCATAGACTGCATCATCATCTACCAAAGCCTCTAAATAATGCACCTCTGTGCAGGCTTATATCTGCATATCTTTTGAGCTTTTTCTAAATCATAACCTGCCTGGCTTCATTTCACCATTAATCCTTAAATAAAGCCATTATATTTTCACATTTCACTACCTTCACAGCTACACAGAAGGTTCAGCTACTATTGTGAAGTTTCACTACAGTTATATGGTTGGTCCCACCAAAACCGCATAGTCGAAATATCCCACCGATAGCTAACAAAACAAGTAATACTGTAAAACCCCTCTTACCATTGACACTGACCAATGACAAGATGTTATCACGATGGTCAACAAGGCGTTTTACTTCAAGGATATTCCAACCTTCAGACTTATCACTGGAAGCAATCAACCTAAAAATGACTTCCAAGATAAGACAGAAATTGTCTAAGTAAGCTTTATCATTTATCAGAGTAAAATATAGATAGGCTTAAGTAAAACACATTATTTTCAGACAGACACGAATTAATGAACATTAAAAATGAGTCAGTGCAAGATCTGCAAAGCCACTTATGACCATCTCTTTAACTGCTTCTCTCATAACACACAAAATTGGAATAATTTATTACAGTGTTATTCTTCAAGTCTCTTGTTACAGCCGCTGTAGGATAAAATATTTTAACCTAGCAACTTTGAAATTCAGAGAATTGATCAACATCAGAAGTTGTAGAAAGCAGAAGTGAAAAGAGTTAGGTAGCTTTATTGGTAAGTAAGCTAAAAGAGAAACATTTGTCTTTAAGACTTATCTGACTGAAAACTGTTATTCAAAAATATGCAATAGTATCTAATGAGGCAAACAAAATTTCCAGGAATGAAGACTTTCTTTTAACCAGTCTTGATATTTCTTTATGCTAACTCAAGGGCATTTCTGAAGATCTATGGAAACTTCAGACGGAAGTTTACACTGTACACCTAAGTCTAAATACAAGAAGACCATTTTTAATTTGCTCCTGACTCTTTGGTCAGAATTTTGATCTACTGTTTTGTGGGCTCAGTGCTATGCTTTTTCTCTTGAAACTTTTTCTATGTTTTGAAATTTCAATGCTTTCATAAAATACTCTTAGTAAGAACCTCCCCACCAACAGCTAGCAGATGATTTGGAGTTTGCATACCTAGAAAAGCCTGTCTCTTAAGTGAGCATCAGAAACCATCACATTGTCTCATTATAGGTTTGCATATAATTTCATTGGCAATATTGCACGCTCTTGATCTTGGGATACAGAGGCTGCAGGGAAGCCTAGTATTTAGCAGCTCTGAAAATGAGTTGCAAACCTTCTCCAGGACAAATGTAGACATCCACAATCAGATCTAGACAGATGGCTTTAACAGCAGGAACAAAGAATAGAGAAAAATTTTTATCATGGCAGATCTCAATGAAATTCCTGAAGGAAATCAGTACTGTCTGCCTTATTGTCACATAAGGGAAAAAGAAGGAAGACTGCTAATCACACCATTCACTTGTCCAATACAATTCCAGCAGTGTGCTCTTTACAGATACCTCTGATAAACAGCCAATGAAGACTTAACAGAAATGCAATACACTCACTTAGCTCTTTGCCAACAGCAGCCGCAACACAATTTTTAGGCAATTCAACCAAAGTACTGATGCCTTTGAAAAAAAAAAAAAAGAGAAAACATTTATTGTATTTTATTGTATTTATTGACCAGAATAAAACACAACTGATAATTCCTTGTTAATAAGGTTTTTGTAACCTCCTTTCCACACAGAAGTTATTAACAGAATAAAAACATAATGCACAAAGTCAAACTGCATTGGAAGTGAACAGATTACCTCAGATGGAGGCAGAGGCAGGAGGTTTGGTCCAGAATATAGCAGAATTCTGAACACTGAACTTGAAATAGGAGTGGAAGCTGAGAATCAATTATCTTTTTATTTTAAGTAGGGCTGAGATGTCTATGTCCTAATATGGACAATATTAAGGATACTGTGGTAATTATTGAGTCTCTAAACACATGCAGAGCTAAAGTTATTAGATACTGATACTACCACAGTACATAAGATTAAAATATTGTGCAGAGCCAGCTGAAGCAAAACAAGGCACAAGACAGTACATTATTCTGCCTTCATCCTGCATAGACATCCCCCAGCCTGTGCTGCCACACCATTAGGGGAAAAATCACTCGGGAATATGCAACCTCTCTCTTTTCCCACAAAGAAAGCAAGAGATTAGGAGGGCCAATGCTACACATCACAGTGACCCCTCCTACAAAAGTTTCAACAGAAACTCACACTAAGGACTACAAATAGCACTTGCAACTTCTATTTGGCATAGTACTTTCTTTCGAAGCTAAAGAACTGTTAGTATCCTCCAAGATTCAGAAGGGTTTGACTTTCCATTACTACACCCTATGACAAAAATAAGGAAAAATATTGCTTCCACCTTTGAATTTGATTCACAGCTTCATAGCCATCTTTGTAAAGCACAGCAATAATAAGCAACAATTTTCTTTGCTTGGCCAGATAGTATATAAGGTTATTAATAGAAAAGCATGATTTACATTGAGATCTGATTACATTTACTGTATTTCTATCAAAACCTTCATTTGCTACATAAAAATTACTGATTCTTAAGAATAAAAATCAATCTTTACTAGTCTACTATTACCATGTTTTACTTAGGAATAATAGAATTCCAGCTCCTTCCCAGAGAAAGCACATCAAAGGATCACCCCCCACTACAGCAAGCATGTATAAATCAGTAACTAAGGTCTGTAAGATACCAGGTTAATTGGAACACACATTATTATAAAATATTTACAGTAGTTGTAAAATATTACAGGTACTGAGATTTGACATATTCTAAAATCCACACAGCACAGGAGATTAAAAGCAGTCTTAATTTTGAAATGATTGAGTTTGACATCTAAAAAAAAAGCGGCTCTAATACATAATGTTATCATTAGAATTAAAGAGAATTTGCCAAGTTGGCTTTGCATCATTATACAGATCCATTTTACTTGCACTTTAACAGCTATAATGAGTCATTTACATTTTTACCTGCATCAGTAAGATGACTGGTCTTACACAAGAGATCTAATTTTCGGTTCCAAACACATAGATCACTCCCTCCAGACAACCATACATCCAGTCTTTGAAGAACTGTCAAACACTGCAGAACAAAAATCAGATATATGTCCCCTGCAAAAGTTCTACAGGGAATTTTTCAATGAAATTATCATGATCTTTAGTGGGATAAAGCTGTAAGTACTAAGAAATACAGTATTAAAGTGTCAATTTCTTGAGAAGTACAGAATTAACTAGACATTACATTTTTTCCATCAACAATGAAAAATCTGATTTGTCAATGAATTTTTCTAACAGCCTTCAAGAACTAGTTTGACTGTAGGTTGCTTTTTCCAATCCAGTAACAAAACTAAGCTATAAAATGACCTTTGTTCTACAGACTTTCAAAAAGAAAATCAAGGTACTAAGAGCTCCAAAAAGAAACTACAGTTTGTGCCCAATTCTCAGTCACTCACTATTTAAGGGTTACCTGTTCTTAAACCAAACACTGCTGCTCATTTTAATGCACCTGCCCATATGTCTCACGATCCATACAGAAAAGATTGCATACAACAGACTGACCAATCTAGCGTTTCCTCAGCTTACCTTTACTGTCGAATGGAAACATGACACTTTTTGAACCTGTCTGCCAGTAGTGCAGTCCCAAACCTGACTTAATTCATTAAGGAAACCAAAACAATTTTATATACTATAACTGCTGTGTTTTTAATTAAATGAAAATTTGGGATATAAGAATGTGGAAATACAGTCTTATAAATCCTGATAGCCTTTTCAATATTTGGCCAAAATGACATATTAATAATGGCCTCTCATGACCATGGATCATTATGAAAGTAGGGCTTTCATCTAATTAGACTGCACTAGAATTCTTCTAGCCACAATTATACCTACTGAATATTATCAGTCAATAAATTTAAACAAACTGCAGCCTGTGTCAATGCTAGCTGTAAAAACAAAAAAAAAATTTTTTGAATGCTCTCCAGATCTAAGGATACAATAACTGTTTTATCAGCTGATGCTGTTAAAATCAAATTACTTTTTTCTTCAGAATCATCTGATGAAGAAAATGGTGCTATAGCTGTAATTTTTTGTGCATGTCCGTGAAGTTCAAAAAGTTTCTCTCCAGTCTGAAAAATAAGAACAGGGGAAATTAAGGGTAAAATTTGGAAAATACCTACAGTAACACATGACATAGGTGCCAAACTATTTCTGAAAGCAAGAACTTCTAGGAGTCTAATATCCCTATTTCACAATCAAGTGTGGATTTAATTCTTACTAGACCTTTAACACACTTCAAGATCTTACCTTATTTTAATAACATATTAAGTATAAATATAAAGAGTGCTACATAATAAAAGTTACCCTAAGTGTAAAAAAAAATCTCTGGAAGCACTTAAAAATTTGTATATTATACTAATTTCACTTTAATGGAAATACTGGCCATTCACCCTATTTAACTGATACTATAACTCTGATTTGTTGACAAAGCCTCTCTTGGAAAAAGTAATTTTTAACTTATTTGAAAAACTTAACCCAACTTTATGGCAAACACAATACTGTCAATTTCCTGACAGCTTTATTTATATTATCGATAGTTTTAAGCTGGTGGTTTAGATAGTTGCAGCTACTTCTGCTCCATTTAGTTAGGTAGCAGAACCTAACAAACAAATATTCAGAAGCATATTGGTGCTTTAATCATGCAACTAAAATACAGGATACTTATAACCCAGAAGTGTAAAGAAATATATCATTTTTAAATTAAAACTACAGAAAGATTTGTTTAAACAAAAATGTAATGAAGATCCAACAGAAGTAAGAAATAGAACTCTGTTCCTAAATGAGTTCTACATCCATAAACTGCTCTGAACTCCAAGTACATATATACTCAGCGTGTTTGAATATACAGAAATTATCTCCTTTTCCAAACTGTAGAATCGTAAAAAGCCTTCAGCTAAGCACTAAGAGAAGCCACTCAAAAGAGACAAAGAGTTTCAAGTTCCCCCTTCCTTATTTTAAATTTACACCACCATGTAACATAAATTCTTCAGAATGTTTCCACAAAAGTTTACAATCTGAGATTTCTGTCTTCCTTAACTAGGATGCTTGATATTTACAGTTTAGTCAGTATACTATGTCCCCCTTTTAGACTTCCTAATGAGCATCCTAATGAGCTTGCATACTAAGACTCCTTATCTAAGTCTAATGCTCATCCCTTCTTAATAATTTTCTCAATGATATGGAGACATAGAGCAGAGGAGTAGGAAGGTGGTTATCATACTCACAGAGCACATTTTCCATGATAATTCTTTTATCTTAGAAGGTTTTCAAGAACTATAATAAGATTTTTATCACAGCAAGCAAGTAAGGCCTTGTTTTGGCACTGTGTGAAATACTTAACTTTCACCGACTTTGATGTCTTTCCAATGCCGTTTTGCATTAGCTCTCCATTTAGTCTCTTCAGTTATATTGCAAATAGTTACTACAAATAGAGCTACTGAGACATAGTTAAAATTAAAATAGATATATGAGTCTTGTGAACCCTGGGACCTTGCAACATATTTATTATTTATTTATTTATTATTTATTTATTTATCCACATAAATAAATATTTATTTATCCACATAAATATTTATTTATTTATTTATCCACATTCAGCATTTTCACATTTACAGTGAAGACTGAACATATTTTAAATGAAGCATTAGTCACAAATTCATAAATACTTCTGCTTTTTATATCCATATTTCATCCCTAGTATCTGTAAAAACATTATGCCTTCCCAAAACACTTTAACTTTCAAATATTTTCTCACGTTTACTTTCCTAGCTCTTCTTTGCAAGTGATAATGACAGACAATCACTTTGCAAGTGATAATGACAGACTCCCTCCCACTTCTACATGTTCAAATAGTAGTTCTGATTTGAATCCATGCAGCAATTCTTTTTCACTAGTAGACAATTCTAACTCCTCTCCTCAACATTTACCCTCTCTGAAACACCCATGCTACCCTTCCCCCCTCCCAAAAAAAGAGCCAACCTGAGCATTCCACAGAAATATGATTCCATCATCTCCTGCAGATGCAAACCTGATAAGGGGAAAAAAAAAAAGATGAAATATTGAATATAGCATAATATAATGGAACAGAAGAAAAACAGCTACATAAGAAAAATATCTATAGAAAAATATTTATATGGTATTGTACTCTGACCTAAAGAATAAATACATATCCATAGATCCCAACTAGCTTCTAGTTTTTAAATTAAAGTCCTGAAGTCAGGACATACTTAATGCCAACACATACTTAATAAAGAACAAAGTTTAAGAATTGCAAGACATATTATTATAGATAGAAGCCCACTTTAAAGAACCAATTCTCTTGTTTATTAATGAGAGATCTTACATACTCAGTAACACTACACCTTAAAACCAAATACTATCAGTCAGAGCCAACTGACTGCAAGACATCAAAGAAATTACAAATCACACATTGAGTTCAGCACAGGAATAGAGGAGCCGAGTATCTACCATGGCACTTACAAGTGGCTTAGGAAACTCGCAAAGGATCTACATTTTTGGTGCTAAATATGCAGCTGAAGAGTGCACCATAGAACCAAAAAATAGGTTAATTTTAGTGTTATGACTGCTAAATTCACATTAACAAAATCTGATCTAAACTCAATCTTTTCCCCGGGAGGGAGTGAGTATCTGTAAGCATCTGCATCTTTATCAACACCACAGCTACACTGAAGCTGTAGCAAACATATCAGCTTTCCCAGTAAAGATGTAATACATGTTAAGAAAGCTTAAACCAGAAGTAAAATCTTCCACTGAAAATTGAATTCAGTTGATAGTTGCAAATACACATACCTTCTATTTTTTCCTTTTGTTTTAAGCCTTTGACAAGGGTTGAACAGTTAAGACATAGATAACTAAGATGTGTACTGTGTGCAAGAAAGTCATGAAGTTATATCAACTACATTTTTTTTCCTGTAGCCAGCTGTGAGTGGTTTCATTAACTGAAAAAAGTCCTTTCTTTTAGACTCCTACTTTGCAGTTATGATGTTCGTGAAATTTGCTAAAAGAGTAAGTTTTCTGTCATAAAGCTGCGTTCCCTTCCACCCCCAATTCCTTTCCTCATTTTTTTTTGTTGAAAAGTGCCAACTGTACTTTTCCCACATCTTTTGTTATTTTACATTCAATCATGCCTCTTTAAAAAGGTCCAAGCAAAAAACAACCTTTCCTGCACAACTCTGATAACAGTAATTTCTTATCTTTACTTGCCTTTTAGCTGTACTACACCTTGTTTTGTCACAAGGTCAAGAACTTGCTATATTAAGACTCTCACATTTCAGCAAGACCCCTTTTATTACAGTTCATTTCTTGACTAAAATCGGAACTGTGTGCCACTTTACAAATTCTGAAAGGAAACTAGTGTTTGAAAGAAGGTACAAGTACGAATCATCATCACAGAAGCTCAATGAAGCCCTGTTTTGTATTTTTCCTCTTCATCACCTAACCAGGATTTCGGTCTAAGTATAGAAGTATATTGTAGAGTCTGTTATCCTACAGATACAACCTGTTCATGAAAGTGGTGTTTCATGGGTCACCTGATTCTTTTCCAGTCATGATCACCATCCTCTATAACCTTGTCTGCTTCCTGACGGAGCAAGGAATGGTCAAATGAGCAAGCAAGAAAGCTATTCTTAAAATGTTTTACGAACTCTGTTTAGTTTAATGTGTCAAATGCTAGAGTATTACATGCAATTTTATCTCAGTCCATTTTTTGGAAGACTCTTGCTGAGGCTTAGCCTTCTTCAGTGATCTTCCAATCAATACGACCCTCACTTCATGTTCAAAAAAAATACAAGAGAAGAGAAGAAAAAAAAACAGCCTTCTGTTACATTTATACAGGATTTATTTAGTATCTTCAAAAACCAATCTGAGAAAATTTTCCACTCACTGGTTTTAGCTGAGCCACTGAGAAAACAAGAAAATCCTTCTGCAAAATTCTCAATAAGATGATATTATCTAAAGACCTGAAGCGTGAAACTTGGCTTACAACAGTTGACAAAAAACACACAATGGAATAGCTGCAGAAACTAAATAAAAACATTTCAGAAGCTGAGTAACAATACTAATTTTATTGAAAAGAACCAAGTGAACAATATTATCAGCTGTTTAACAATCCATAAACTACCATATTCTTCATAAATAAAACCTTTGAATTACTGTCCAGTGAAGCGACTCTATTAAACTCCTCAAACTCTCAGAATATTAATCAGCTATGCAACTTACTCCTTATCCATATGCTATTTCATAACCTATCTTCAATGTAGCCATTCAGGCCTTAGCTTGATACTGATTACTATTAGTTTAGCTTCAATAATTTACCTGTTACATACAACGATGCCCAAAATGGTACAATATTTCTTTACATCAGAAAATGCCTGCAATCTAAGAATATTCTGGTATTTCAATAAAGACCAAGCAGATTATTCAGTGTCTGTTTTCAGAAAAGTATCATCTGAAGAAGGTTTATTTTAGCAACTTCTCTGAAAAAAGAAGGATGGTGGGAAAAAATCACAACAATATTCCATTTTTACATGAATTTTCTGGTGGATTATTTTAATGTAAAAATAAATTTTATGGAAATGCATACAGCTTTAATGGTATATGTTTATGGCATTAAGAATAAAAACTGAAAAACTAAAAATTCTCGATGGAGAATTTTGTGGAATTTATATACGTCCCACATCTTGGAAATTATGTATCTTGTAGATACATACTTATACAGAATGCCTGCTGTACACTGCGAGGATATAGCATCGTTAAGAGTTTGGTTTAAATTTGTGTAGTACATTGAAGAGCATGTTAGAAATATCCTTTTGTTCCTAATCCATACAAGATAATAAATTACTGCAGCTCCTCAACAAAGAGTCTCCTGACTATTACTTATGTTCTTAGTTCTCAGAGGTTTCTATTTAATTTTCCATGTCAGACAAGAGTCACTATGCTTATTGACTAAAAGCTTCACAACCTCACTTTAAGGTAGTTAATTATCTCCTCTCTTTCAGGATTAGGTTAAATGAGAGAGCATGTAAGGTTAATTTCACACTAACATAAAAGTATCTTATCTGATTCTCCTAGTCACACTTCCAAAGTGACAAAGGTAAATCTAATGACTATCTCTGCCTCATAATCAGTTTTCCAGTCTTTAGATGACTCCTTCCTCAGAATTTGTAGGAATGTTGTAACTAGTTACAAGGAACTAAGATCAGAACAGATAATGAATGTCAGGGAATATACAAAAAATGCACAAAGCTAAAAATTGGACAAGTAAAACAAAGGAACTGTATGGTTTCAAAGAAGTACAGCAAGTTGAAAAATGGGAAATCGGAGGAGATATGTCTAATTGCTGTTTTACATATGTTGAACTTTAGTAGGTAGCCGTTCTGCACAGAATTAAAGTACTGAAAATTTCAAGATTTGAGAAGTTCAGAAAAAAGTTCATCAACCACAACACAAGTGAATTAAGCACTAGAGTTTCAGAAGAAAGTGTAACAACCACACGGCTTTAGGCACTACTAAAAAAGCAGAGATGTGAGAAACTTGAAAAAGATTGGAAAGAAAGGAATAGCAACATCGAATATTGTTAAGAATGTCATGTTCAATTGCTACATTGAGGGTATCTGTAGGAGTCTACTACATTCCTTTGTAAAACCAGAAGGTGAAATAACAGCTGTCCTCATACCAAAAATAAAAACATGCATCCACTCAGAACAGAAGCAGGCACTAGTCTGTACTGTCTTGGGAGAAAGAGTGTATACGCATATAAAGAAAGGAAAGCTCATCTCAGGAACAGATTGAAACAGAAAGGCTCAATTACCTAAAGATATTTCTTCCAAACAAATGAATTTGTATCAAGAAGCATAACTCCATCAACATTCTCTTCTCATAAAAGTACAACTTACAAAAGATGCCAGAAGATGTAATAACATACTAAAAAAATAGTGTTCACCCCTTGCCTTTTTAATCCCAGTCTTTTTCCACCCTCCCCCAGCAACAATAGAAAACTAAAAATATGTCTATGTTTTGATAAATATTCACCAAAGTGTTCCAAAGAATGTTATGAAACAACTTGGAATGCAATTTCATACCTGCAATCATCTATTTGTACTAGAAATCGTACTATATCTTGATGACCTTTCAACACAAGGAGCTCCGTGTAAGGATTTTGTATTTGTTCTTCACCAATGGTCTGTACAGATGATTTCTAAAATTAAAAATTAAAATAAAAAAACAAAATCAAATCTATTTTGTACTGACATAATTATTTTCATCAGGTCTTTCTAATGTTTATCAATCTATATTTAGACCCCTATGTAAGTGTATAGATATATGTGAAGTTAAATTAGGTTTCTGAAATTTAATTTTGCTTTAATGAAAATCATTAGAAAAAATCATTTCTTATTATTTCCAGTTAATATCCTTCTGCAGCATGTATTTCAAATCATAACATACCATTTGCTGTTTAAAAAACATTTTGTACTGCTTTAATCATTGATACACCAACATGAAAAGCCAATTTAGGCTCCAGCTATCTTGTGGAGCCAACTTCAGAACTCCATATATATACATTCGAATTTTCATTAAATCAGACATCCTCCTATGAGGTTTGTGAACTTCTCATATCTTTCACCTATGATTCAAATTTAAAATTCTATATAATCCTATATTATCCCAATACCTTTAAAGTAAGTGTGAATTAATGCTGTTCTGTTACATAATATATAAATCATCCACTGGGACTCTGTTCACAGAATACCAAAGGCAACAGCTTAGAAAAATACAGAGAACAATTAATCATTTTATAGAACAGCATCTGCAATTACCCCAACTAGACTATTAATTAAAAGTACTATCAATCACTTGGAGCAGGCTGATCACCAGGCAGGGTCAACAAAACATTGTGTAGGACTGCAATTTCAAGGTATGATAGTTCTGCTAATCTCAATCATCAGTTTGTTTCAATATCAGACAACATTTTTGTGTTTATGGTCTTCTGCATTCTGAAACAACTTGCTATTAGACACAGTTTTTTTTAAAAATGCATATAGAAGTAGCTAAGTACAAACTCGGTGACAGAACTCTCCTGCTTCCTTCCTTTAGTACTTCTAGGATTGTCTATTTTTCAAAGACATCAACAGAAACTACATGGTAAAACTGTAATAACTGAACACTGTAGTATAAATGAGAAGTAATCCTATGTGAGAGACAAACATATCCGCAGAAACATCAATATTTTCTTGCAGGAGTAATAATTTTTTTTCCATTGCTTCTGTATTGTTACTACGATACTACATTTCACTAGTTAAGAATGACAATTAATAAGTAGGGAAGGAAATCTGTGTTTATATTTAAAATGAAGAGGTTGTCAAAATGCTAGATCTCGTGATTTCATCTTGGTTTTGTGTTATCTGATGCATTTCATGAAGCAACTGTTCCTCATTTTAAGCAATTATGTGGGAATAGCAGTTCCCATTTAGAATTATGCAAGTATAGTCCTCATAGTTATAAAGAAAAGTTGGACAAATATGGAAACTAAGTGTTCAGCTGTCAAAAGCAAATCAAAACATCCCTTAAAAGAATTCCAGCATTCTAAAAATTCTGAGAAATGTCAGTAGCACTTAACAGATGACATAAGCACTGCTGTGGTTAGAAGACTTCCATTTCTTCATTTACTATCAGAAACATACATTCACAAAACAATTGCAACACTACTTTGAAAAAGTCATAATTTGTAACATTCACATCCTAATTTTATACCCTGGCATTGCTTCCTCTTCATTATTAGACAGTGATACTTCTTTTGAACCTGCCTAATCTTATTTTTTTCTTAATTCTGTTCTAAGAATGCCCGTGAATATTGACAGATACCGTGCTGCACTCTGTTATAGAGAACAGCAAAACATTTTTTTCCCTCCAGTTCTTTCATACTACAAGCCATTCTCTCCTCAGATACTCATTAGTATTTTCTTGTTAGATTACATGTGCATT
Organism: Cygnus atratus; assembly: GCF_013377495.2. NCBI lineage: Eukaryota > Metazoa > Chordata > Aves > Anseriformes > Anatidae > Cygnus > Cygnus atratus. The sequence goes on along the minus strand of NC_066396.1, from coordinate 25,301,952 downwards.
CTTTCTCTAAAGAAGACTGTTAAGTATACTTTATTTATTAATAGAACTTGTAGCAATACCAAGTTTTTAGAAGAGAAAAATTAGATGCAGATGCTAATGGAATCTATTCCCAACTTGAACTTTTTATGCAGGACCTGTAATCATTACTACAATAATTGGTAAAATAACATAATGCTCAACTTAATTTCAGAGCTTCCTATAAACCCAGTGATTTGAAGCATTTAAAGGTTGTATTTTCTAAAGCAATTTACCAAAAGACATGGGTACGAAAGTATAAAGGCATTTCTCCGTACCTATCACGTAGCACAATAAACCATCTTATATGGACTATGATGCCACTGCAGTTAGACTATTTCCATTACCAGCGCTAGTCAGCTTACAACATATATCATGACCATCAACTTAAGAGCTTCAGAAGCTTACCTCTAAATGATTTTCAATTCCACAGTAAAGCAAGAAATGGGTAACAAGAAATTTATGTTTCCAGAATTTAAAATGAAATAGCTTTGCTGGAGGTTTTTACTATTCGCTCAGCACACTGTCAGACTCTAGCTCACTTGGCCTCTTTGCGACTGACTGAAGCCGTAGCACATGAACATAATCAGTCCTTAGCCTACTCACTCTTTGGGACTTCCTCATCTATACTGTAAGAGTACAGAAAGAATTAATGGCTACGGAGACCATCTTCAGGTGAAACCATTTTCCAAAATGCAAAAAAGGATTTTTAGGGCGAATCCTTATAAATATTTTTCAGTTTTTCACAGAGAAGCAAAACACCATCATTCAGCAAATGGAATCTACCAGCAGCAATGGAAATGGAAGTCTCATAGATCAGGTTTAAAAGAGCTATGAGTGCCAGAATGGAAGAACTCAACCACACCTTGACTCATGCTCATGCTTTATCAAATGACTGTATAATTAAAATACAGCTAAAGTTTCAACTTTGGAGAGGGACAAACACCAGTGGAGCTTTCTAGCCCCTCTTAGAATGCTATTATTTATTTCTTGTTTTCTTTTAAGAAACGCTGCACACTAAGCTGGTAAATCCAACCATAATATAACCAGCATTTTCACTGATGACACAGGTCAGTGGCATTCCTAGGCACCTACATCACACACTGGCATGAACTCAAATTCCTATTGAAGTAAATACTGGTGTTTCACACAGTTTGTGATACTGTCATGGCTTGCTCATGTACAGCAGCTGAAGAATTGCTTCCTCATATCCGTCTAGTTCACAAAGGGATTAATTAGAAGAACACCAGTAACTGTTAATTAACTCTTGTTAAGTCCAAGCTAAGAAATCCAGCAGACTTAGGGACGAGGAAATTGCGACACTGTCTCCTTCACACCCAGTAAGACCCTTCTCTAAGTAAGGCACCAGGAAGGACGCCTGAGTTCAGTGCCCCACGTACGCCCTGCTAGTTTTACGGAGGAGAAACCGAGAAGAGAGGCTTGAAAACTAACAGAAATCAACCAGGCTGTATAAATAACGACTCGCCGCACCAAACACACGTTATCGACAGGCGGTGCCCAAGGCAGGGCTCCCGGTGCTTGGGCCGCCCCAGCCCACCGGTACCCAGCGGGCAGCGGCCGGGGCCGAGCTCAGGCAGGCCGGGCCACCCCGCCCCGCCAACGGCCCTAACGGCTCCAACGGCCCTAACGCTCCCCCGGCCCCGCCCGCCGCCCTACCTCCGCCAGGCCCTGCGGCTCCCGGCCGCCCCCGATCAGCCAGCGCAGCATCGCGGCGGGCCCCGGCGGCAGCGGCCCGGCCCGGCCCTGCCGCTGAGGGAAAGGCCGTCTCAATCGAGCTCCGCGCCGGGGAGGCGTGAGCAATCCAGCGCCGAGTGCGTGTGGGGCGGGGTGGGGTGGCGGTGTGGGGCGGCCGGCGGTGGGCCTGTGAGGCGCCCTGCGGTGTTTAAGTGCGGGAAGCCAGCGTGTTGGTGCCGTGTGATGGCGGAAAAATAAAATGTTTTCCTTTGCTATGCGTCTTCCTTGCCGCCTTCCACTTTCAGGGGAAATTTATGGTGCGGCCAGAAAGAAACAATCCCATTTTGTCCTGACCCTCTTGTCTGTTCCTCAAAGCAAAATAAATAAATAAAAATAAATAAAATAAAAATAAAAATAAAAATAAAAATAAAAATAAAAATAAAAATAATCCTGTGTAAAACTGTCTTCCCTTGGCTACCCTCATTCTCCTCCGCTGAGCCTCCCTTGGCTCCGTGATGCCCGTGTCGAATGCAGGCACAAATACATGACCTTCAAAACACTGCTGCCCTGTCAGGTTAAACCTGGCAGCCCCACACCACCCACAGTCCTGCCCCTCACCTGTCCTCGCATGGTGACCTTGGCAGCCCTTCTGGGTCTCAGGCACACGTGGGGTGAGATCACAGAACACAACCCAACCCAAAAGGCCTTGCAAATCATGTTCTTGAGCAGACGCAGGTAATGGAGAGACCTCCAATGTGTGCAAACCCATCTGCACGGGTGCTACCCTGTGCCCCCCAGCACCACACTCCACTTGTCGCCTGTTTGTCCAGATTGTCCCAGGTGATCAGCCCCACACAGTGCCATCAGACATACCTGAGACTGCCAGAATGCCTGCAGCAGGAGGTAATGGTGGTTAGCTCAAACCCCAACTTACAGCAGTGGCCAACCTGTGTCTGGAAACTGCAGTTAGGTCTAGGGTGAAATGCCACTGTGTCAACATGTTTGACACACGTGGGTGGCATGCAGCCTGTATATTGCCATTGCATACCTTCTGTGAATTCTTTGCAACTTCTCAGCAAACTAAAGTTGATGACCACCATACACCAGTTTGAAAGTAGGATATGTTCACTCCTCCTTTAGCATACCTCTGCTCTTCTACTTAGTCACTGCAAAGCTCATTGAAGCTGTATTGCCAACTCAGAGGTGCTGTTCCTAAAGACTAAGGGCACAGCCACTGGGATTACTTTGCGACCACAGCTATGTCTGCCAGGATTTCCATGGTAGTATTTTCTAATCACCAATCTGCTCTATGACAGTCTCCCTAAATAATCTGGTATCCTCTCCAAGCTGGCAAATGTTGATTTGTTTCATTGCGGCTCATTCATTGAAAGGAAGCACTGCAGAACATAACACTACATACAGTTGTATGAGCTGTAATCCTCAAATATCCATACCCAACACTCCCCCCACACTCCTCCCCACCACCCCAACCCAAAAAGAGGGAGAGAGAGAGAGAGAAGAAAGTACTTGATAAAGTAGGAGAGGAACGAAGCGTACTCAGGTTAGCAACATGAGTGAGGATCTTCTTTATTCTTTAATGCAGTGAGGAAAATACATTCCTGAACTTCACTTTTACTTTCTGCCATTTTAACTCACCTCCTTATTTTAACTTACGCTGCTGTATCACCATTCACACATCTAGAAGGGGCAGGATAGAAAAAACACAGAGATGTAAGCTGTGTTATGCAGCATCGTGTGGACAAATACAGAGCTTTGAACTTCATGGCAGCCAGTCCGGAAGGTTGTAGATGTTGCACAGTCTTTGTAAAGACTGTGATGGAATACATTCTTCAAACCATGAGATGGAAGCACTCCAGGTTCCTGTGCAGTACACATAGACTCAAGAGCCTTGCAAGGCTTTGATGGACTTTGGGAGAATGCCTTTTGTCTTGTTAATTAAATCTGACTTCAGAACTCTGCTTCTGAGCATCTTTGAAACCCTCCATTAAACTAACAACACAGCCTGCTTCCAGCTCTTTTAATCCATTTTCCATTTCTCTGTCTTTGTATGTTGTAGGAATTTCAGTGTACCTCTTTTTAAATCTTTCTTTCAACCTTAAAAAAAAAAAAAGTTGTTTTTTGGTTCAGGATTTTCTAAGTTTTCTGGGTGGTATTCCAGATATATAACATACTGTACACTTCCTGGAAGCAGAAACATTTTCTCTGTTTCCCAGTGTAGTTTGTACAAATACTGTGTCTGTAGTGATGTCTAGGTAATGAGTGCAATCCACTACTGCATTCCAGTTGCCAGGCTGAGATGCAGTGTCTTCTTAAGTTTGATGGCTTACTGCTGTCAGCCGTTACCTTTTGGTGGGGGGTTGTGTTAAACAATATGAGAATGATGATCAGTTTGAAGGTGTCTGTCATGGAATAATAGAATCATTAAGGCTGGAAAAAACCTCCAAGATCATCTGGCCCAACCATCCCTCTACCACCAATGTCACCCACTAAACCATGTCCCTAAGCACCACGTCCAACCTTTCCTTAAGCAGCCCCAGGGACGGTGACTCCTGACTATTCTTTCTGAGAAGAAATGTCTCCTGATTTCCAGCTGAACATCCCCTGGACCAACTTGAGGCCATTCCCTCTAGTCCTATCAGTAGTTATCTGTGAGAAGAGGCCAACCCCCAGCTCCCCACAACTTCCTTCCAGGTAGTTGTAGAGAGCAATAAGGTCTCCCCTGAGCCTCCTCTTCTCCAGACTAGACAACCCCAGTTCCCTCAGCCACTCCCCACAGGACTTGTGTTTCAGGCCCTTCGCCAGCTTCCTAGCCCTTCTCTGGACATGCCTGAGGGCCTAAATGTCCTTCTCATAGTGAGGGGCCCAAAACTGAACACAGTACTCGAACTGCAGCCTCACCAGAGCAGAGTACAGGGGGATGATCGCCTCCCTGGTCCTGCTGGCTACACTATTCCTGATCCAAGCCATGATGCCATTGGTCTTCTTGGCCACCTGGGCACACTGCTGGCTTATGTTCAGGCGAGCATCAATCAACACCCCCAGATCCTTTTCCTCTGCACAGCTTTCCAGCCACTCTGCCCCAAGCCTGTAGCGCTGCATGGAGTTGCTGTGACCAAAGTGCAGGACCCAGCATTTAGCCATGTTGAACCTCATCCCATTGACCTCTGCCGATCGACCCATCCTGTCCAGGTCCCTCTGCAGGGCCTTCCTACCCTCTGGCAGATTGACCCTTCCCCCGAACTTGGTGTTGTCTGCAAACTTACTGAGGGTGCACTCAGTTCCCTCATCCAAGTCATCAATAAAGATATTAAACAGGATGGGCCCCAACACCAACCCCTGGAGAACACCACTGGTGACCAGTCACCAGCTGAATTTCACTCCATTCACCACCACTCTCTGGGCCTGGCCGTCCATCCACTTTTTAACCCAGCAAAGAGTGTACCCATCCAAGCCATGGGCTGCCAGCTTCTCCAGGAGAAAACTGTGGGGGACCGTGTCAAAGGCTTTGCTGAAGTCTAGGTAGACTATGTCAACAGCCTTTCCCTCATCCACCTGGCAGGTCACCCAGTCATAGAAGGAGATGAGGTTGGTCAAGCAGGACTTGCTTTTCATGAACCCATCCTAACTAGGCCTGATCCCCCAGTGGTCCCACATATGCTGGGTAATTGCATTCAAAATGACCTCTTCCATCACCTTTCCTGGCACCAAGGTCAGGCTGTCAGGCCTGTGGTTCCCCAGGTCTGCCTTACAACTCTTCTTATAGATGGGTGTCACAATAGCAAGTCCCCAGTCATCCGGGACTGCTCCAGTTGACCAAGCAGCCCAGCAATCACATCTGCCAACTTCCTCAGCACCCGCGGGTGGATCCCATCCAGCCCAATGGACTTTTGACAGTCCAGGTAGAGTAGCAGGTCTCTAACTATTTCCACTGGAACTGTGGGGGGTTTCTTCTGTTGCCTGTCCCAGACTTCCAGGTTGGGAGGCTGAGTACCCCAAGGATAAGCAGTCTGACTAGTAAAGACAGATGTAAAGAACGCATTAAGAACTTCAGCCTTTTCCTTATCCTCAGTAGTCATGTTCCCCCCTGAGTCCGGTAAAGGATGGAGATTCTCATTGACCAAATGCCTCTGTAGGAGAACCAAGAATATATTTCACTGCAAGAAATTTGCCGTGCATGTTCCAATTACACTTGAACAAGGAGACCCTCTTCCACAAGCATGCCATTTCTTGATCCTCGTCCTTTGTAGCTGAATGGAGGAATACATTTTCTTTCCAACTTCTAAGATGATGGCTTCCCTCTTACCTAGCCTGATGAGATTGTGTGGCCTCTGCTGTAGTGATTAGGAACTGAAACTGGCACTGGGTTCTCTCTTCTTCTTTCTGCCCTCTTAGTTAACATATCTAATATGTCACCTGTATGGGGGGTTTTGTGGGCACTTCTCATTTCTAATATGTTAGAGAAACCCCATTTTTAACAGATCGATTATTTATCTCTTCCTGCTTGCCTGGCTTCTCTTGTTACATCAACCAAATACACCAACATTAACCTTTAAAAATCCCAGTCCTTCAGAAACAGCTATTTTACAGTCATCGCCTTAGACTGATAATGTTAATGTTCCTGTGAGTTTTGCATAGTGAGGGTATTGTGCAGCCATACCACTGGGTCTGGGTGCTTAACATTTTTTACTCTCTCATACAAATACTGTCATTTTTGTGTTATAGTTGAATATGGCATTTTCATTTTCCCATCATTTTATTTTTCAAATAATCATTAATAATAAGAAGCTTTTCACACAGTCATCTGCAGTCTCCTGTTAATAAACTGCATAATGGCTTAGTTTGCTGTAGGCATCAGGACATTTGAACAAATGGATCAATCTGTTTGCTGCATGAACATGCATATATGTATAGGTGTCTGTATATATACACGGACATACAAAATATACAAAACTGTGTAGCTATACCTAACATATATGGACATCACAATTTAATTTTACATAGAAAAGGGAAAAGCTGATTATTGCACTAATATTGTTTCTCTGATTACTGTTTCCTAAAGCACATTACAGTTCCCTCAATTTACACAATTTAATTTTTATCTATAGATTATAGTTACTGAATAGAGTAGCTAGATACAGGTAAACAGTTTCAAATGTATTATTTTAGGAAGCACTTGGTGAGATATTTACAAAGAAAGTAACAGGGTTTTTTTATTATTATTTTTTTACTGGTGAGTTGTCTAAATCAGGCTATATACCTTTGAGATATAGTCAGATGTGCTTCAGTTACAAAATCTATGCCTAATCCAGACAGTATTTTCCCTTATGCCTAATAAATATATCAGTTGAAAAGTGCCTGCAAGGATTTCACACTCTGCCGGAAACAAATATAGTCCAAAACCCTTCACATATTTAAGAAACAGAGTTAGAATCAGTGTAGTCCAACCAACACATGATATTTTAGCAGTGTGTATTATACTCCTCCATGACCTTAAAAATCCATTCTACTGTCCTTTATTCTTGATTTCTGTTAAACCCCTTCCCTTAGGAAACAACTAACAGGTCATTACATGGCATTCCCAAGATCAGGTGAGCAATACAAATGCTCAGATACCCACTGTTCCTGCAGAGAAGTTATCCCTTCAGTGAGCTTTGAGGTGAATGCCTCTAGGAACTTGCTAGGGAATGGGAGTTCAACCATGGGTGGTAATTAGTTCGAATCTGTGTATCTCTAGAGGGTTTCTACAGTGCCAGTGTGTTGTCTCTGAGGGAGAAAAGTTTCTCCCCTGAGGAAGGGGTCAGTGATTTCCATCAAGAGTAGATGGCGTCTCCCATGGAGCAAAGAACTCATGGATTCAGATTCATAAATGCGAATACATAATATTGCATTTTACCACATCCAGGAGGACTGCAAGAAAAGGTTTTGTCATCTCTACCAGTCAACAGCTCCAAGAACCCTTGAAGGAACATTAGAAACTCCTGTTTTGCCCATTATACATGGGATCCCCTTTGCACACTGTCTTCTTCCTCTGCTATTCAGGTGATGCCTGATGTAGGCAAATACAAAATGCACCCTACAGACAGACATATTTCATGGTCCACCTTGCCACAATGACCACATGGAGTAGGACAGCCAAATTCCCAGGTCTTTTGCCTCAGTGCAGCTTATGTGGTGGAAGTAGATACCTGAATGCTTTTGGATCTTATGACTGGGATGCAGCTCATTATATAAGCTGTGATGGAGTAAGGTAGTGCAGTGCTCCCATCCACTTCTTTGAGGAGAATCTCAAGAGACTGGGAGATGGATTTGTGGCTGTTTCTAACTGAAAAAAAATTAAGTGATGACCTAGTAAAATTTACAGGGAAATGGGACCACCTCTCCTTCTCTGGCTTCAGGTTTAAGATCTAACTGTGCAAAATTTATACTTGGTTCTCCTGTCTGGTCTGGATCATAATGAAGGGTATAAAAGTTCACAAAATTGCAGATTAATGCTAATAGTGGGGAGAGGTTACCCACGTTCTTCTAACAGCAAGAATTGTTGTATACAGTTGTAACTTTTGGCAAAGACACTTTTGCTACACTGGGTTCATGATATCACAGAATCACAGAATCAAAGAATTGTAGGGGTTGGAAGGGACTTCGAAAGATGATCGGGTCCAACCCCCCTGCCAAAGCAGGTTCCTTAGAGCAGGCTGCCCAGGCGGGTGTCCAGACAGGCCTTGAATATCTTCAGAGAAGGAGACTCCACAACCTCCCTGGGCAGCCTGTTCCAGTGCTCCGTCACCCTCACTATGAAGAAGTTCTTTCGCATGTTGGTGCGGAACTTCCTGTGCTCTGTCTTGTGGCCATTGCCCCTTGTCCTGTCCACACAAACCACTGAAAAGAGGTTGGTCAAATCCCTCTGCCTCCCACACCTCAGGTATTTATAAACATTGATGAGATCCCCTCTCAGTTTTCTTTTCTCCAGGCTGAACAGACCCAGGTCTCTCAGCCTTTCTTCATAGGGAAGATGCTCCAGGCCCCGTATCATCTTTGTGGCCCTCTGCTAGACTCTTTCCAGGAGATCCCTGTCTTTTTTGTACCGGGGAGCCCAGAACCGGACACAGTACTCCAGGTGAGGCCTGACCAGGGCAGAGTAGAGGGGGAGGATCACCTCCCTTGACCTGCTGGCCACGCTCCTTTCAATGGACGCCAGGATCCCATTGGCCCTCTTGGCCACCAGGGCACAGTGCTGGCTCATGGTCAACCTGTCATCCACCAGGACCCCCAGGTCCTTCTCCTCAGAGCTCCTCTCCAGCAGGTCACCCCCCAGCCTGTACTGATACGTCCGGTTGTTCCTTCCCAGGTGCAGGACTCTACACTTGCTCTTCTTAAACCTCATTTGGTTTCTTCCTGCCCTTCTCTCCAGCCGGTCCAGATCTCACTGAATGGCAGCACAGCCTTCTGGTGTGTCAGCCACTCCTCCCAGCTTTGTGTCGTCGGTGTACTTGCTGAGGGCAGACACTATTCCCTCATCAAGGTCGTCGCTGAAGATGTTGAACAAGACCGGACCCAGCACCGACCCCTGGGGAACGCCGCTAGTCACAGGTCTCCAGCCGGACTCTGCGCCGCCAATCACCACCCTCTGAGTTCGGCCAGTCAGCCAGTTCTCAAACCACCTTACTGTCCACTCCTCTATTCCACATTTTCTAAGCTTTGCTAGCAGGATGTCATGGGAGACAGTATCAAAAGCCTTGCTAAAGTCAAGGTAGATGACATCCACTGCTCTCCACCCACCTGGTGATGCCATCATAGAAAGCAACGAGGTTGGTCAAGCATGACTTCCCCTTGGTGAATAATATCCTAATTTAAAGTCAAAGAAAGACTTACTTTTATACTAATTTTATTGATTAGAAATGTGATTTGTATATTTCCATTTTAATGCTTTGATTTACCACATTACATAGTTTATTTGAGCTTGAATGATCACGTTTCTGCTTCCAGGAACTCCGTGGCCTTCTCTATTGTGTGGCTGTGTAAGCTAGTGTTTTCTAATGCAAGCTGTGAATAAATATGCTTATTTTTGTGTGTTTTGTGTTTTTCTTACATTTATTTGTGAAAAGAAACAGATCATCCTACATACTGCCATACAGCTTTGTTTTCCTTTGCAAAGCATATTGGTTTTCTTCTTCAGTGCCCATTTCTTCTGTTATATTTTTGTTGAAAGACTAAGAAAGCAAATGCCATAAAATGGAATAATATCTTCCTGAGTTCCTAAAAGTCTTACCATGCTTCATGAAGAAAATGTAGAAAACATTTTTTTTTGATCTGACAGAATAAATCACAAGATGCTCTGATCTTAAGTGGGGTGTGATGGCAGTATAAGCCCCCAGGTGGCATTCTAACCTTGTTTTTCTAAACCATTTGTTTTCATAAGGAATTCTTTTTGAATTCTTTCTGATTCTTTTGTTTAAAAAGAAATTTTCTTCGCCCTCATGGTAGATTTGAAGAAAGAAATTAAACCTGTACTCTGTTCCATTATTTATTTATTTATTTTATGTTTCCAATTTGTATACGTTTTGGTAATTCAAATGCAGTAGCCTTAAACCCAGCTTGAAATCTGATAGACATTTAATGGAATCATGTAAATTTTACTATATTCCAGATACTAAAGTCCATAAGCTAATGATGTCCTGCACAAGCTATTCAATAAAAGATACCATTCAAATTTTAAAGATCACAATTACAGTAAAATTAGTTACATTTCAACAACTTTATGAGAAAAGTGTAAATCCAATTATGACTAATACTTTACAACACATAGGTATTAACTGACGCTGGGTCATGATGAAATCCAGACAGAATTTGGTATTATGGCTGCATGAAACCAAAGGGATTCTGGCAGGATTTACATTCCCAGATACAAAACCAGGTAGCCCTTCGCAAAGGGCAGAGGTTGCACCTCCTAACTTAGGAACCCAGTCTAAGTGCTGTGGGCATTCATGGCTTATCTTCAGCTCCCTCTGCCATCAGAGGAGGGAAGGCTGCCTTAGAGACTGACTTAGGCCAACCCCAGGTAGATCCTCATCCATTTTGCTCCCTGCCAAAACATTTCTCTCCATCAGCTATATGGCTCAAACACAGGGCCTAATGCTGAGCAGTATAAATGCCCCCTTCTTATGTTATTTTCCATTTCAGCCATCTCATGCCCAGTTTTTACTTTGCTGGGGAACACTTATGTATTTTCTTCCACACTTTATTGAACCTGTGGAAGAAGTACCCCCCTCTAATCCTTTCTTCCAGTTCTCAGCTACAGCTTCCTTAGAAACCGCTGGGCTGGTGAGCTGCAAGCTGTCATTATGGCACTGACCAAAACTGTCACCTAGTCATGCACTCCACGTGCAGTGCATCTGTGTCTCTTCATGGTCTCCTTGCTTGTATTTGTTTTATAACCTCTTTGAAAGGCAGGCTGTTTTATTTTGCATTTGTGCAGCACTCGGACAAGTGGGATCTTTGTCCCTGTTTAGGATGCCAGTGGGATACAGCAGCACAAATACACAGTAATCATATTTAATAAAGCAAATGGAGCTAATTTAAATCACTGCTTAAAATACATTGATACGTGTCATAACTAAAAACAAGCCTACACAGTGCCCTGGAAATCTTTCAGAGTGTACTTTTGAAGGAGAGAGTAAGTCAGAGTATTGTCAGCCACACCTCCTAAAGCAAAACTGCTGCAGCAGTGTAAGTTTGCTTGTAGCCACGAGATGCAGAAGGAAAGTGTAAAGTTCAAACTTTCATCTGTTCTGTTGTGTTTCAGCCCAAAAACTCTCAATAGCTCATCTGAAAAGTCATTTTACTATCTGCTCAGGAGCTAAGCTTCGGTCTATCCTAGCCACTTGCACATGATATTACTGGATTTGGATTGGGCAAATGAAAATCTCTTTTGTATTTGAACAGATCTTGAAACAAAGCCATGTGTACTTGTGTACAAGATTTACAAATAACCCATTCTGTTTAGACAGTCTTGTACTGTGCATGTGACATTTTTCTTTAGTTATCCTCCTATTTGTCTTCAATACTTGCACCACAATAAGTAATCACAATGAGAGTACTGGTCACTTCTTGTTGTCCTCTGGGGTCTTGCTGTCTTGCCACAGAAGACATTGTTGAATGTCCTTGACTGTTACTTGTTGAATTCACTTTGGGTGACACTCATTTCTTGGGGCAATATACATTGGCAATGTGAAGCAGCATAGATACAGATCTATGATGACCGATGTACAGGATGCTAGCAAGACCTCATTTGCTCTGTTAGGTACCAGTCTGGTCACACAGCCAGAAAACATTAATAAAACACCATTATGTGAGCAGGGAGCAGTCACCATAACACCTAAGGCTGATCACACCAAATGACACCAAAATTTTGGCTCAGCCAGGCACGAATGGAAAGGGGAGAACAGTTCTCTCTAGGCTATCATGGAAGGGGGGAGAAAAAGCTGATGTTGGATCAGAATAAATGGTCATACTTCAACTTCCTGTGAATAAATTAAGGCTGGGTTATGAGAATGGGTTTTAAACAAAAGTGAAATTTCAGTGGGAAAAGCCCTAAGGAGCTGTGCAGTGGCACATCAGCAGCCCCAGAGCAGGCCTGTAGAGACAGAGGTGGTTGCTCTGGGGAATTCCTTTCCTATGCTCTCGTCGTGGCACACCAGGCTGGGACAAGGCCACTAAACGCCAACCTCAACCATACAATTGGATGGGAACAATAGATGCATATACCTTGCTCTGATCTTTGAATGAAGGAGGGGATGAAGTGGACGTTTTGCCATTTATTTGCCAAGGTCCAATCTGATAAAGTATTTCCATCATTTTTCCAATGTGCACTGACTGAATTGTTCTACTGAAATATTAGAGGGCAAGTTTGTGTTAAAGTACATTACCTGATCTGTATGTGAGCCACACACTGATACTGTTTTTCATGTAGCACACCATTTCTCCCATTCAAGAGGAGTCTTCCCACTTAGGACAACAGACTAAAGCCTAAGTCTTGAAAATATTTTAGTATTTCATCCATTCATTCCAGTCAAGCTATAAGGAAGCAGGTAACCAAATAGCTAAAGTAGTAAATGCTCAGTCGTAACAGTCAAGTCCAGATGTTAAAGTCCAGCATTCTAGTTAAGAAATATGCTGAAGTGTAGGATACATCTGCACCATACACTGAGCTTTTTTCTTTCACATTTCAGTCTACAGTCTTTGAGATAAAATGTCATTCAACTTCACAGAGTAAGTTCAAACAAAATTATAATTGATGAGCCATAATGATTTAGAAGATTAGCTAGGGAACAGTTCTTTTCTACATGTACCATGGTTAAAAAATATTACTATATTAATTCATACTATGTCATTAAATAAAATGGTTTTCTCATTCTGAGACCCTTCTCTGTATGAAACCACTGAAATGCCACAAAAAGACAGCAGTATTAGGCCATATCCTTTGCTCCCTTTTCATACAAATTCTCCCTTGAAGTAATGAGTAGGGTTCAGTCAGGAGAGGGCCTCATTTTATTTGGCCTTGATCTCATAAATCCTTGCATGATGTACAACTGGAAGTTTAAGAGTGGTGCTTTCAAGACTAATTCTTATGTTAGAAAAATCTAGGTGGTGCAGCACAGTGTGTCCAAGTGCCAACTAACAGGCACGTGTCACTTACCAAGTTGCTGTGCTGGCTTTCCTTGCCTCCCTCCATAAGAAATTTGCCTTTGTTATTTTGCAGTGCAAGAGAGGCAGATGCTGCACCTGTGCGGCAAAGAGAGGTGATAGATGCAACCTGCCACTTAGTACACAAATGATTCCCAAGAGCATGTGTTACATGTTTCTTACATTACAGTGTTTCTTTCATGACAGGAGTGGCAAGAAAATGGCATAAAACAGTCAAGATATGTGACTGATGATACTGGGAACCTTAGTGAAAAAATCAAAGCTTTTCTAATAGCAAAACGGATTCCAGGAGAAACAGTTCCATTGTCTAAATTGTAGTCCTCAGACTCATACTTCTCTCATTCTTTTCTCTTAAAATAGGACAGACTGTGTTGATATTAATACCAAGCCAGGTTATGCCTTCTTTTAATGCTGCTTTCTTGAGTAATGCACTGGTTTCCAAGCTGTCCTGGCTTTGAAGGACATTTTAAGAGGCTTTTGGTCCTTTCTAAACTTTTCACAGGATCACAGAATATCCCAAGTTGGAAGGGACCCACAAGGATCATTGAGTCCAACTCCTGGATCCACACAGGTCTACCCAAAAATCAGAATTCAGACCATATGTCTAAGAGCATAATCCAAATGTTTCTTAAACTCTGACGGGCTTGGTGCCGTGACTACATCCTTGGAGTTCCTGTTCCAGCGTGCAACTACCCCCTTGGTGAAGAACCTTTTCCTGATAGCCACCCTGAACCTCCCCTGTCACAGCTTGACACCATTCCCTTGGGTCCTCTTCTTTTTCCTCTTCTTTTCTCCCAGGCATTCTTCCTACAAAAGTCCAGCTCTTCAGAAACAAGTGTTAAGCCAGGAGCTATTATGTTCAGTAGCTCTTACCTTGCATATGTCACAGACCAGAACATTGCAGCCAAGCATTTCTACAGCAAGTTTCCATGCAGGCTGCAACAACTCTTCCTAACAACAATTTCTCTCCATGTAGGGATGTCATGCGACAGAATCTAGCACATTTGGTCAAGCTGTTCCAGGATTGGTTGAGCTCTCTGTTTAAAAATGTCTAAAAACTTGAAATTTGTCTGGCTTTGACATCTATCCACAAGGATTATGATGTGTCTTTTTCTGCTAGGCTTCAATAGTTAATTCATTCATTCCTAGGAAAGTCAGAAAAATGAGCACCTAAGTAGCACTATGTGCTCCCCTGTACTTCCATTTTGTTTTTTTTCTTTTCTTTCTCATATATATTCTTGCTCTCCACCTCTACAGCTGTGCTCTCCTTCCTCACCTCTTTAACATGCTAATGCTGTAAGCTTGCATACCTACTTATACCTTATGTCCATAGACCTGTGGCATAGGCTCACCCAGTCTAACTATTATCTGTAATTATATAAGGAATCAGAGGACAGTGTCTACCAGACTTCATCAATGTGGGTGAAATATTGTTAGAGGATTGTACTTTAGGGAATCCACATTAGTAAAAAAAATTAACTTCTTCTCAGTAGAGAACTTATGAAATGAACAAAATATAGGGTCTGAGGATTGCTGAGGCCGGTTTATAAAGACCAAAGCTCATATCTCAGCTGAACAGAAGTTTCTAAAAATAATGGCCAACTGTTTTGGTAAAGTCTTGCATATCAAATTCAACAGAAGATAGTTTGACTCATGATTCATCTGGGGGAACTCAGCCATGATAAAGCAGAACCAAATTCAGATATGATACTTACATTAAAACCATCAAGAAACATTCATGGACACTTCTGAGTCTGATGTTTCTTGAATATTGCGGTGCAGCACACAACAGAAGAGATAGAAAGCCCAGTTACCACTGTTCACAGGTATGAGCTGCTTCTTTCCGTAAAGCCACGAGATAGGTAGCCTCAGCCTGACTGAATGAATTAGGGAACAGAATTCAAGAATTCAAAAGGAACAAAGGAAATGGGTGAGAGAAATTATTTTTCCTTTGTACATTAACCGAGGAACAGCCAGGCTCTCCTGCCCATGCTTCCATATATCCATACGGACTTCCATGGATATCCACCTAGATATCAACCTGGATGTCTTGGTATTGTCTGCAATTGATGGCACAGATATTTTTTATTTCAGTGGGGCCAGAAATTCACTCAAATTCTTAATAGTGAATGCATCCCTTGGGGACAGAATTTTGTCTTCTAGTTCAAGGTATAAGAATCCCAGCTGATTTGCTGGGATTTGTAACTCCAGAAACAGCCCAGTTGCACCAAAAAAAAAAAAATATATAGTAAATATAGGATAACCTTTCCTGAGATGAAGACTGGCTCCTGTGTGTGGTCCTTGGCAGCACAAAGACATGCAGCTCAGCCTTCAGACTGTACCAATGCGTATAGTTGACACCAACATTGCCACCACTTGCACTCTGCTCCCCCTGGCAGCCTTTGGGTGAGGTTTGGATGAACAGCTTACTGGACGACTTTTTGCTTTCTCAGCTCTGGATTTGAGACAACCTTTGTGATAAAAACAGTTGTGAAGCAAAGCTGACTTGGTGGATTTGTGATTTAAGACACAATGTGCCACACTTTTAGATACTCACTCCCCGTAGCTACTTTCTCCTTTTAGCTGAAGGCAATGGCGAGTGTTTTCCCTGGCCCCAGGCAGCCAAGAGGTACTAACAGCTAAGCGAGTATAAAATTACAAATACAAGGCTTGCAGCTCCATGTAGACAGATATCTCCACCTTTGCCAGACAGCTCAGCTCCTCTTGTCATGTCCCGAAGTTAGACAAAGAGCCTGTCAAAGCCAAACAGATTGGTACATTCAACAAAAGCCCCTCTGACCCAGTCTCTTCTCCCAAGAGGCTTCAGCTCCTCTCAGCTTTTACATCATTAGCACTCTCAGGGCAGGCAGAGGGTCATTTCTAATTTGTGAATGCCCTTGGACCACAAGCTGGGATTTTTAATTTGTTTACCTTGCATATTAAACAGGACTTTCAAAGGTACTGTCAATAAATCCTCTATGAATAGGGATCTTCTTTCCAAACCTAGTTGTTACTTTAACTTTTTTGATTTGATTAAACGAGATGCAAAAAATTCCTTGAGGGCAATCTCATCTACCAAACACAGTGCCATCATGAAAATCCCCAGAGGGCTGAGGGCAAACCTCAGGCTTTGTGGTGTTAGGGAAGAGCGCTTCTTTGCAAAAGAAAGGTCAAACCAAGCCTCTACTTCAGACCCAGAAGTGGGCACTCGATTTATAGGCATGCGGCAGTGAGAACAAAAAGGAGATACATATCAGTTCCCTGACAGACCACCTCTGGGTGGAACAGCTATAGTCACAGAAATAAGTATTCCCAGCTATCTTTTGTGCTTCTGTTTTCAAGCCCTGCAAGTCATTCATTTCATGATATCCTGTTTGTTTGCTTCCCCCTCTTGTTTCTTCTCCAGAAGAAAGTAGGATGTTTTATTTACTTCTCAGATTTCATTTCCAAAAATACTTTTATTAAGCTTACAGGGCAAAAAGGGGAATGTTTCCATATGGTTGAACATAAAACAATGCATCACAGTCAATCAGTAGCACTCTCTCTCTCTCTCTGTACATGATATGTGGTATTACAAGGCTATTGAGCTGTAGCACCAGTGTCATAAATAGAGCCATGTGGAACTAGACAGTTTTGGTTCACAGAGTTTGTGCAAACCTTGTTCCCACTTTTAGCTCCTGGGAGGTTTCCTCACATATATAGACAAGACTGGGTCTGAGACTGAGGAGATGTAAAAAGTTGGAGCAAAACTTAGCTGAAGTCATCTGTGCTCAGTTTCTCATGGAAATTGTGAGTGAGACATCAAATGTTTATTAATACATCATCCAAAGGTTGGTTATTTGAAAGAGGGATAGTCAAAACTGTTCCAGTTTTGCTCCTTCTGACTTGCAAAGTCATTCAAAATGTTGCCCATGTCTCCGGAAAGGTGTGGGAACCATAGGCAAATATGTGAGGACCCAAGAGATTACCCACTAGAACACAAGTGAGCTTAAAGTAAATTAGCCTCCTTTTCCTTCTACTCTGGAACCTCTCAGCAAATTTCACTCAGTGCTTCACCAAAAGCTGCAAAATGGAAAAAGAAAGGAAAAAAAAGAAAGGAAGAAAGGACAAAAAGAAAGGAAAAGAAGAAGGGAAGAAAGGAAGAAAGGGAGAAAGAGAGAAAGAGGGAAAGGGAGAAAGAGAAGAAGAGACGAAGAGAGGAAGAGAGAAAGAAAGAAAAAAGAGAAAGAGAGAAAGAAAGAGAGAAAGAAAAGGAAGGAAGGAAGGAAGGAAGGAAGGAAGGAAGGAAGGAAGGAAGGAAGGAAAGAGCAGAGGGAGGAAGGAAGGAAAGAAGGGTGGAAGGAAGGAAGGAAGGGAGGAAGGGAGGGAGGAAGGGTGGAAAGAAGGAAGGTGATAGGGTGGAAGGAAGGGTGGACGGGTGGATGGGTGGACAGGTGGACGGGAGGGAGGGAGGGAGGGAGGGAGGGAGGGAGGAAGGAAGGAAGGAAGGAAGGAAGGAAGGAAGGAAGGAAGGAAGGAAGGAAGGAAGGAAAGGAGGGAGGGAGGGAGGAAGGGTGGAAGAAAGGAAGGAAGGGTGGAAGGAAGGGTGGAAGGAAGGAAGGAAGGAAGGGAGGGAGGGAGGGAGGGAGGGAGGAAGGAGGGAAGGAAAGGAAGGAAGGAAGGAAGAAGGGAAGGAAGGAAGGAAGGAAAGAAGGAAGGAAGGAAGGAAGGAAGGAAGGAAGGAAGGAAGGAAGGAAGGAAGGAAGGGAAAAAGAGAAAAAGAAAGAGAGAAAGAGGGGAAGGGAAGGGAAGGGAAGGGAAGGGAAGGGAAGGGAAGGGAAGGGAAGGGAAGGGAAGGGAAGGGAAGGGAAGGGAAGGGAAGGGAAGGGAAGGGAAGGGAAGGGAAGGGAAGGGAAGGGAAGGGAAGGGAAGGGAAGGGAAGGGAAGGGAAGGGAAGGGAAGGGAAGGGAAGGGAAGGGAAGGGAAGGGAAGGGAAGGGAAGGGAAGGGAAGGGGAGGGGAGGGGAGGGGAGGGGAGGGGAGGGGAGGGGAGGGGAGGGGAGGGGGGGGGAGGGGGGGGAGGGGAGGGGAGGGGAGGGGAGGGGAGGGGAGGGGAGGGGAGGGGAGGGGAGGGGAGGGGAGGGGAGGGGAGGGGAGGGGAGGGGAGGGGAGGGGAGGGGAGGGGAGGGGAGGGGAGGGGAGGGGAGGGAGGGAGGGGAGGGGAGGGGAGGGGAGGGGAGGGGAGGGAGGGGAGGGGAGGGGAGGGGAGGGGAGGGGAGGGGAGGGGAGGGGAGGGGAGGGGAGGGAGGGGAGGGGAGGGGAGGGGAGGGGAGGGGAGGGGAGGGGAGGGGAGGGGAGGGGAGGGGAGGGGAGGGGAGGGGAATGGAGGGGAGGGGAGGGGAGGGGAGGGGAGGGGAGGGGAGGGGAGGGGAGGGGAGGGGAGGGGAGGGGAGGGGAGGGGAGGGGAGGGGAGGGGAGGGGAAGAATAAGGATAGCAAACCAGAAGCTACCTCATACATTATCTTGATTTGATCTTCTCCCTGGGCAAGGGGTAAGCTATCTTTCAAATAACTGTATGTAGAGGTTGACATATCTTGAATTGTCAAGGATTTTCTGTAATACAGCACAGGGGGAAAAATGTGTGTTGACAAATTAAAAATCTGAGCAAACATTGCCAGCTGAGGAACGATGAGAAGTTTAAAAGATAGTTCCCATTTTCAGGGAAAGATTGGGCTTGTGGCACCGGCTCTCACACAGGCAGTCCTGGCCATGGACACATGCATCTCTTGAGCTTCCCCCCGCCTTACCACAAGTGACAAGCACAGAGGGCCTACCTGCCATCCTTGCTGGCAGCACCAGTGGCTCCAAGGTAGGCCTGCTTGACATGAAAAGAGGGGTTCATCGAGCAGTCTGTCCAGTGGAGTTAACAGAAGAGTGAACAAGAAAACAAGGCAAAAAAAAATAAAAAGAGACAAAAAAGGCAACAATTGACATGAGAGTTAATGGGTAACACTGGCCCAAGAGCACAATGAGCCACCTTTGTTTGCAGAATGACTCAGCATTCATCTTTCCGGCTGGATCTTCTCTCCACCACTCCCCACCAGTGTGTCCATTACTGTGTGTGGGTTCAAGAGGCCAGGCACAGGGATCATGTCAGGACTGTGGACTTTGTGTGCATGTTCTTCCATGACATGCACCACCACTGCTCTATGGAAAGTCAGTGAAGGCAAACAACTCTATGGCTAACACAGCAGCAAAACAATGCAGTAGGGCTTCCCTGGTCTGGGATTAGGGCCACCTTGGTGATGAGAGCAACACCCTGAAGGTCACAAGTGGGGGCCCCTGCAAAGTGATGCACTGGAGTGGAGAGACTGGCTGCACCACCAGGGATGGCCAGCCCAACAGACCTGGCACACTGAAAAGGAGATGGGGAGGCC
This sequence comes from Cygnus atratus, assembly GCF_013377495.2. NCBI lineage: Eukaryota > Metazoa > Chordata > Aves > Anseriformes > Anatidae > Cygnus > Cygnus atratus. The sequence continues at coordinate 25,282,106 of NC_066396.1, read as the reverse complement.
AGAAGAACCCCTTAGACAATGATTTATCTAAATCAGGCAGTAAGATGTAGCACTGATTGAAAAGCTTGTTGAAATTGCTTTCACTGTGATTCATAAACTCTTCATGCAAATTCATGTGATAGGATGAGCACAAAAATTAGAAAGCTGGAATAAGATTGCTTTAATTTAAATAAGAGACATGGTTGTGAATATTAGGCTTTTACACTGTTAGCAGTAACCCATCAGATGTTAACAAAATCTGATATGCAACAGTTTTACATATCCCCTTGTGGGAGAAAGATCAACTTGCAAACCGCTTTATAAATCAGCCACACTGCTAGAGTTAGGCTACTGTATCTAAATGGCTTTTAGATATGCTTCCTGTTTTAAGCTACCATATTTACAAATGAAAGCTTTTTCAAACCACGTCTTTTAATATAATTTGCATATTTAGTAATACATTGATTAACATTAAACACGGATTATTGCAATTTATTTCAGAAACAGATGGGATGCATTAAGTGAAAAGCCAGAGCGTTTAAACACAGCGCACTCACAGGCTGACTCCCGATGAGTGATGAATACAGAAACTTTATTAACAAACAAGAAAAAGTGAAAGGAAAAAGGGAAGGACACTTTTTATGCTGCCTACTTTTTAAGTACCTTCCTCACTGGAGAAAAAAAAAATGCTAAAAATTACCCTTAAAGAGGATTTAAAACAAATAATGTAATTTATAGATGCTCATGTGTTCATTCACAGCTCTGGCACAGCGAAGACAAAACCCTGCCCTTTGGGCCCACCTGGAAGGAGCCAAAATCTGCCCCGAGAAGCAGGAGCCTCTTCCTTGCCTCGGGCTCGTCCCCGAGTGCCACCAGGTGGCAGCCGCCCCCAAGGCACATTTTTTCCAGCACATTTTGTTTTCTGCCATCCCAGGAAACTTCTCGGTCTGGGGGAAAATTCTGTTTGTTTTCCCTCTCTTCGGAAAGGCCTCAAACCACCTGCTTTTCGCATGCATTGCCTTGAATTAGCACCCGATAGCCCAGTTTCCGCTGTAGGTTGTGAAGCTCTTGTTTATGTCTGCAATTATATAGATCATATATGCAATTCTGACACACAAAAAAATAAGATTTACATAATCAGCCGGGTGTACGTGGATGTGTATGGTTTTTTAATAGCAAAATGAGCATTAAGAGCAGCAGTGCTATTCATGTTCACAAATACTCTCCTCTGAGAGAAACCTTTCTTTACTAAAAGCACAACAGCAGGTTTTGTTTGTTTGTTAGTTTGTTTACCATTTATTTAGAAAAAAAGCACACCGAAATAGTTTCAGGAAAGGAACAGACTGTCTCGTGAGAGGTAGGTCCACTGGTGGTTATTAAACATGACGGTTCAACATCTGGCTGTGCCTAATTCCCATCGCCACGGAAGGACAGTCAGGGAGGGATTGCTTACATATGTGGCCTGCTTCCCACAGTCTTCTCTTAAGAAAGTGTGTCCACCGCTGGGCACCAGTGAACTTGTACCCTGACCCAGTACCTTGGCTTGTATCTTATTTAAATTAGCTTTCTGTATAATTAATGACGCAGCCAATTAGTCTATCAAAGTCTGAAGCGCCATAGTTAAAATAAGCTTTGACACTTCAATAGATCTGGTCATGTAGATTACATAAATGTTATTTCTATATAACCCATTCCTTTTGGTTTAGGCATATGACACTTCTAACAAGTTTCCCAAAGCAGGATATCGAGATCTCCAAGGGGAAGCAGTTCTGCCTTCCTGCCCTGGTCATTTGTTTCCAAGGGGTTTCATTCTCCTCTCACACAGTGGCACAGAAGCCTTGCAATTTAGGACACTGAAGGAAAGGAAACACCTCTCACATACCCTGTATGCCACACACAGACATGCAGGCAACATGTTTATATTTCTTCCTAGCTACAGAACATAAACTATTGTAGAGATGAGGAAATGCAGACTCCATCCGTCGGACCACGTAGTTCACATTAAGGGATGGGGAACTCTGTTTATCTTTGGGCCCCTCACTACAAGGACATCAAGGCCCTGGAGCATGTCCAGAGAAGGGCTACAAAGCTGGTGAAGGGCCTGGAACACAAGTTCTGTGAGGAGTGGCTGAGGGAACTGGGGTTGTTTAGTCTGGAGTAGAGGAGGCTCAGGGAGACCTTATTCCTCTCTACAGCTACCTGAAAGGAAGTTGTGGGGAGCTGGGGGTTGGCCTCTTCTCACAGATAACCAGCGATAGGACTAGAGAGAATGTCCTCAAGTTGCTCCAGGGGAGGTTCAGGTTGGAAATTAGGAGACATTTCTTCTTAGAAAGAGCAGTCAGGTATTGGAATGGGTTGCCCAGGGAGGTGGTGAAGTGACCGTCTCTGGGGGTGTTCAAGGAAAGGTTGGACATGGCGCTTAGGGACATGGTTTAGTGGGTGACATTGGTGGTAGGGGGATGGTTGGACCAAATGATCTTGGAGGTCTTTTCCATCCCTAATGATTCTACGAAGGGCTCCCCTTGAGCAAAGCCTGAGGGAAGAGTCTTGGGAAAAGGAAAGTATTTTGCTCTACAGTTCACTTAGGAAGTAGTTTGCTCCATTATTTTATATGTATATTTATTTATTTACTTCCAACTAGAAGGGGCTAAATCAGTGGAATGATGCTGGAGTTTAGCCCCCAAATCCCCAAATTTCCCCAAGCTCTCTATGAACTAAGGAGAACTGGCAGAAGGCTACGGTACCCCAGAGAGAAACATGTGTGCTCAGGTCTGTGCCCAGCCCACCACCCCAGTGGTCAGGCTCCCACAGGCTGGGGAGGGTAATGGGCCGGGAGGAGGGAAGTATTTCTTTTTTCTCCACAATCCTCCTTCTCTACCATCTGGGATACATGAAGTCCTTTAGAGGGGAATGGTTTTAGATGCCACTTTCTGTGGAGGACAGTGGGAAGAACAGCGCACAACATGGGCAGTTCCTGCATAGACCCAGTGAGAAGGTCACCCAGCATATGTCCATACCAGCATGAAGGTTCATCCTCAGCCCTGGCTCCTCTCCTGCAGCCTGACTGAGAGAAGGCACATGCCTTTTAAATTCAGATCCTGCCCATATTTCTTCATCTCATTTCAGCTTAGGCAGTAGACTACCGTACTTAAACCTCATAACCTCCCTGTCCCTCTACCACCTTCCCTGCATTTAGCTTTGTGCTGCTGTTGCAGCATGCAGTTCTGGACACTGCTTTGGGTTATATTTTTCAGGAAAGATGTTCGCAAAAAAAGCCGTGCTCCACTTCACTTAAATCTCTTTCAGATTAACCAACCATTTAAGGACACTTGGATAAGTTTCTTAGAATTCAAAAGAAAATTATTCTGAACAGGGATCATGTACTTGGGGGGTGGGAGGGGTGGGAGGTGGTGGGGAGGACACAGAGAATTAACTCGTGAGCTTTCTGAAATGTATGAGCTCTCCCAGCACTGAGAGAAATTCTTTGTTAACATTTTGGTTTGCTGTGGCACAGATCCAACGTTTCAGTTACAATATAAAAAGCACCCAAAAATTACCAACACCTCCTTTCTCCTGTCTTCAAAGTTTTATTAAATACTCAAAAGTATTTAAAAGGTCAGTTACCCATTTTGCTGCTATCAGGGGATTACTCTAACATGAAGTGTTTGTCTCCTATTGTGAGTAGTGAAAATCCCCCTGTATCCAGCGTGTTTTGTTTGGATTGAGATGGCATGCAGCTGATGGCTGTGACCTTCATGGTGGCTTAGATCCCTGGCTGGCACTGATTTTTGATTTAGTGCCGATCTGCTGCGCTTGTCACAGGCTGCAAGGTGCTTTCCATGCACTAATGGAACAGCTCAAGGGCAGAGGGGCCCTGTAAATGTCTATCTTTCACCAACACTGTGCTAAATAGAGAGCTGAGTTTTCTACATGTGAATGACAGACCCTGAGATTATATACAGTAGTGAACTGGGAGTTCTTCCGCCTGGGCTGATGCTCAGCGGTAAATAAATGTCACTGTAGAATGGGAAGTTTTTATTATTCTGAGTGGTAATGAATATAAGTGTACAGCTTTAAACAGAATACTTAATATTGTCTATATATCCACATCAAATGGCAGGAACTAGCCATACATAGACCACAAGCCCCATAAGCAGGAGTGTATTTCCTTCGAATCCTAGAGGATTTGCACCAGAGCTCAGTTTAACTCTGTCTGCATTAATAAGTCATTAATAAATCCTGTTCCTTAATAACATATTCAGCTGAAAATGAATTCACATGGAGCTCTCCCTTGAAGGAAACTGACACACTGGATTGCAAATGGCAAAGGCTTCCAGGTTAACTCTTTGCTTATTCACTAATGTTAGGAGCAGATCAAGGGCCAACCCTACAGTGTCTACACAGAGAAAACCTCCTGTTATGCTTAGTGGAAGTTTCTTCTGTAGATGAATGCAGGGAAAGGCCATTAGGTTTGTCACCAGTAGAGAGAAACACAGTCCAACTTTCTGACATATTAATCTCATAACTCTGCCTTTTTTAACAAAATGGGTCTTTGCAGGATAAATATATTCCTTGTACTCAGAACATTGTATCTGATTTGTAGCTTCCATATATTAAACACAAGCTGGAATATTCAGATTACACACACAAAAGTGATAATAAATACATGCCCTCTTAAGTATAATGGAGCAAATCATACCCTCAGCTTCAGCACACAATTCCCAAGTGAAATCAAAATGCAGAAGAGCTCTGCATTGAGTTGGAGAGGAATGAGGTATTCTGCTTAAAGGCTAGAACTGTCTCTCTCTCAGCCGATCTGGTCTCTCCTTGTTATTGGAAAATGATCTATTTATTAACTACTTAACTGCTTTCTAAAGTTGTTGGTTTAATGATTAAAGTTGCCATCACTAATTTCTAAGGTGAGAGAGGAAAGGAATGAGACTGTTGCCTCCCCATTCTGACTTATGACAGTGAAGTGTCATCTCAAGGCTACTTGAAACCGTGTCTTACTGTCCATTGCCCCACAGAGAAGCAAAGGGTAACTGACCATGGAGCAGTACTCAGGAACAGCTTTGCTGAATTAAGACCAGGTCCTGGATGAAGCTACATTAAGCCAGTTTTCCAGACAGAGGGACACAAACAAGCCATGCTGGAAGAAAACAAGTCAAATGTTTCAACACCTTTTTCAACCCCATTTTCCTACTTATGAAAAACAAGAAGAAAATGTGCAGTTGAATTAAAATAATTTGGGTATGTGAATTATGAAAACAGCCAAGGAATTTTTATGGCGAAGGTAGAGGGACTAACGTCCATCTTGGAATTTTGTAATAAAGGAGTTTTAGAGTAATTTCCACAAGCCCTTTATTTCCAGCAGTAATACTCTGTAACTTCAGTCTGTAGGAATCATTTCCTCCTTTGGGCAAGGACTGTAGTCTTCTCATTTGGTCCTGAAAAGTGTTTTCACTGGTTTTGACAGACAGAGGCCAAGCAAGAGCTGTCTACTGGCTGCAGAGCCTCAGCTTCCTCATCTGCAACAGAGGTGAGGTGTTTTTCTTATGGGTGCCATTGGGCTAATTAATTATCATTACCACAGTGCAACAGGAGTATTACATGGCTGAAGGATGCTGTGCTGAGCCAAAGCCCTGACCTTCTTCCAATGCTTCAGGCTGAAGATATGAGGGCCACTTCCCCTGCCCTGGCACCTTGTCCTGGGGCTGTCCGCAGTCCCCTGTGGCCCAGGACCCCCAGAGATCTGAACTTCTGTCCATACTTGCTTGAAGGTGTTGGCAGGAAACTGGCCCTGGTGGTGAAACTGGGACTTCTGATCCTGTAAATAACCACTGCGAGGAAGGACTGAACATCAGTAGCCAAGACTGTATGTGAAATATCATAGCAGTTGTTGGGCTGCTGGGAGACCACAAGCAAGCATGTTGATGGCCATATTTAAAAGACAATGTGCCTTTTTCTCTAGTGTGACTGTGATGCTCTTATGCAAATAAGCGTCCCTGAATACCCTTATATATTCCATAGAATGAGACTCTAATAAAGTGGAGCCATAAAATGACCCAGTTCACCTTTTTGTGTCTTCTTATACTAGGAGAAGAAATCAGATATAGAAAGTAATTTTATTTGCCCCAGTCATAACAAAACTATCATCAGAAATTCAAGACATATATGAAAAGCACATAAGAGTGTGGGCTTACAAAGCACATAGCTGAAACTATTTAAGAACATTCCATCTTTACATTAACTTTTCCCCTGTAAAGCTGCCAAGGTCAGTAAGACCTTCATTCATCTGCTGCATAAGTGCAGGTTGTGGAAGTCAGTGCTGCTGTGGGACGAGTCTCTCCAAACATCCCAACCTCCCAAACCTATAAATTGGTGGAGACCCTCACAGAAGCTTGTCAGATCCTTTTCCACCTCTTCTTGTCCCCTACTGCCACTTATGTCTTCTTATGCAATGTGTGTCTCCATGCTGCTCTGAACATGCCTGCCTTCTGGGGTGAGAAAACATTAGTTAAAATTGTTAATTTACCAGCATCAGGTAAAATCTGCCTTAGCAAAATGCGTTGGTGGCGTTCACTGCTCTCCCTCTTGTTTGACTGAAGAGCAATATGTACGGTACTTACTGCATGTGAACCATAAATCCCTGCAGCTGATCCACTCTGCAGAGGTATCGATAGGTGGATAATGCAGTCCTTGCATCCTATCAAAGATCTCCTTTTCTTCTTGCATGTGACTTTTTTAAGTATTTCATTCAGACTCATGTACCTAAGACCCAAATTCTGTGGGAGTCTCTGATTCTGTGGTCTGAAGGGACATTTTGTGTGTGTGAAGCTGAGCACTCAGTCCCTGAAATGGCCAGAGATTCCCAAAGTGAAGTATATTAAAACCTAATTTTCAGTCTTAATTTTAGAAAAAGCTGCTTCAGTGTTATGTGGTACAGAGATATCTCATTAGCTCTTACCAGATTCCTGCCTTTGGAGGGCTCTTTCGCTGTGCTAATGGCACTTTGACATTTTGTGGATTACTCTTTCAGGTTCCATAATCAATTTAACATTAACATTCATGTAAACTATTAATGAAATAATATTAAAAAAGAAAAATGTTCCTACAATACTGCAACATTTTAATGCCTCATTAAAATCATTAGTAATGCTAATATTAAAGAACTTACTTCATCTTTCAGAGAACCCCAAAATAAATCATAATCAAATGTTTGCTAACGTACAGCCAGAGAAATAATTTATACATTGCTGGCATATAGGCATCACGTACACTAACGATGACACTGTAAGGTCACATTATTAAGCACTACTGACTAGTTCTGGCTTTGGAAACTCATTGTATGCAGTATTATTTTATAATTATCATTAAACATACTGACTATTGTTTGTGTTGTGTTTTTTTTTATTATTTTTATTTATGAGAAAAATATATAGTGTGCCTCTCAGGCAGCCTGTGCTTTCATGGAATTCAAGTTGCAAACAATGACATGCTTCACCGACCTCAATGACTTACAAAAGCCATTTATATTCAGTACTCTCATTTATGCTATCTTTAAAAATGAGTAAGAGACATATATTAATAGCAAGAAACTGGTAGAATGATTGCATCACGACCCGTCTCCAGACTTATTGCAACACTTCATTCTCCATCAGTTGCACTGACATGGGAATATAAATGCCATATATAATAGTTATATACATTTTTACTACACGTGTAAGAAGAGCAGGGAGGTGCTGTGGCCCCCCTTTGCCCACCAGCTTTTGCACCCCATCTTGGAGAACCATCGCCACATGAGTAGTCTTTGCTCAGTGCACCAAAAGGGTGAACCCCACGAGCATGGCCCTAGTTTGGGGCACACCAGAGAATCTGCTGTGTAGTGGGACCTTCATGAGGATGAGCAGAGAGGGAAGTTGGTGCCGGTACAGTTCAGCACTGTGGGACTGCAGGCTCTGACCTCGTCCTGCACCAGCACCCTCTGAGCACATTGTCCGGGCAAGGACAAGGTTGAGATGGAAATGAGCAGACCTGTGACATGAGGGGGCATGCAGGTGGATAACTGTCCATCAAAACTCATTAAATCAGAGAGAAATCCTGCAGCCCTGCCCTGAGAGCCCCATCCTGCAAACTCCCTCAGTACCCCAAGTGCCAGGATCCACCCCGGCCTCTCTCAGGGCAATGTCAGACCTTTCCCATGCCTGCTCACTGAATACAAGTCCCCTTTACAACAAGTGCAGCTTTCATGCCCTCCCATTATTTTGAGATTTGCCTCATCCAAGCCTTCATTGCCTAATGGGTTTTGCTTTGCAAAGCTCATCAAGGAAGCTCGACAAATAACTCCAGCAGCATAACCTCATGAATTCAAAATCAGAGGCCTGATTCTGGCATTGTTTGCACTTTCTGTTTTAATTTGTCATTTGGTTTAGATGAAAGGTTAATTTCATTTCCTATTAATATATTTAATACATTGTGGTAACAAGCAAACTCTAGAAATGATAAAACCATTTGTTAAAAAATTCAGCTACATCATCTTTAGCCATTCATGTTCCCTTCAGAGAGAAAATTAATTGTTCCAATCTAGTAAGCTACAAAAGAAATACAGCCGACAAAGGGTGAAATATGAACATCAATGGTAAGTTTTGAATTTACCCTATTTATTTTGAATGTAAGATCTCATGACCCACTAAAATTCAGTTCACAGTGTTTTATGAAAAATAATGGCTGAAATTGAATGTCTTAATTTACATTTAATGCAATTAAGAATGGTTTAAATTATGACTGATGAACAGCACACACAGATGTCAGTCAGTTTCATCAGAATAAATTGAAGTCAGTGTCAATGAATGCTCCACTGATAAATCCCACTTTACATAAAATTAATAAAAATAAGGAAATATAATCCTTAGCTAATTGCAAAATGTTCTGGAATTCCCCTGAATTTTGGGGGAAAAAAATGTGTAACTAGAGAAAACCACAAAGTAGTGTCTGAAAAGTGATTTATTTTCAAAGGTCCCCTGTGTGAAATTGCCAAAGGTGCCATTTAAAAAGTCTCAAAGTTTACTACAAAGGACACTTCTGTGCCAAAATACCTCACTGTACAGAGGCGAGTCACGGCAGAGCAGGGTAGAAGCCTGCAACATACAGTTATGCAGGGTCTCAAGAGCACTGTGCTCCTTGCAGCTTTCTGGGAGGGGAGATGAGCCCTACCAACAGGCACTGCACCTGAGATTTTTTTTTTTCTGGGTTACTTTTGTTAAAACTGGAGGGAAAGCTCCCACTGATTTCACAGGCACAAGATGAAAAACACTCTTTTGAAAACAGACGGTCAGGTTTATACCAGTAAGAACTGGCCCCGAGTTTCCAGCCTGTGCAGTGAGCATGATCTCTCACTTGTCATCAGTGCCACCTCCTCAACACGGGCATCCTCTGTCAGCTGTTTGCACAGGGCCTGCCACAGCAGGACCATGGCTCATTACTGGCCCCCCTAAGCACTTCCAGAGTATGCAGGACAATGATCAAAAATACAAAAGTGGGCTGATTTACAGAATGCTTTTGACGTAGAGCAAGTGTACACCAGAATTCAACCAAACATTTCTCAAATGGTTTTGCTGCTTAACAAATGAGGGCAGCCTTCATTCTGAATTTTGCATATAGGAGATAGTGTTGCCTTTTACATGAGTATAAAACATATGAACCATTCTGCAGTCTTTTCCAGGAGCAAACATCAAACATAGGGTGCACAAAAAGCTCAATTCTTGGCTTGTGAAGTACTTATGGGGCGGTCCTGCAGTCCTTGTTCAAGAGGAAAAAAAAAAAAAAAAAAGGAAACAAACATTAAATCCCCAGACTTTTAGGCATTTTTTCTGTCTAAGAACTGCAGAGGCTGCTTTTTATAAACCTAAATTCTCAAAGTAAACAAAAATCCTCTCTGTGGAAGACAAGGGAACAATACTTACGTGCAGGAAAATGTCAGGCTTCCACACTGTGAAAGCCTTCACATATTCATGATGATCACAAAAGCTTCTTTGCCTTTATGCATGGCCATGCAAGAGCTTGGCACAAATTCAAATCCTCTGGCTTCTGGACCTCAAGCTCTTGTACCCAGGATAGTTGTGTAGGACAAGCTTATCTGCATAAACACTTTCCTGGGTAGAGTCCATGTTACTGACCATTTGTTCATGTATATATAAAACAACAGTCTCCAAGATACTTCTGTCTTCATGTCAAAGAGTTTTTTAGCCAAGATACAACTGTTCTTTTGTGTGGGGAAAGCCATAGTCATCTAAGACCGAGACAGCACATCTTCTATAATGTATGCAAAGGGAATTTACGATGCTAGTATAACTAAACTCCCAATGATATTTTGCAGTTAGAAGATTCTCCTTTCATGGGGCAGCTTTAGAACAAGTGGCAATAGCCCAAGTTTAAATTGGCACTTAAATGCATGTGGTATGGATTTTGCATAGGTAGATAATTAGTCTTTACCTCTTTCAGGATATGCCTATTCCCCCTTGTATCTCTGCTCTGTGATATCAGATTAATCAGGATGCCTTAATTGTGTATTCTCCCTGGGTGCAGGCATTCATTGTCTGTATGTTAAAGAGTTGAGTGTCCTACCTGTCCTTACACAACACGGCCACTGGGCCAATCTGTGCCCTAGAGAGGTCATTTGCAAAGCAAGCCCTCCCAGAGGAATCTGAATGATTTATGCAGCCCCTTTCTGGTGCCCACAAACGAATTCCAGCTTAGGCCACCCCAGCACGACATAGCTCCCCTCACACTTCCTACCCCGGTGAAATGTTTGCCTGCTGCGCCAAGCTCAGACCACTGGACCTGCATTTCCATAGCCCTGCGCAAAACAAACTGTTGAGCTGAGAGCCTTGGAAAGGACCTGCCACCAAGTGATGCTCAGCACTTCTGCTCCCCCATCAACGTACTGGTGACCATTGGCGTCCCACACCTATTTTTTGTGGCACCTGTTGGTGCTTAAACCATACTTGGAGTGTACAGAGTGAAACACAACTCATTCAGTCCTTGCCAGAAACCGTACAGGTATCAGACTAAGCTGTTGTCTAGGGCCAAATTCTCAAAACGGAGATGCCCAGGACAGCAAATCAAAAAATGAGGTATGTTCGAAAGTGCACTCAGAATTGCATGCAGTATTAGTACAATGTGTCTTTGCTATGCCCTTATTATCTTGTAGATATATAGCATAATTTATGCTAATAGAGTGACTCCCAAATTTACCCTTGCTGTGCTAGGTACTTCTCTAGAAAGTGCAAATGGCACGTTGTCAGCAAAGAACCAGAAAAAAATGGAAACAGGGGGAAGGGGGAGCAGCCCCCATTTTCTCCAGACCAGCCTCCATTTGTATAGAAATGGGCCTTATATTTTTTTATCCTTATATTTTCTAATGCTTTTCCAATTTAGTTTTAAATGCATAGGGCTTCATGTGATGGGGCTTCTCTGCTTCCCAAGAGAAATTGCTCCAGAACTGTTTTATATATTTTGCTGTCAGGAAGCTTTTCCTGATTCTTAACCTAATTTTTTCCTTTTTTAACTTCATCCTATTACTCCTACTTATATCTCCTTTGTCAGCCTAAATAACTTTCCCACCCTCATTTGATAGCTGTACCCTTCAAACATTTGTAGCATGCCATCCTGTCCTCCCCACTTAGTCAAGCTACACATATTTTGTTTTTTTTAACCCTTTTTTATCAGCCATTCTTTCCTTTACTCACATTTGTTGCTGTTCTTCACAGTTTGCTTTTTTGTTCAAAACAGAAAGCAAATGATATTTCATATACACGTTTCTTCCAAAAATAAATACTATGCATTTCACAGCTTACCTCCTGTGTTCACAAATTTTCCCCTGTGGAAGCTAAACATATAAATGGAAGCACAAACGAAGGAGACGGGATTTGCATAGGCATGGTGACTGTGTTGGAGTGACACAGAATGCTAATAAAAATGGCTTAAGTTTTTTTTTTATGTACATTTTTTTTCCATTTGACTTTAAGAGATCATCACTCAATGTTATTTCTTAAACTGAAGAATCTAAGGCGAATGCTTTGACTTGATTTTAAAGACATTGAATTTTTTCTGCTGGTATAAATAGTATGGACACAGTAAAAGTACTTGAGAGAGCCTAATGAACCATTTCTTACACCCCATTACCTTTAGTCTGATATGACTGAGAGTACGGGCACTAATTATCCTCTCTTTCACAGGCACCGACATAGATCTACAGTAGGTCTTAAAACACAATATTCCATACAACTCTTAGCAGTTCCTCATGTAATACATTTCTGTATTTTTTTCTAATCGAAATTTAAATTAGAGGCATGCCACTTCCCATCTACCTGCCACTTATATATGTTTTATGAACAATTCTTTAAGATGATTTCCTACCAAAAAAGGGCAGGTAGCACGCAGCCAGTCACAGGGCAAGTCCTAAAATATTACAGGATTTTTCTTTGAAAGGAGCCAGGCAACCACTGCGCTCTGATGAGAGGGGAGCTCCACGCGGTGGAGGCTTGCAGAGGGAAGGAGGCTGCCAGGCCGGGGAATCAGGCGAGTGCAAGACGAGTGCAAGACGAGCACGAGATCAGAGCTCATCTCCCCTGGGTCCCTCTGGGAACGGAAAATTGCTTTTGCAGGTTTGACTCATCTCTTCTCTACAAGATCAGGGTGAGGAGCAAGGCTAGTCTGGGGGGACAGGGAACTGTGTGTGGCTCCGCGTTGCTTCACGCTTCGCCCACAGCCGTGCCGAGTGGCGGGTGCACCCCAGTGCCACCAGTGGTGATGCCTTTGCACATCATCTGTTCCCCAGTTGAATTTTCCAGGCTCGTCTCATGCCAGGAAGCCTGCTGGCATGCTCCGAGTCCTGCCCTTGTCCAGCCAGCTGTAATGCAAAGTGAAAGGCACTCTCATCTCGCTGCCCTGGGGTAAGCGCTGCTCCCAGTGGGGGAGTGGATGCGCACCACAGTAGCCGGGCTTGAACCTTTTCCTCATGTCAGAGGGAAGATGAAGTTTTCTGCTGGTTAACGAGGAAACACTTGGAAACATATGAGCTGCATATTGGGATGCAGATGGTTCTATAAGACAGTACATACATTTATAAAGGAGACATGTAAGGTCATTGGGAACCATCTGCTTTAAATATTTAAATGTCCTTACACTAAACGTATGAGCAGTTTTGCCCTGGACTTGTAATATTAGCCGTCCACCAATTTTTTATAATAACAGTGAAACCAAAGAAAAATGGGAAGGTGGGAGACAAGGCATGGCAAACAATTTACAACATCTGGGCCCTACATGGCCAGCTCGGAAGCAACTCAACCCGTCCAGGAGCAGTTTGCACTCTTTGCAGTGGTTCACCCCCATGTACACACAACTTTTGGGGTGTACTGGACATAGTGCCACTCTGGCTCCAGAAGGAGGCACTAAGCAAGATACCAGGGAATCTCAATGATCCTCCTCGTCCTTGTACAGGGGCTTTCTTCAGAGCATGGGTTTGGTGTGACTTGTCTCCTCTGAACAGCAGGACCTCCACAGCTCCCTTTGTTGCACTAGTTGGCTGTCTAGCACTGAGGCAGCTATTGCTTTGGAAACCCTCACCTCTGCTCACTCTGCACTGATTTCCACAAGTAGACAGGTTCCCAATTTCTTCCAGTTACACCCAGTAACATCCATAATCAAGCCCACTGTCCTCTTCTCACCTTGTTGCCCTCTTCTTGTAGAGAGACATCCCTTGCAGGCAATGGCAATGGCACTGATAGAAAGCCGCCATCCTCAACTGTTATGGTCCAAGCCATGCAGACCCATGCTGTTTGTGAAGACAGATACAACATCAAGTTGCTTTGGTCCTCCTTTTACTTTGAAGCATTCCACACAGAGCAGGACCCCCACCTGGAGCAAGAGGAGCTGGAGGGAGCACAGCAATGCCAAGCGTTGGTGCTCAGATCCATCTTGGGTGATGGGGAAGGGGAAGCCCACAGCCCAGCTGTGCTCCCAAGAGCCTCCCAAGGACCTGCATCCCAAAAGAGTCCAAGAACACTGGGTTTAGTTCCTTCCTGCAGCTTCTGGCACTGACGTGTGAAAGTAAAGAGCCTTTCCATCTCTGGGTTTCTCATCTGGGTCCATCTAAGTCATGTGTGTTTGGCTTTCTGGGCAAGTGCATTCCTCAGGGTTGGTCAACACCACTGAAGGCCAAGCTAGAACAGACTGGACACATCTGCCCTGGCTAGCAGAGTTTTTCATGCCTGTGCCGTCAGCAGACAAGTGTCTTTATTTACTTTATGTTCCTTTATGTCCCCTCTGAGTCTGAGGAGCAGCATCCACTCAGCAGCTATCAAACTACTCTTTTGAATAGTCATTGGATTCACACCTTTTCATAGGACCATACGTATGTATTGTCTATATTTATGATACATATAGCACATATATATTTCTTGGGGTCACGCTTTCCCTGAGATGTGTCACCACACTGCACCAGATGCTCTAGCAGCCATGTTAGGGTTTACAAACTCTAAGGGGTAGCTGGACTGCTTTTGGTGGTTAAAAACTGTTACAGGAAGAGGGAAAGCTGATCTGTCACTCTTCTCTGGAACAGAAGGGGGAGCAAAACCGTGAAATAAACCACTGGTGGTTATTTTATTTCTCTGACTGCCCTGGACTGTGGAAGCCACTGTGCCTGCAATTGCAGACATCTAGGAGTGGACTGATACAACCTCCTTCTGCAACATGAGGCCTTGAATCAGTCTATTGAAAATTACAGTCCGTTGCTGTTGCAATTGCATGTGTCTGATATTATCATTTTGAGCCTTGTCTTGCACCTACTGAAGAGAAAGGGCAAACTCCACCAGCCTTCTGGGAGCCCCCATCCTCTTCCGAGTTCTCTCTGAGATTGCATTCTTTTTTTTTTTTTTTTTTTCCCCCCCAGGAGTTATTAGTCTGTGCCATTACAGATTCACTACATCTATCTTGTTATCTTCATTTCAGTATTTCTGTCCTTTTAAAAGATCCCTTTACAAATATCGTTTACAACATCTTGACAGCAGTTTTCAATTCCCAGCAACAATGTGACTTTTTAATGAAATCTGTGCATCCATCTATTCTTGGATAATATTCATAACAAGCCCCAAATGGCTACCAAGAGAAAGAGTGAAGAATCTGAAGAGAAGAGAAGCAGCAAAAATAAAAGATGAAAAGCAAAACTGTGAGAAATAATTGCACCGCTCTGTTCATGCAATTAAGAAACATATCAGAGGAAAACAGTTAAATTAGCTTACTGAGTGCTTACAGGAGTTTTAAAGCTCTACTGTCAGTTCAATTAGAAAAATATCCTAACAACAGCACACAGGTTTCTAAAGGAGATGACATTCTCCAGCAGCCTGAGATGGTCTCTGTGACACTGACAGCCTCCTCTTCTCCTTGTCCTTTGGAGCATTATAGTCTACCGAGGACGGTTTCAGACTGTCAGGGCTCAAAGACAGCTGTTCCTTTTCTGGAAACCAAACAGCCCAGCCTTCCACTTTCTATGGCAACAACAGTGAGCCCTTCGCAATCTGACCTGCTGAGGAAAACCTGCTGTTAATTAAATGTTAATTACCTTAATGCAGTCTGCATTATGTGGAAAAGCTCAAGTTATTTTAATCTGTATTTTAAAGAAAACATCTGAGGCTTAAAATGCCAGGCAGAGGCAGCTTATAAATCATCAGATAGATATTTCTCTTGCCCCCTTGGTGTTGGGAGAGATTCCTATCAGTTTAATAGATGCATTGGTCTATTTCTGCAGACAATTTAGGTAGAAACTGTTCCAGGCAATTTAATTTGATTTCTGTGAAAAATACAAATGCAGCATTAATACCTAATTTTAAATGATATTAAGATGTATCAATATTTTTATTACAACAATTATTTATTTCTATTTTAAGCCACATCAGAACTTGAGTCCTTTGAAGTTTCAGCAGACAGAGTGTGCTTTGATTGAAAGGTCCTGATCCCCAGGTGCACATGAAAGACTCCACACTGCCCCCAGTGTGGATGAATGTTGAATGTTGTGGATAAATCCATCCTCAGAGAGATGACACCACGCCAGGAGCCACTGCCAGCATCCACAAGGAAATGGCACAGCCTGGTTCCCAACTTTGGGGGTGTCTCTAGAGCATCACTCCTGCAACTTGCTTCTTATGCACTTTGCCTTCTCTTCAATGCTCAGCAGTGGGCTAAGCTACCTCGCCACCAGAACTTCTGTTGGTTTGGACCAGCTAAAATGCACCAGAAAAGAGAAACTGGCCCGGATTTATGGGTCTGCTCGTCTCGTGGGCCTGGAGGAAGCTGGCTGAGTTTATTACACTGATTCTTCTCCAGACTGAGTTTATTGTTGTATTTTACCTGACATGGAGCACTGCAAATGCAGAGGTGGTTTGTGTGGAGCATTGCAGATGGCGCAACCACAGAGCCTTGTGGAGATGTTGGAATTAGCTTAAGGAGCTATTTTCTCGTCTTGCTCTATTTTATTTTTTTTTTTTACCTGACACCAGCCATGGTGATACCTGAGACTGATTTCTGAGATTTCACTGAAAGATTGCTTGAACTGTTCTGTACATTCCCTTCCACTCTCTTCCTTATAACAATGCCAACAAGAACAACAATAAAATTTACCAAAAAAAAATAGAATTCATTCTCATTTGCATTTGGCTGACTGAAGAAGCTGTGTGGGTTAAACAAGGTATACCACAACTGTTGTTTGGGTCATGTACATATGTTACCCAAATGGTCTTTTGGAAATAATTTGGATAGGGTTGTAAAAGACAGACCTGGCAGCACCAGCTACAAGTTGCATTTCTCTCTCGTTTCCTCTTTTACTTACCTGCAGTTTCACAAAGGAAAAGCAGCAGGAGTGAATAACAGTGTTGGAGGCCTGGGTTCTTTGCTGTTGCAAGCTGGTGTCACACACCAAAGCTGGTGAGGTTCCTCCAGTCTGCAACAGCAGCAAAGTCCACTTATTATAAGCTGCATCTGTGCAGCAGTTGTCTCATGGGTATATTCGGAGTACTGCTTCTGCAATTCGATGCAAAACTATTTATAGCCTCGGAATTTCACCTCTGGGAGAGCCAGCTGCTGCAGGAGGATGGCAGCGAGGGCGAGTGCCTCCAGGTCCCCGTCCAAACGCAGACCTAGTCTCAGCAGAGACATCCATTCCCCAGAGAACCACCTTGGCCCCTGCCACATCTGGGTTTGATCCCCTGTACTTACAGAGGTGGGGAGTGTGACAGTGGGTTTAGACTGTTACGTGCATTATTTTTCTCATCTTAAAGCTGCCCATGTAGAGAAAAATACAGGACTTCAGTAACAGTTACCAGCATGATTTGCTTTTATTACCTTTCTGTTCAAGACCCTTGTTTCCCCTTGTAGCATGTCAAATTGCCCCCAAAACCATATTATACAGCAGAGAAATGTCGTTCACACTTCACTGGCTATTGATTTACTTTATTTATTGGCACAAAATCAGCTTGAGATAAACATTTTGTCCCCCATTTCCACTATTGTAAGCGATATAGTTCACTGCGAGATAGGCAAACCCCAATGTGCTGGGTCACAATTCGACATGGCTTTCTAATCAATGTGTGAAAAATTACCTAATGAATAATGGGTTGCACATTTCCACAAACAAATTAACCAGGGTGAGACTGAAACTAATGATTATATTTATCTAATGTAATTTCACATCTGTTACTAGTGCTAGTAATTTTTTTTTTCTTCTTTCCATGGAGTCCTCGGAATTACAGCCCAGCTTCTGAGAGCCGGACATTTTGCATCCATTTAAACAGATAATGTTCAGATTTATCAGACACATACTCTTAAAGCCACGAGATATTTGGGGGGAGGGTTGTCATTTTGCAGTGCTTTGTGGGGGCTGAGCTGCCTGTTGAAACACGGGGCAGTGTCGCTCAGGTCCACCACATCTCTGCACCAGGAACACCAGGAGTGTTTTTTTTACCCGGTATACAGCCAGTTGAGATATACCCTGATAATTTTTGTTGGACTTACACTGATGTCATCTGAGCACAAAAAAAGCATGATGATGGGAAGGAGCCTCCCAGGCTCGCACTTTATCTTCTTATAACTGTAAGGAGGTAAATATCCAAGGGGAGAGTGTTGAGAGGATGGAGACGGTCTCTTTTCAGTTGTGCCCAATGACAGGACGAGAGGCAACAGGCACAGACTGAAGCACAGGAGGTTCTGGCTGAATATGAGCAGGCACTTCTTTACTGTGAGGGTGACAGAGCACTGGCACAGGTTGCCCAGAGAGGCTGTGCAGTCTCCTTCTCTGGAGATACTCAAAACCCACCCGGATGCCATCCTGCGCAACATGCTGTAGGTGATCCTGCTCAGTAGGAGGGGTTGGACTAGGTGATCTTCAGAGATCCCATCCAGCCCTGCCCGTTCTGTGATTTTGTGGTTCTGTGATGATTCTATGATGACACCACCACTTCAGGTAACCAATAGATGCTGTTCATTTGTACCATCCTCCTTGGACAGCCAATAGCTGCTGATGTTCCTCATATTCTTTAAAAGAACTTGATTTCTCATGCATGTTCCCACTTTCTTGAACCTATTTCCTCATGCCCAGGCTCTTTTTCACCTTCCCAGGCGATAAGTTGTTCCTCAGTTTCTTGTTGTGTCCTTCTCAATGGTCTCTTCAGGGCGTTTCCTGTGCTCAGGTGTCCAGCTGCACGTCAAGGACGTTCCTGGCCCACAGGCGCAATTCCCAGGCTGAAGGCCGAGCTCCCGGCCTGGACCCCAGCCTGACAGACATTGCTCCTGTCAGTGTGGAGCAGCCATTTCACATCAGCATTTTCTCACAATAGTCACATTAACTCCTAAGTGCTGCCATCAGGGGCACCTCGAGAGCCTTGTGATGTCACCAGAGAGTCACTGTCACCCGATGGCCTCACAAAATGCAGCTGGATGCCCTGAGCATCCAGCCTGTGCTGAGTCCGGCTAGTGGCACTCGAGAGGTCAAGATCCTACTGCTGGAACGTGACAGTTGGAGGTGTTGCGAGTGGAAGGCGCGACGTCAAGGTCATTCTGGTGGCACGTGAGACGTCGAGGTCCTTCCTGTGGCACGAGAGACACGAGGTCCTTCTGAGTGGCAGGTGAGGCACCCAGGTCCTTCTGGTGGAACTCGAGATGTCAAGGTCCTTCTGGTGGAACGCAAGATGTTGACGTCCTTCTGGTGGCATGTGAGATGTTGAGATCCCTCCCTCTGGTTGCAGGCAAGGTGTCAAGGTCTTCCTGGTGGAGCGCAAGGCATCAGGGTGCTGCTGGTGGGCCGCAACTCTTTGAGATTCTGCCAGTGACCCACAAAGGAAGGGCTGAGAACCGGAGGCATTTGACACCCGCTAGTCATCAGAACAGCGTCCCACAAACAAAAAGCATCTCCATGCCAGGACAGAGGTGGGCACCATGAGCCAGCCACGCCAGGAGCTGCCAGTGGATGCACCCAGAGAAGAGTCATGCACCATCTGCCTGGGCCCGCTGGCTGACGCAGCCCGGCTGAACCCCTGCGGGCACTCCTTTTGCATGGAGTGCATCCAGCCATGGGCTGCCCACAGAGCCACCTGCCCACTCTGCTGGTGGCCCATCCTGGCCATCGTAAGGCTGGTGCCGCACTCCATGTGGGACGCCTCAGCTCGCCAGCCCCAGGGAAGGGCCCAACGCAACGTGGTGCCAGGGCGGTGGCAGCAGCAGCTGCGGCGGAGGAGTTCCTCCAGCTACAGGTCCCGCAGCGTCTCGCCCAGACGCAGGGACCGCAGCCCCTCCATGCCACGACAGCTCGTCCGAAGCTTCTCGTGGCACTGGGAGCAGGACGGGCACAGACGGCCCCAGTCCCTGCTGAACGCCAACCCCAGGGACACTTCATGGCTCCGTAGGGCCCAGAAGAAGGAACCAGGGGCTGGCGACCACACAGGCCACCAGGCCAGGCCCCACATTTAATGAAAAAATAAAAAAATCCTAAAAAGCAACACAGATGGAAGTCATTTGGGGGATAGGAAATTATCATGGGGTTGGGTAACTGGGTGAGGGCAGCAGCCATAAAGGTGACTATGCCCTAACTGGAAAAAGGCTGACGGAAAAAGTCTCCTGAACCTGGGGCAGAAGAAAATGCCTGCCGGCCTGAGAACTGCCAGCCCGGGAGCCATACCACAGGGTGCAGTCCTTCAGGAATGGACTGCTCCAGCATGGGCTGCTCTCCAAAGAGCAGCACAGGAAGCTTCTCAGATGAAAGGAGCTCTGTCTGGGGTAAAAATCAGGCCCATTTTATACCATTTATACCTCTCACCTGTAAGAAGGCATAGAACAAGGGGGAATGGTCTCAAACCAGAAGATGATAGACTAGGCATTAGGAGGAAATTCTTCTCTGTAGAAGGGTGGAGAGGCACTGGAACAGGTTGCCTGGAGAAGCTGTGAATGCCCCATCCCTGGAGGTTTTCAAGGCCAGGCTGGATAGGGCCTTGGCCAACTTGATCTAATGGGTGGCATCCCTGCCTATGGCAGGGGGGTTGGAGTTAGATGATCTTTAAGGTCCCTTCCAACCCAAGCTGTTCTTGGAGGCCTGTAGATAGCGGTGTCCCCCAGGGGTCAGTACTGGGTGTGGTCTTGTTCAACTTATTCCTCAATGACTTGGACAATGGAATGATGGAGTGGAGTGCACCCTCAGCAAGTTTTCTGAAGACGCAAAGCTCGGAGGAGTGGCTGATACCCCAGAGGGCTGTGCTGCCTTTCAGAGGGACTTCGACAGGCTGGAGGGTTGGGCAGAGAGGAACCTCATGAAGTTCAACAAGGGCAAGTGCAGGGTCCAAGAAGGCCAACAGTATCCTGGGCTGCATTCGGAAGAGTGTTGCCAGCAGGTCAAGGGAGGTGATCCTCCCCCTCTACTCAGCCCTGGTGAGGCCACACCTGGAGTACTGTGTCCAGTTCTGGGCTCCCCAGTGCAAGAGGGACGTGGAGCTATTGGAGTGAGTCCAGAGGAGGGCTACGAAGATGATGAGAGGACCGGAGCATCTGTTGTACGAGGACAGGCTGAGAGAGCTGGGCCTCTTTAGCCTGGAAAAGAGAAGACCAAGGGGAGACCTCATCAATGTGTATAAATATCTGAGGGGAGGGTGTTGAGAGGATGGAGCCATTCTCTTTTCAGTTGTGCCCAGTGACAGGACGAGAGGCAACAGGCACAAACTGAAGCACAGGAGGTTCTGGCTGAATATGAGAGGGCACTTCTTTTCTGTGAGGGTGACAGTGCACTGGCACAAAACCTGCCTGGATGCCTTCCTGTGCCATGTGCTCTAGGCGATCCTGCTCAGCAGGGGGTTTGGACCAGATGATCTTCAGAGGTCCCTTCCAAACCTGGCCATTATGTGATTCTGCTCTTCTCAAAGCAGATTTGCATCTTCCTGGTGAAAACACCAGTTCTGCCAAGCGCATGTTCCTGGAGCCTGGAGGCTGCCTCCACACAGGACCAGGAAGGGCCCAGGGCCAGATGTGACAGCTGCTTCGCAGGACATAGAAAGCGCTTGTGGAAAAGGGCTTACTTTCCAGTAGATGTTTCCATTCTCCATGTATGTCAAAATGTTTCACTTGGGCATCCTCCCTGCTCTCCTTAACATGTGGCATTGACTCTCCTGTCCCTGTTGTTCTCCTAAAAGAAGCATTTCACAGAAGGACTTGTCAGATGGGCCACCAGGGAAGGAAAAAAGGGACAACACTGGGATTTCTTCCCCTTGATCCTGGCTCACCTTCACCCCCAGGGCTGGTAGCACAGTTGATGGATCCCCTTCTTGCCTGCTCACTGGGGGTGCACTCCTCTTGTTTCAGGCACTTTTCTTCTCATTGCCAGGGGCTGTATCTGCTCTGTCACATCCGGCAGCTCGCAGTTGTCTTTAGAAAGATGTTGCAAAAAAAAAGCAAAAGTCTCCAAATGATGTCACTACTTGAGTCAACATTATTAAACAATTTCACAACCTGTCTCTGTCGTGGTGGCAGCTTTCATAAGGATTTATTATCCAGAGAGAGAAGAAGGGAGGGGGCTGAGAGCATGCAGAGGTTTGAAAGTCATTGTACCGAGAGTTTAATTATTGTATTTTTCACTGAAGTTGAAAGTATTGAGGAAAATGTAGCCAGCTTCATATTACCTCATTTGATTAAAGAAGTTGTATGATTGTTCAGAATGTGTAATTGCCATTCGGCAATTCACAGCTGAGCTGAAAAAAGCTTTTCGACTTCATATCCTTAATACATGGCTTTATTTAGTAGCCTCATTGGATTATCCCCCCAAAAAATTAACAAAAGACACAGCTTTATTCTGAAGACATTTTGATGATTGATTGATGAAAAATGTGGGTTACTCAATGTGTACCTCTGTTTGTTTTTTTTTTTTTACCTTTATTTTTTACTAGTACATATTTTTTCTTAGCAGCATTACAGCCATGCCAGATGTAGCACAATATGTAACTTCATGGGTGAGATTTTCAAACCACTGGTAATAAAGTATAACACAATTTCAAGTTTATTATACATAGAAATACGTGCAGACACCCTGCAGTCATGTGCCTCATAAGTCTAAAACAGCATTTTATATTTAGCTTCCTTATTGAGAAGGGAGGCTCTCAGTGTGTACCATTACAAGTATTTTTTAACCTGCAAGTAGCCCTCACACCCCTTCAGCACTTATGCCAGAAATAAATGACCTTGTTCTCTTCAGAGGTTTGCAGAATAGCTGAGGAACATTTTGTCTGGGTCAGTCTTCTGTTGTTTTGATACCTCTGGGGCCCTTGTTTTGGAGAGCTCTTGTTTCCCAGGTGGCAGAAGAGCTGATCCACGTACCAGCACATGAAGAAGCAGACGCCAGAGAGTGTTGGACAGCCTGGCAGTGGCTGAGCTCCTCCTTTCTGTGCTGGCACCTTCTGCAGCTGTCTGTTAAGCCCTGTCCATGCAGTGGGCCACCCTGGTGTAGTGCCTGAAGAGGAGGAGTCCTTCTGACCTTCAGCGTGGAGGAAAGCATGAGAGACATCCATCCCAGGTGGAGCTCATGGAGACTGAGACACGTGCTGCCACTAGGGAATGTGATGAGGTGTCTCCACACTGGTGTGGCCGTCCCATCTGTCTGACAACATGGCTGAACCACTCCGCGGCCACAGCCTGGTTCAGAGGTGATTTTGGTGGAGTTCTGGGGCGCATGGGACAGAAGTTGGAAAACAAGGGGAAAATACCAAGCAGCATCCAGCATATATGAGGTCATCTCTCATATAGCCAAGCAGCTCTGAAGAACTGAATGCCAAAACTTACCATTCTTCCTAAAACATCTCATCTCCCCCTGCCCTGAGTGTGATGCCATGGAGTAGCACAGCCTGCAAAGGCCAGGCAGCCAGAGGGCTCTGACAAGGCACTGCAGACCCTGCCTGCATCTTTATTCCCAAGGACCACCATGACAAGGACAAAGCAGCTGTGAGCAGCTGCAGGTGGAGCTGTCTGGGGCTGAGCTCAGGGCAACTTTTGGCTACTGCTGGTAACAAGCTCTCCACCGAACATATTCACGTGGTTATTTTTGCTTCTCCTTTATCCAGTGCATCTAATTCAGTTACACCCGTGGTAGTTAACTCACGTTGGTTCATTTCTGGAGATATGACTCAAGATAAGCGACACCTGTGTTTGTAATAACTCACTGATCACTGTGTGGATATTTGTCGCTGAAGGGAGTAGTAAACGCTGTAGACTTAAAGAAAAAAAAAAAAAAAAGATGATGAAAATGCAGTGTGGAGCTGTCCAGAGGGATTCAGACCAAACTTCAGCAATTGTGCAGAGAGCACACATGGCAAGATAAACAAATGCACCAGCTTCTCCAAGACATGTGGTCTGAGTATCTCAGCCAGAGTACAGAAGGAGGTCACATTGAGGAAATGCTGTGGTGCTTCAGTCTCTGTACCTTTTCATGGTAACCTCTCTGCACCACTTGTGTTTTTCATTTTCCCTCTGGTAGAAAATTCTCACTGAAGGTTTTGACAATTTTCAAATAATGTCATGGAGAGTGTGACAACATGAAATGAGAGTAGAGCACAATGATGCAGTAAATAGTTACATTATTAGAAAGGCAGATGCTGGCACTGAAGCAGGGTTGTTGGCCTAAAAAATAGATTAGGAGGGAGAAAACAGAAAAAAAAATCTGTGAAGTATCAGATGCAGTTGATAGCATAATAACATTCATATGCAAGCAAGGGTTTTCTATGGCAATGTGAGTCAGCCTACATGCTAATATGACCAGTAAATAAACCATAGTAAGGTTCTGGAATTGATATTATTACTCACCAAATACAACTCCAGGCCAGTGAATCATGTCTGGGATTGCATTTTGGACTCCAAGCCCTGCTGGAACTTGTGACTGCGTTGCTGTGCACAAGACACAGAACCTGAGGGTCCGCAGCAGTGCCTGAGCCACACCAAGCCATCTGCAAAGAGCCTAAATCCAGCATAAACTCTGTGCTTTGTATCTCCTACTGGCTTATTCATGGCACTCTTTAGAGTCCTCAGAGCTATGCCCCAAGAGAGCATAGGGATATTGGTGAAATTTAGGACTTCTGAATGTGAGCTCAGCTGTAGTACCTAAGTTGAAGCCATCAAAGGGTGATTTGGAGCAAGGCTGCTGCAGACTGTTCCCCACCTAGGCAATGGAGATGAACTGGGTCTCCTCACCTTGATGTGAAATTCTATCACCCATTTATTGTGCCTATCATCCTCTCCCCCAAATGACTACAAACTGCAGTCTGAATGCAGATCATAAGAATTAACTTTAAGGGTATTTGAGGAATTATGTTTCTCCAAGTGTCCAGAGAACCATGCAACCACATAAGAACCTGATCTTCAGAGAGCCTGAGCACCAGCCACTCCAGTTTCATATACCATCAACTTGAGAATCAACCCCAGCTGCATTGATGCAAGCATACAAACCAGCTGGGAATGTGTGAAAATGCAAACCCACCTTCAGCAAATGCAGGAGTGCATGCTACTAGTTTGGAAATGAGAAGACCTGGGCATGATCCAGAAGTATCAAAGTCATTTCAAGGAGATTCACCAGTGGAGTGGCACAAATAATGGTGGCTGAAGGTGAGGGGAAAAGGCATAGCCAGGAATGGTGTGCTAAATCCTTTCTCGACTGGTGTGAGTCATACAGGTAATCAGAATTGTATCTGGTGTGTCAAAATCCTAGAGGCTTTGGTGAAAGCAGAAGCAGGCAGGTAGATAATCTTCCCTGTGGAGAGTGCCACACTGCTTCACACAGAAAGTCATTCTGAAGCTAGAGATAAAATACAAGGATCAAAATGAGATTTAAAGATGAGATGGGGCTTTGCAGCTTGGTAGAAAGAGCACTTTAAGAGTGACTGGACAACTGTGCCGTCAAAGGTGGCCGGGATCAAAGCAGCATAATTAATGGTAAGAGGAAATATGTGCATTGGCTGAGCCTTTGGGCAGAACAAGTTCAGAGGATGTTGTTTGATAAAGAAGAAATTTCTAAACTACATGTGAAGTGTTTTAAGAAGGCTGTGCAGGTAATGACGATGAAAATTGATGGAGCCTGGCAGCCTACAGTACTTTAAAGATGAGACTTGTGTACTAAGACAGTTAGACACTTTTTTAAAAAAATACCTGCAATAGTGGATGCTTTCATTTAGGAAGTAATGGTGTAACCATCTACTGTCAGAGTTATAACATAAAGAAGGATGTGTATGGAAGGCATCAACAAGTAAAAGACTGGCTTTACATTTTGTGTGTAATTGATTGACTATAAGGTCCACAAATGAAATGTATAGATTTACACCCCACTAGAGAGACTAAGAGAGAAGTGGATAATGAATGAAGGACTATTAGGGCAATTTATTGTAGAAGGGGCAGGAATCATCTCCAACAGAAATAAGAAAGGTCTGATTCAAGTGAGAACACAAGCCAAGCGGTGAGTGGGTCAGATGCTGCAGCTTCTGGAGTAAGATACTAAGAAAGGCCAGAGCAATAAGCTAACAACAGAGGGCCCCACATTCTTTATAAACACCTTCTTTGTAGCTGTCTTTATACAGAGATGGGACACCTCAGAGGCCAGGAGAATTCCCCACCCCTGCAGTGCTCTGTCCAGTCACAGTTTATGGCAAACCTCGGCTTAAAATTGCACAGAAGATAAAACAGAAAGGACAAAGTGACAGTACTATAAAATATAGTGGAATTATCACCAAGTATTTCTTAAAATATTTAAAATTTCAAGAATAAAGAATGAGTCATTTATTTGCTACCACGACCTGAAGATAAGAACACAGGCTGACAATGAATACAGTTGTGGGTGTTAATTATTGCTTATAATAGACACAAAGATTAGAGCCACCAACTGTACCAAGTGTAATTCTTTATTTAGTAATTTAATATTCTTCCCTGTTCATTCCAATGCATTTTTATATGTCTGACCTTCTGTAGACTTCTCATTTTGTTCTTCAGTTGAAAGAGCAAAGCTGGTTAATTTCTGGTGACATTTTGTGGCTGTAGAGCTGCTGCAATACCTTTTTACACTCGGTTTTGTTTATAAATCTGAATTCATTGGTTGTCTGACAAACTACGTAAGCCTGTAAGCCAGGTGACATTGCTGCAGTGAGAGCTCCTTCACTGATGGGGACTTCCCTGAGCATGTCCTGCCCTCAGGGGACACCAAACATCACCAAGGAATGGCTGGGCCATGGAGAACAGTAGCTGGACAGCACTACACCCCCATCCAATGTCCTGTTTTCTGCTCACTTAGCGTGCACTGACTGCATCTGCACCAGCTTTCGCTGACTGTGACTGTGGCACAACCAAACCCTCTGGAAACAGCAAGACAAGGATTGATCCTGTTCTGGTCAAATTGAGTTTTGCCTCAGCTCAGATATAGGGCAGGATGCTCAGCATCACATGCATCCAGTATGTAAGAATTTCATTACAGAATAATGTTTATGGCTTGAAACAAGGGGTGGTATTTTCTCTTAATTATTAGATACCAAAAGCAGGGGAGGGTGCTTGTAGCCATCCTGAAATGCTCTTTTAAAAGTTAGCAAAAAATAAACTTTACAGGCTTGTAAAGGAGCCACGGGGAATCATAGCTGCCACTTAAATTATATTAAAGGGCAATAAATTGAAACCAGTAAAAAAGAAATGTGTCCTTACAGGGTGCACCGTCAGCTTATGAAATTCAGTGTAGTGGGAGGTCAGTGAGAGAAAGACTGTAGTTTTTGTGGTTTTTTTGTTGTTGTTGTTGTTGTTGTTGTTTTTCTGAAGTACTTTTTGGATCGCTACCATGATGCTTCCAGTGCTGCAAGAGAAGGCTAATCAAACTTCATACTCCAAGGCACAAACCGCGTATGGGGGTCAGCAGGGAGCATCACCCTCGCAGGCAGTGTGTTAAGCATATTCTGCATTTTCCCTCTGACCTTCACAGGAGGGTGAGGATCTCTGCAGAGCAGTTGTGTAACCTCGAGTGGCAAGTCCTGCACAAATGCCTCTGGACTCCTTCCTCCAGAGGAGCAATTCTCCTCTGGCAGATTTCAAAGCTCCTAAAAGCATAATTTTAGCTCTGGAAAAAAAAAAATGCTTTTAAGCATGAGCATTGATGAAAGTGAGGCAGAGTTTTTGAGCCTCAAGCATGGTCCCAGGAGAAGCTGAAGCAGGCACAATTTATTGGCAAATAAGAGAGGCGACCTCCCACCCATACCATTATACAGCATCCCAGGTGGAAGACAAAGGCGGGCTCATCTGTGCATGAGCCC
This sequence comes from Cygnus atratus, assembly GCF_013377495.2. Lineage (NCBI taxonomy): Eukaryota > Metazoa > Chordata > Aves > Anseriformes > Anatidae > Cygnus > Cygnus atratus. Next base: position 25,254,285 of record NC_066396.1, on the reverse strand, counting down.
TGGCTGTGAGGAGGATGAAAAGAGAGACACCCTCCTGCCGTTTTTTTTCTCTGAGGAGTAGAAGTAAGTCTCATATAGAGCCTTACATGGGGCTGTTAATGTGCTCACTGAGCCCTATTCAAACCAAAGAGTGATGATTAATCAACACCCCCCTCCCCCCCCAATGCTTTTGTCATGATGAGGTGACAATTAAATTAAAATAGTGCTGTCCGTGCACTTCCCCTCCACTGCACCCTGGTTTTCCTCCTCTCGTGGCATCACTGCCCCGGGTGATGATCAGGCAGTCATGTTTAAAAGGATCCTGTAGGTGCTACATATTTGGTGGCTAAACCCTGCTTCTCTAAGTCAAGACAGGACTGTCAGCTGCCCTGCCCAGAGATTTTGGGGTACCTTGTGTGTGGTCATGGAGTCAGACTGGCTTCCAGGCCCTGGCTCTTACCTACGACTGGATGAGCTGAGGTGACACAAGCTGCAGCCAGTGTGTGATCCATGTGTGGTCCTCTTATTTCTTTTAGGGAAGAGATTTTATGAAACGTGGAAATGCTTTCTGGCAGAACAGTTTTGAGTACCAATCCTGCAAATTGTCATACACTTACCTGCTTAGCTCACAGGTGGGCAAGCACAGGCTTCAAGGCCGCAGGATCGGGGCTTTTGCTCTTGTGTCCCTTTTGTATCAGCCGCGACCCTATTGCAGCTACCAAACAGTTGGGATAGATCTGTGCTATTTCAGGATGCTAATTTCTAGGGATTTCTCTTTCTTCTCCCATGCTCATAACACTCAGGAGGGAGAAACTAAAATTCCTTTGTTCTCCCTTTCTCCTTCACGCTGAAAGGCTGAGGAGGCTGCGCTTCCTGGGCCAACCCGCCTGTGCGGGGTGTTGGCGATAGGCAGGAGGTGGTCCCCTCTGTGCCAGGGCTTGCTTTAAGGAAAAGGATCTTAATTCTGGCATTGGAAATGAAGAGGAGTTCTCTATTAGCGCTCATATTAATAATTTAGAAAATACATGCCCAATCACTTGTGTTCCCTCAGTTCTCTCCGAACACAGCTGCAAACGACATTAGGTGTTAAGGTGAATGGATATATTTCAGATGAGATATTTGTACTGAATTATTAGGGTAGTCTGTATTACAAAATTACTAATAAACATTGCTTCTGGCTCAATTTAGCCTGAACTCAGTGAACCTAGCCAGTGGTGAGAAATCAGAAACTCCGAAATACCCAATGAATGAATCTAACTAATCAAGATACCCTGCAGGAAGTAGATGCCAGGATTAATGAGCCAGTGGTTTCACCATGCCATGCTGTTATTTCTTCACATAAATGCCCTCAGATGAGATTACCTTTGTCATGAAAAGGAGAAAAGGAAGGTTACATACTTTCAACTGACAGGTTAACTGCCATACCTCCATTACCGTAAGATACATTTTCATGTTCGGAGGTTTTTATTCTGAAAAATGAAAATTTAAGGACCACAACACAAATTAAACCACATTTTCATTTCTAGGAGAAGGGATCATTGCTGCTAGTACAATAATATAATCTGTGCTGCAATGTCATCTGATCTCTTGCCTTGCACAAACTTTCTTCTGATGTTAATAGCTGCTCAGCGAATGCAATCTCCAGCTGCGGGCAGGAGCAGGTTCGGCCTTCCAGGGGGATTTCAGGGCAGTAAGACAGGAGAGAGAGAGTGTCAAAGCATTTCATCAAGAGAGCAAATGAAAGGTTCGGTGACATTATCGTTATGTATATTCCTCAGACTTCAGAGGTGATGTTGTATTTAGAGAGAAGTAAACCTATGCGGATGTGTGCTGGTGTAGAAATGAATCCATATATATAAACTTAAATCAGAGTCTATTTACAAGCTGAGTGGAATTGCTCAGGGTTGAAATACACCTTAAGCAAACAAGCCCAGATCATAGCAGCCCCCAAAGCCTGGAGTTAGCTACTTAGGAGGTAGTAGACTAATTGTTATTCAGTGTAAATGTTCCCCCTCGATTTATATGGATTTCACTCATTTATTTTGATCACTTTACGCGAACGAAGCAAAGCTGTTCCTGTTGCTAGGTAGAACTGGTCAGCATGGTTTTATTTTTTTTTTATATTTTTTTAAATTTTATTTTATTTTAGTATCAGTGAGAGTGAGATTTTGTAATAAAATCATTCACACACAACCTGTAACATGTATGAGTGAAATCTGTAGTCCCCTTCTTTTCATCCATGTTAAACACATAAGAGCATCAGCGTAGATGTTTTATGTTGCAAAGCTTCAGCTGGTGCTAAGGGTATGTATAATTTCAAAAATCTCCAGGACTCAGAACACGAAGATCTATTGCCATGGAAACAAATGTTGTATCAAAGTTGGGTAGGATCAAAAAGCTTTGTTCATAACCAGGACAACACTTTCATTAGAATACGGAGGAAATGATGGATGTTTTAGGAGCGAGAATTAACCAGAAGGACTTTTGCAGGGCCTCTTCCACAGACTTGAGATGTTCAGTGTCAAGAGCTAGATGCTACATGTTGTGTCTCAATCCCCTGCCCCCAGCCAGAGAGAGCATTTTTCTCTACCATTAAAAAGCACATATTTTTTAAAGATCTTCCATACCGCACTTTACTACATTCCTACATCATAAAGCTGTCTTGCTTATAGCGATATAAAGCAGCCATAAAAATTACATGCTTGTAAACAGCCTTCCATACATTTGGAAGGAGCAGAGCGACATTTGCTCTCCTCCACATATAAGTGGAGAGATGCTTTCCCTCCCTGCAGGCTGCAGCACAGGGAAAGGAGTGCTGTGGGATGGGGCAGACCAAGGGACGTGGGATAATGGGGCGCACACACCCTATGCACCCCAACCTCCATCTCAGATGATTTCAAATCTCTGATTGCGAGCCCAGGGGCAGCTGTTTGGCCCGAGGCTGGGCTGGGGAGGAGAGGGAAGGATGGAAGGAGGGACAGGGCATGGCACCTTCTCACCCCAGGCATTCCTCGTGGTGTGGGTTGTGGTACGGGACCCATCTTGCCTGGCCTGCCACAGAATGAGCATCCCAGGCTGTTTAGGTGCCCAGGCCTGCGGGCTCCTGCAAAAGGGCACAGAACTGCTTCCTTGGGTGACCCCCGGTGGACTCACTCCTGGCCTGGATCTCCAATAACTTATCCTCCTTTTATTTCTCTTTTAAATTAAATATGCATACGTAATATGCACTTTGGAGCAGGCAAGGACCCTTCTGCGGGTGCCTATGGAGCTGGGCACTCTCAGGTGTGTAATTAAGTAGTGTGTAATTGATGTACAAGGGGAAGAGATCTCAGTGCATTGCACTGAAAAAAAAATTTAAAAAAAATGAGAAAAATGGGCTGTGAAATGCTTGACAAATTTCTCCATTTCCACCCCCCGCGTCAAAGTTTGCACAGGACTAAATCGAGTGTTTTCTCTTCCGTGGGATTAGCCCCGCCGGCAGCCGCGCACTCAGTCAGAGCTGCCACGAAGATGCATGGCGAAGAGACCCCTGTCTCTTCCCGTCCCGTCCCATCCCCTTCCCGTCCCTTCCCCGTCCCGTCCCATCCCCACCCGTCCCGTCCCTGCCACCCGCTCCCGCTTTTCCTGCGCCTCGCTTCGCAGCGGAACTTTCCGTCTCTTGCAGTGGAGAGGCCAATTACGCAGAAAGATTAACAAAAGTTTATTAATCATGAAGTATTAAAATTGTGATAGATGAAACGCTTCAATGCAAAATTCAAGCAAGCAAACCATCCCCTAAAGTATGACAAAGGAATCTGTGATTCCAAAGGCAAGAAATCTTGTCTTTTTCTTTTCTTTTTCTCTTTTCTTTTTCTCTTTTTTTTTCCTTTTTGCCTGCGGTTCAAGACATCTCTCATATCTCACACGCCACACCAGAAACCATAATTCTTCATATCACATACTGAAAATGATTTTATTTATCCATTTACATTAACTTGATATAAACTTGTCCGGAAAAGTCAAATGATATGCTTTATATTAGCTCAAACATTTATTATGAAACGCAAAATTCAATAAATTAGCACAGACAATAAGTTAAAACATAGCACGAATCGACCAGCATGTAACAAGAATGCTTCATCTACACAAAACATCCTATTTCACATTGTTTGCTCATTCCTCCAGCGGCCCTGCCCTGCGGCGGGGTGACCGGCACATGCAGGCGGGCGGGCCGCGGGGCCGGCACGGGCGGGGCGGGGGCCGCGGCCGCGGCGGGCGCCTCCGCCGGCGGCAGCGGAAGATGCAGGAGGGACAATAGCAGCAGGAACGTAAATAAATGCATAAATAAACGTGGGGCAGATTGGCAACTCAACTGTCACGAAATCAAAGGTCCGAAAAAGGGAAGTGCTCTTGCTTTTTTTTTTTTTTCCTTTTTTTTTTTTCCGCGTATTCTACGATTACAAAAAAGAAAAACAAACAAACAAAAAAAAAGAAACAAAACATTATGTTTTTTATCCCCTTCTCTCTCACTTTCGTTTATAAATGCAATCAAAATGGATTTGATTTCCCTCGGGCTTTTTCCTACCGCTCCGCGCACCCGCCCAGCCACCCCCGACGGCGCTGCCGGGCCGGGCGCCGCCCGGTCCTGCCCTCGCCGCGGACGGGGCCGGCGGGAGATCGCTACTCTTGAGAAATAAACCGAACCCAAAACCAAATCGCATTTGTTTGCAAGGCCGCTCGGACGGCCGGCGGGTCGTGGCGATGGGGCGGGGGCGGGAGGCAGGGCTGGGCGCGGGGGTGCCCCCGGCCGCCGGAGAGAGGCGGCCGTCGGGGGGCGAGGAGGGGGCACGGGGAGGGATGGGGTGGGGTGGGGTAGGGTGGGATGGGGTGGGGTGGGGGGTGCTCGGCCCGCAAACCAGTCCGTTGGCGTCTGATTTCAGATCCTGAGTCGACTCCCTGGTGAGTCAGGTGGGGGAAGGCGGGGGCCTGGGCGGGGGCCGGGGCCGGGGCTGGGGACGGAGCCGGAGACAGGGACGGGGACGGGGATAGGGACGGGCACGGGGGCAGGGGTGGGGAGGGAGACAGGGACGGGGATAGGGATAGGGATTGGGTTGGGGACGGGGATAGGGATGGGGATGGGGACGGGGACGGGAACGGGGACGGGGACGGGGACGGGGACGGGGATGGGGATGGGGAGCGGGAGGGGGAGGGGGAGGGGGACGAGGAGGGGGAGGGGGAGGGGGAGGGGGAGGAGGATGGGGAGAGGGACGGGGACGGGGACGGGGACGGGGACGGGGACGGGGACGGGGACGGGGACGGAGACGGGGAAGGGGATGGGGACGGAGACGGGGAAGGGGATGGGGATGGGGATGGGGATGGGGATGGGGATGGGGGTGGGGGTGGGGGTGGGGATGGGGATGGGGGTGGGGGTGGGGGTGGGGATGGGGATGGGGGTGGGGGTGGGGGTGGGGGTGGGGGTGGGGACGGATCCGGGGACGGGTGATGGGGATGGGGATTGGGTTGGGGTTGGGGATGGAGATTGGGTTGGGGATGGGGTTAGGGATGGGAACGGGGACGGGTATTGGGATGGGGACGGAACCGGGGACGGGGTTGGGGATTGGGTTGGGGATGGGAATGGAGATTGGGTCGGGGATGGGAATGGAGATTGGGTCGGGGATGGGGATGGGAACGGGGACGGGTATTGGGATGGGAACGGATCCGGGGACGGGGATGGGGACTGGGTTGGGGATGAGGACGGGGATGGGGATGCGGATAGGGATGGGGACGGGGACAGGGACAAGGACAGGAACGGATCCGGGGGAGGGCGAGGCGGGGTCGCAGGTCGGGGTCGGCAGCGGCAGCGCGGGGCGGCGGCAGCCATTAGGTGAAGCTCATGGAGACTGTGTGCTCTAGTGCTTTGCGGCGGAGGGAGGCGATGCTGGTTCCCCGCCACACGTCGCTGCTGTCCGGGGAGCTGCAGAGCTGCGGCGAGCCCGTCACGTTGCTGGGGCCCGGCAGGGAGGCGGGCACCATGCCGGGGAAGGCGGGCTGGTAGAGGTGCGACTGCAGCCCGGCGCCGTTGGAGCCGGCCAGGCTGTTGGAGAGCCCCATGGAGTTGGGCGGCGGCCCGGCCGCCAGGCTGCACTGGGACAGGGACTGCGCCATGGCCTGCTGCCTGCCCAGCGCCGGCGGCAGCGGCAGCTGCGACACCCCCGGCATGGCGGCGGCGGCCCAGCGGGTGTCGTTGGCGTGGAAGGAGCAGAGGCTGTCGCCCATGGCGGCGGCGGCGGCGGCGGCGGCCGAGGGGAACTGCGGCAGCCCCGGCGTGGGCAGCAGCGTGCCCGGGGCGCGGAAGACGTTGGTGGTCTTCTTGCGCTTCTTCCACTTGGCCCGACGGTTCTGGAACCAGACCTGTCGGGGACACGGGGGGGGAGGGGGGGGGAGGACACAAGGGGGAACAGGGCAGCGACAGCTCCGTTAGCGACACCCGCCCCGACGGGGCGCACCCGGCGCGGCGCTAGGGGGCGCGGAGCCCCCGCACCCCGCCGCCGGCCCCGAGGCCGGGACGGGGGTGCTGGGAGCGGGGTCGGGGTGCCTACCAGCCCCGCCGGGAGGCCTCCCAGCCCCTCGGGTGCCGCCCGGGGTCACCACCCTCCGCGGAGGCGCGGTTCGGAGGAAGGAGGCTTCTCGCAGCCTCCCCCGGCTCTCCGCCCGCTCCTCTCCCCGCTGTCCCCTCTCGCCCTCCCGGGGCCTGTCCCCGGTCGCTGTCGCAGCCTGCGTGGGCCCGACCCCACCTGCTGCCCCGCCACGGGTTGACTGATGAAGCTGCCGGGATTTTGGGGCTCGACGCGCCCGTCCCGGGAGCGAGCTGCCTGCAGCCTCCTCGCTCGGGAGGAGGCGAGGCACGGGGAGACGTGCCCGGCCTCCCCCCGAAAGAGAAAATAATAATAACGGAGATGCCACACGGAAATAAACGACGGGGCCACGGCTCCCGCCCTGGCGTGGAAGAGCTTCGGCGCCGTGGGAGGCGACCCCCGGCCGGCAGCGGGGGGGGACCCCGGCCGAGCCCCCCGGGCGCAGCCGCTTGGTTTTGGTTGTTTTAGCACAAGGGGGTTTGGTGTGAGCGGGTGCTTTGCTCGGGGCAGGGATGGTTTTGTGGGTCGCGCTGCACCGTTACCGAAAGCAGCGGGATGCTTGTTAGGGGTGGGGAGGGGAGAGGGGAAATAAAAAATAAAAAAGGAGTCCGCTTGAAATCCGGAGGAGCGCTACTGTCCCCCGACCTGCTGGAGTTTCTCGTTTAATGCTAGATACCTGCGCTGAGAAATACCCGCGCCCATTAGCGGGAATGAACAGCTGTTAAGGAACTAAATGTTATATGAATAATCGAAAAATCGTGTTCAATTATGTTTTAGGGTTAATAGTTAAATTGCGGCTACAAAATCTTTTATGTTTCATGGTTTACTGGTGTTGTAAAGAATCTCCATCAGGTCTGATCGCCTCAGTTCATAGCTATACTGCATATGCTTTTAAAATGTGAATGTTTCCAGTTGAAAACTAGTGCATGACAGATTAAAATGCAGAGAAAACCTGGGGGAGATTTTGAAAATGCACACATGACAACTCTAGAAATATATTAACCACGAGCATTTGGCAACTTTGGACTCCTCTTAAAATGCAACTTGTACCTGAAAATTGTTAATACAACAGTGACAATCTAATGGACGTTGGAATCTAAAAATCTACCTTGATGATATCCGCTGTTACAGTAATATAGACATACTGTAAATGTATTTTAAAATATATAACCCGTTTAATTCCCCAGCTATAAATGTGTTAGAAATAGAGAGAGAAGGGGAGAGAATATCACTTTTCCTCTTTTTTTTTTCTTTTCCTTTTTTTTTTCTTTTTCTTTTTTTTTTTTTCTTTCCAGGAGCCAAAGCTTTATGAAGATCTCATTGGAATCCAGCGGATGATTAATGTGAAGATTTGGTAGGAAATCTGGAGAGCTGTATTAAAGCTCAGATCTCAGGTTCATTTCGATCAGCCAGCCGTGAACTCTGGGCCGAATTCATTACACTTTAATAGTGCTGGGAGAGGAAGAAAATGCAATTTCTCATTCCATTAGAAAACTAGAAAATACTCTCAGCTTGTCCCCTATTAAGATGTGGCAGGTGACGGGACCATTGTGGGGGACACGGTCAATGGAATTACAGCACATTATTTTTGTTCGTATAAAATATTGAAAGGCAAGCCTGACTGTGCAGAAGTTATTTCACTGATTTGGTTTTTATGTAAATAAAATATTGAAAGTTAATTAATCCGTGCTAGAGACTAATGATTATGCTTATTATATTGCATTTGATCGCGTAATTTGCATGATTCTCGCATTGCTGCTTAATAAGCCATTCCAGGTTATAAATAATTCTGAAATTGGTTTCTAATAATGGCATGCTATAAAAAGAATGGTTTTATTACACCAGCCTGAAAAGCAGAGCAATATCAGACATGGAATTGGACTCCCGTTTAAGCACCAGCCGCTTTAATAATTATTTAAATGTATCATATACATTAAATACAGATCTAAGACGAGGGAAGAGGTAATTTATCCTAGCATCTAAAACCCTTAAAAACATATACAGCCTCTATAAATTAACTATTTAGATCACTTCTTAATCAGCATGGAGCCCTCGTACTGCAAGGAATGTGTAGGCAATCTGTTAACTATAAAGAAAACTATAAAGTACTCGTATAAGAACATAAACCAATTACTATTTAATTTAAATTTGGTCAAGGAGCAGTGATACAGTAGATTGTGAAGTAAATACATTTTACATAAATTATTTTGCACTAGATTACATAATGTTAATCATTCTGAAGTGTTAATTAAGAAGGTTGTGTTGATCTGATTACTTTTTAAACTACAGAACATTATTGTAAAAAATATTTAAATTGCCACTCTATTAAACTGTTTTTATCAGCAGTCTCGAGCTATTATCATCGGTTTAAGATTATGCTGAGACCATTAAAACACTTTGTCTTTCTTCCTACGAATTTCTTTGATGTGCTGTTAGAAAATAACTATTTCCATTTTATATTTTATATTTTACTCCATTTACCACACTCCTAATATTGAAATTGGTATCATTAACCTTTGGGAAACCCAATAAAGTTTAATAGACCTCGTTTTCTTTTTTTTCTTTTTTTTTTTTTCCACAGAGTCAGTTGTCCAATTATATTTTATTTGTGAATCTAATTTCTTTCTTAATTTAAACTAATTACAGTCCCGTGTACGCTGGGTCAAATTGTTTTACTTTTTAAAAGCAGACGTGCATTTGCTGTCACATTCGGGAACGGGGGCAGTTTCTGCTCAGGCATTTCTGTCAGCATGCCTGTGTTTAGCCGAGGAGCCCGGGCTCGCCGAGGGGGATTTTGAGCTCCGGCACCGGCAAAGCGCGGCGGCGCTGCCGGTGCGCGGCTCCGAGCGCATCCCCAGCGCATCTTTGTGTGCGTTTCCGTGCCTCTGGCGAGGCTCAAGGCGGGCAGCCGCTAAATCAGCCCGCAAATCTCGCGCCTGAGTGGTCTGGCAGCGAGATCCATCGCTCCCTTCCCCGAATTTCTCCCCAGTCTGCGGGGCTAAACGGTCTCTTACGTGTGCATCCCTGCGTGCATGCGCGTGTTCGTGTAAGCACGGGCTTTAGGCAGGACGGAGGAAATACACCCCGGTGGGAAACGCACCCTACTCGCTTCTCCGCCGTACCTGACACCGAAAGCGGGGCTGGACTCCGATTCCGGACACAACCGCGTGGATGCAGGTGCCCTCTCCCCGCAGCCCCGCTGCCCGCAGCCCCTCCGGGGAGAGGCGGCGCCGCCAGGACCCCGGACAGCAGCCCCGGGGGGGGCGGACGGGGAACGGGAACGGGAGCGGGAGCTCAGCCTCGCTTCCGCCGGGCACCGGCACCGGCAAGCCGGGGCGATGAGCCCTGGCTCTGCGGGCTCGCCCCTTACAGCGGACCTGCCGCAGAGACCCTGCCTCCCCTCCCCTCGCTGTCTCCTGCCCCGCTCCGAGCCCACGCGTGGGCCGCGGGGAGGGGGCGGCTCCACCCGCGCCCCGCTTGGGACCACGGCGATGCGAGTGGGTGTAGGGGGGCGAGGGGGCGCCCAGGGGTGCAGAGTCCCCGGCGCCGCCACCCTTGGGCAGGGAGAGCTCTGGTTTCGCGTGAGCGAAGGGGCGGGAGTCAGCGCGGTTCGAGGTTTTCTGCCCAAACTGTTGCGTTCAGGGGCAGCTTTCCTCGACCGAGATTTGGGGGAGACCCCCACACACCCTCCTGTCCCCCCCCCCTCCTGCCTGGAGCCAGCCCGGGCGTCGCCGGATGCCTTTGGGGAAGGGACCAGCGGGGGCGGGCGTTGCGAGGAGGGGTTGGTTTTTTTTTTTTTTTTTTTTTTTGTTTGTTTGTTTGTTTGTTTTTGGGGGGGGGGTGGGCTGCTCATACCTGCACCCGGGACTCGGTGAGGCCGATGCGCAAGGCCAGCTCCTCCCGCATGAAGATGTCCGGGTAGTGGGTCTTGGCGAAGCTCCTCTCCAGCTCGTTGAGCTGCGCCGGCGTGAAGCGGGTGCGGTGCCGCTTCTGCTTCTGCTGCCCCTGCTGCTGCCCAGCCTGGCTGGGGTTCTGGCCGCCCTGCTGGCCTTGCTGCTTGTCGGGGTCTTTGGCGCTGACCGCTAAGGAGCTGGGGTTGGATCCCACCGTGGTGATGTCCTCCCCCGGCAGCAGGGTGGTCCCTTCCACCGTGTCCGAGTTGGGGGCCATATCTCCCGGGTGTCCCCCCGGATCCGAGCCCCCTACGCCCAGCCGACACTTCACCGCCTCCCGGTGTCCCAGCAGCTCGGCCGCATCTTTCATCCCTGCAGAAGCAAACAAGCCGTGGTCACTCCCCTGCAGCCGGGCAGGCGGCCTCGGGCTCAGCCCCGCAGGTGTCCATCGGAGCCGCTTTCCAGCGCGCCGAGCCGGCGAGAGGCATCCAGCCCCAGCCCCAGCCCCAGCCCCAGCCCCCGGCCCGGCGCGACTCGGAGCGGGGGAGAGAAAACTTTAGGGCGAGCCGCCCCTCATCCCCCTTAAATAACCATCTCCCCGCCGGGCCTCCCCTAACGCGACGAAGGGAGGGGAGCGGGGGGAGGGCAAGTTTTGCCGGGCTCGGCTTGGGGCTTTCCAAGCTAGGGGAAGAAAGGAAGGGGCAGAGAGAAAGAAATGAGACCCCCGCCGCCCCACTGCCGGCAGCTTCACCTCCCCGACAGATGTGCCGGGACGTCGGTCAGCCTGGCCACCTTTTCCCTCTCCTCCCTCCGCTCCTCCAAACCAGCGCATGAATAACCATAAATAGGTAGATACAGATATTTCTTTCTTTTTTTTTTTCCCTCTCTCTCCTTTTTTTTAATGAAAGAAAAGAGAAAAGAATGCGAGCAGGCAAGCAGGAAAAGGCCACCCCGAACTCCTTCGTAAATACCATCGAGCTCATCCGTCCTAAAATAATAATACTCATCATAATCGCAATAATGTATAGGTATGTGTATAAAAACAGGGAAAAAGAAATTAAATGATCCACAACTCGCTGTAGATCTACGCACTCCGTAGGTCTCCCTCTCTCTCTCTCTCTTTTTTTTTTTTTTTTTAAAGACGATGTTAAATCAAATTAAACTTTAATACAGTACAATTACTTTTAAAGGAATTAGCCCATTTAGATCGCATTAAGGTAAAATAAGGAACAAATTGTCAATTTCCTGCCCCGGCTTCCTCCCCGCTCGCCACCGCCGCCGGTGCAGCCGCCGCGGGGCGGGGGGGTGCTGGGGGAAACTCACCGAGACGGGCGTCCAGGAGGTCGGCGTGAGACAGCATCGCGCACCGCTCCAGGGCGAAGGCTGTTCCCCCCCAAATTTTAGCGGCCTTAAGTTATTTAAAATAGATATAAGATATAAGATATAAGATATAGATATATACAGATCGCCTAAATGAAAGAAAATTCGGTGTGTGGTTAAAAAGGGGGTCTCTTGCATTATAATGTCCTTTAGAGAGACGGGGAGGTGCTTAACACTTCAATGAACCCGTGAGCAGCTCGGCGCAGGGACCAATCAGGAGGGCAGCCTGCAAATGTCAGCGCCCGGAGCGCCCCGCTCCGCCCGCCCGCCGCCCGCCCGCCGCCGCCCCGGCCTCCCGCCGCCCGGCCCGGCCCGCACCGCGCCGCCGCTCCCTTCCCCTGCTCCGCTCGCCTCCGCCGCCCGCCCTCCCCCTCTCCCCTGCTCCCTTCTCTTCCAAAAGCACACTGGCCACCCCGCTCCCATCTCCGGGTCACCTCTGATTTATTATTATTATTATTTTATATATATTGTCTTTTTTTTTCCTCTTTTTTCTTTTTTTTTCTTTAATGCCTCCTCGGAGCGCACCCTCTGCCCCGACCAGGTCTGGCTCCCGGGGGTGTCTCGCAAGCCCCGCGGCACAGGGGGGGGATGCAAGCGGGTGGGTGCGGGCGGCCGGGCGGGCAGCGCTGGCCCCGCTCGCCAGTGGGGTCGCGGCGGGGGTCGGGGGCGGCGGCAGGATCCGTCCCTCGCCCGCCTGGTCCCGACGGCTGCGGGGCGGCGAGGGGAGAGAAACTTCGGCGAGTGCCCCCCGAGCGACCCGGGCTGCGCCGGGGTCCCTTGGCCCCCCGGGGCTGCCCGCCAGCCCCTTCCCCGTGTGCTCAGCGCACAAGCACACGGCAGCTCGGTCGAAAGGGAGCCAAACACGGCGCGTCCCAGCAGCCCGGGGAGCGCTGCCCTCCCGGCCGAGGTGTGAGAGCCCGTAAGCCTCTTTTTTCGGTTAAAGTTTCCAAGTTCGGCTCGCCTGCAAACTCAATTTAAAGCAGTAAATAAAGTTAAATGCTTTTTATTTTCCTCTTGAATATGTTAAACTACTTGAACAATTTAAAGTGCTTTGCACAAGTGAAGCGAACCATTTCTAATGTTCTGATTTTTCAAAGCCAGCCAACAACAAAGTTTAGATTAGTAATATATTTCTAACCAGAGTAATTTTCAAGATCATTAGGCATTTATGTAATTAGTGCCAAATCTATAAGCTTTTATTACGATTATTAGAGTAAAATCAGTATAAATTTGTACTAATTTACTACTGTTTAGACTTGGCTGTCAAGCCAAGAGGTTCTTATTGTAAATGATAACTGAGGAAATTAAGTGCAAAATTCTGTACCATTTCTGATCCGCTCCTAAACAATCCGTTTCAATTGTATTTGTAGCAGAACATAATGCCCTTTTAAAGTTATTTGACTTGTATTTTTATTTGCAAAACAAGAAATATACCCTCTACCCAGGCACAATGAAAACTGATATTTACTACTTCCGACTTGATTAACATTGATTTTTAATTCAAAAGTGATGCAATTAAGATTATTCATTTAGTGCAAATAAAGCTTCCACCAAAAAGGGAGCCCAGTGAAGTCTGTGTTAAATAATACAGCGCCAATGGCCTTTTTTTCTGCCGTCCAATTGACTTACACAAAACATTGTAAATACTGCATGCGAACAGATGTAAGAGTGGTTTTGTTTGCAGCTCAGATGTGCAGGGTTTCGGCAGCGACTGAACAAGGAGACAAAGGAACCGGCCGACCGATCTCTAGGGCAGTTTTGCTGCCTTTTTTTTTTTTTTTTTCCCTCCTCCCTGCTCAGATCTTTGGCTACATTGATTCAATTCAGCCTTCGAGACGTCGGGCTGTCGCAATGAACCTGGCTGCCCGGGAACGACAGCTAAGAGCAGGGAGAGAGAGACCCAGAGCCGGGCCACAATTTAGCTGGAGAGACAGAGGGAAAGAAAGGTGGAGGTGGGGTGGGAGTTTCGGGATTTCTTTTTGTTCTTTTTTTCTCTCTCTCTTTTTTTTTTTTTCTGTTATACGGGATGGGGGGGCGGTGGCGATGGCTTATTTCTTTTGCTTTATTTTTTTTCCTTTGAAAATTATTGTCTCCGCGCAGCTCCGGCGGAGGAGGGGAAGCCCCGGCGATGAAAATTCCCGAGAGTCGCCCTCCCAGCCCACTGTCGGGCCGCGGAACCCACGGAGCGGAGCCCGCCAAGCCGTCGCCGGACCGGTGCGTGGCCGGGCCGAGCGCCCGCCCGGCGGGGAGGCGTCCAGCGGCCGGCGGGGCCCCCGCGGTGCGCGGCCTTTTTCCGCTGCGGCTATGCTGGCCCTACCGGGGCGCGGGCGCCGCGACTCCGCTGCGGAATCAGGCGAGCGGTCCGGGCTCGGCCGGGGGCCGTCGGGGGCTCCGTTTCTAGCCGCCGCTGCCGGTAGAAAGAGCCGGGCGGTGCAGGTGCGTGCAGCCTGCTTCTGCGGAGCGCGTTGCGGGCAGCCGCACGGCGTGCGTGTGTATCTATTCCGTGTTGTTGTGTGTTTCAGGTCGATAAATAAATGTGTAATAGTTAATGTGCAGACACATCAGAGTAATAACAATGGGATGAAATCAAAGGATTATCAATCTCTGTTAGTAACTGCTGAATAACAATGTTGCAGTGTGATTGATAGCGCGCTTCATTTTATGACTTTTCTATTGCTCTTGATTTTTATAGCAGTATAAACAAACTAAATCATTTCTTCCAAGACTTCAGAGCACAATCGTCTTAAGGGAAGGGGGGAAATCGGAGAAGGAAGTCTGCAGGAGGGAAAAGAGGAGCAGGGCTGACACTTCAGCGTGTCAGAGAGAAAATGACAATGGGGTATATGTAAAATACTCTAATCACATTCAGCTTCCGCACACTCTTGTTTTGTCAAGTGCTTGAATTCACCTGGGCAGCGTTGTAGATGTATTTACAAGGATTTTATTCCCCGTCATCTTTCTATTTTCCCAGCGTAGCCAGAAAACTGCCAGTCAAGTCCATTCCCTGTTATAATTTACGGTATTCCCCACATGATCATAGGAACTGAAGTTCCTAACAAGGAAAGGCTTTAGCACAATGGCCCAAAATCTTCAGAGTGACGAGAGTGTCTTCAGAAATCACTTCAGAGCAAAGTAAAAGGATTTTCTATGACGGATCCAGTGATTTTTCCTCAATAAATAGGTTTTAGATTGTTACACACACGTAGAACTGGAACAAAGGGAACTACCAGAAAATATATTGGTTGCCCCTAATAAAATTTATTTAGACAGTTTACTTCTCATAAAAAATAGAGATTGAATTTCGTACAGGAGCGCCTGCCAAGGGGCTTGGCACCGGGAGATCATCTCCTCCCTCGCTTCCCTCTCCTTCCCTTCCGCTAGGCGCTCAGCGGGCCCGATCCCGGGGTCCCGGCTGGGGCCGCCGCCCCCCGCCTCCTGCCCAGGCTGCCCGACCCGCCTGAGTAAGGGCTGCGGGATCGGGGCGGGCCGCCTCGGAAGGCAATATAACCCTAATTCTCCAATGCTGTGACCCTGGAAAAAAAGGGTAGAGAACTTTCCAGCCCCCAGAGCTCTTTCCCTCCCCTCCCAGCTAAACTCAAGCCCTGATTGAATGAGGCTGTAATATAAACAAGTGTATTTAACCAATTCTGCTCTGATTTAGGAACAGAACCTTCTTTTACCAGAATAATTATATTTGGAGCAAGAAACACGATAAAATAAGGTTAAACTGCTAAAGTCAGCGGGGTGGCTTGGCGTAAATGGCTGATCAGGTTTGTAATTTGATATTTTATTTATGTATTTATTGAGCATCCATCCAGTTAAGGGGACTGCTGTATGCAGAGCAATGTAATTGCTTTTTACACTTAGCACACGCTCCCAGCGTTTATCAAATGTAACTTTTGGTTGCCTGGCTTGTTCGCGCTGCTTTTTTGGTATTTCCAGACAGCAGCGCTGAAATATCAGATATTATTATTCACATTCCCGCTCCTCAGTGCTGCATTGTAACATTGTTCGCTTTAATGAGAAGCGCCTCCCTCAATAATTAACGACCTCACATTTCCCTATTTTCTTGCCTGATGAAAAGAATCAATTTTAATTCATTGTAAATTACAGCTTTGCTTTTGAGTGTTATTTGCTTACAGAAAACAAATCAAGTGACTTAGGCTCCTGTTTACTTTTCCACATCGGCATAGCCTAAACACAAATGACAAATCAAACTATATCCTTTCGTTAGGCGTAATTTGGAGTTAAGAAATGGAAAAACATAAACACGTGTTTTTATTTCAATCAACCCTCTCGAAAAAAAAATGACTTATTTGGAAATGAAGGACAAGGTTGCCAGCAGCTACAGATCCCAATTTATTCATTCTAGTCAGAGCTAAATATGATGATCATCGC